>NC_091950.1:252513764-252836264 GCF_031021105.1 Erythrolamprus reginae
GAACCTCTCAGATCAGGAAAAGTAAATCAATCACAAGTTTCCGACCTGTAAAAGTCAATATTGACCTGAACAGTACAAGTGTAACGATCAGCACGTAGCATCAGGTAAACCAAAAAAAGGCCAACCCCAACCCCCCAAAAAACCATGTTTACATTACTCGCAGCCTCAATTTTTTCTAGTCATGATAGTGTAAGAGCTTGAACTATTCAAATTGTTACTCAGCTTTTTTTTTTAAAAAAAATCTAGATTTCTTAATTCACTTTGATGATGAATATTAGACGTTCGACACTTCTCTATTAGGTTCTGGTGCAGCCTCAAGGAGGTGGGGCCCTATTAATGGACTGTTTTGTTTGCTATTGCTATTCCTCACATAACCAGCTGTGTTGTAGGGATGCTGTTCTGCTTTTTGTATCATCTCAGTGGGTGCAGGCAGCACACTAACCTGCGGCTTCCAAGAGAAACTTGTTCCTCTGTCATTGTCAAACCCATAGCAGTAAAAGCTGGAGCAACATTTCATCCTAGGAAAGGAATGGCATTTCTCAGTTTTTCCGAACAGTTGTGAGTTGTTTCTTTTGGGACTGTTCACTCTGTCGCACGAGCTCTTTCTGTGCTTGAGGCGTATTATTTTTAGCAAAATCAACGATGACCTGTGTTAAGCGGGCAAACTAGGTGGGCTTTCTTCATGGCTTGTGAATTTCTGGGCCAGCATGGACATCCCTCCGCTTACACAGCTGTGACGTTCTAATGCCTACAGGCACATTCTGTGCTATTCCATGTACCACCTCAAGATGTTAAAACATCAAGAACTGAAGTGTTCTTTTGTTTCTGTTGCTTCTTGCATATGTTTTAGTCAGTAGCTTTGTTTGTTTTGCTTCTTTAAAAAAAACATTTCCTTTTTGTTTGCATTTCTTGGCAAAAGCCTCTTCTCCCCATTGCTTCCCCCTCCCCTCTTTTTTAAATATAGGCTCTTCTTTTGGTCCTTTTGCCAGCAATATTGCTGTAGCTTAACCACAAGTGAGTTCTTAGGGCTTCCATTTCTCTGTAGCTCCGGGGCTGTTACTGCAGAACCAAAAATAGTTTTGTTTTTTGTTTTTTTGTGTTCAGTTCTTAATTGCTTTGCCGGAATATATTGCCAAAGAAGAAGAAATTATTTTTTTCTTTCTCTTCAGCAAAAGCTATCCATTACTGTTCTACCAAGACACCTATTTTTTATTTATTTGTTTGTTTTGTCAAGTATGTATTGGTGGTATACAAAGCTTTAACAATGTTTATATACATGATACAGTGTTACCTCTACCTACAAACGCCTCTACTTACAAACCTTTCTAGATTGTTCAAGATTTTTTTGCCTCTTCTCAAGAACCATTTTCCACTGACAAATCCGAGCCTCCGAAACTGTAACCGGAAAAGGCAAGGAGAAGCCTCTGTGGGACCTCTCTAGGAGGAAACAGGGCCAGAAAAGGCGGGGAGAAGCCTCCGTGGGGCCTCTCTAGGAATCTTCTGGGAGGAAACAGGGCCTTCAGCTTCCCTGTGGTTTCACCAATCGCACACATTATTTGCTTACATTGATTCCTATGGAAAAAATTGCTTCTTCTTACAAACTTTTCTACTTAAGAACCTGATCACGGAACGAATTAAGTTTGTAAGTAGAGGTACCAGTGTTCTAGTAAAAGAGAAACATTAGGACAATCTTATGTATGTTTGTTTGTTTGTTTGTTTGTTTGTTTATTTATTTATTTTTAGTCAAGCATGTATTAGATAATATATATATAAGTATAAACATGATTTGAATACATGATTTGAATATATGAATAAAAGGGAATATTAGGATAGGGAGGGTAGGCACACTGGTGTGCTTGTGCACACCCCTTACAGACCTCTTAGGAATGGGGTGAGGTCAACAGTAAACAGTCTAAGATTAAAATTTGGGGGATTTGGGGATGAAACCATAGAGTCAGATAATGCATTCCAGATATTTGCCACTCTGTTGCTGAAGTCGTATTTTCTGCAATTGACTTTGGAGTGGTTCACTTTAAATTTGTATCTATTGTCTGCTCTCATGTATTGTTGTGGTTGAAGCTGAAGTAGTCATTCACAGGAAGGACATTGTAGCAGATAATGTTATGAACTACGCTTAGGTCATTCCGAAGGCGGCATAGTTGTAGTTTGTCTAAGCCCAGAATTTCAAGCCTCGTGGCATAAGGTATTTTGACTTTATGTATTATTGTAATTTGAGCTGAGAGTTAAAAATTTGCTTAAGGTCATCTGATGATTCATGGCAGAACAATGATATGCTCTCAGTATTTACATCTGGCTGTGTGTTCAGAGCATGGTTACTCATGATCAATTGAACTATGATTTACTTAATTTTCTGGGTTCACATATTTCAAAAACTATAGATGAATCACATAGGCTGAATGCATACACTTGATGGTCAAATGTAGTTGAATATTCTGTGATCAGTGTATGAGGAAACAACTTCTACCAAATTTATTGGATCGAAAATTGCCATCCCAATTGATGTTACCCAGAAATGTCCATCGCCAGTATAGCTGTTGGCTGATTATTCTATGAATTGGAATCTCAACATAACAGGAAGGAAACAGATTGGTGGCAGCTGGTCCAAACATTTTGGCTATGTGAAATATGGGTGCAAAATGGAATCCCTGCACCCTGACTAACATCTAGTTAGATCTGCGAACTCAGAACATTACCAAAACTTCATTAACAGAATGTTGAATACAAACTGAATGGACTCAGATTTTTCAGTTCATTACCAATAAACCAGCTCATACCTAAGAGAGGTTCTTATTAATATAATATAAAGTTTACGCTTTAACCTAAGAATATATTTGATATTGTATAACATAACTTCTACAATTGAATTTTAGACATCCTTTTTTCTTTTAAATTTTATACAGTTTTAAAAAATGTTTTAATATTATATTTGTACACCATTTGAATTCCTCTGTGAGGGAGATGGGTAGTTTCAAACTGTAATGAAAAAATAAATAACAATTTGATTCTGGTTCCTGTTTTCTCGTAGTTGAATAAGATTCATATTTCTCATTGTCTCTCTTTGGCTGTGGCACTAATATTTTTCATGTTTAATATAAGGTAGACTTCTCTCTCGTTTATTTCTTTTAATTTACTTATTCAGGTTGAGAAAATATATTACAGTCTAGGATTAATATTGCTCTTTGTCCCTTGTTTGGCAATAAAGGAGTCAAGAGTTTCACGATCTGTTAACTACCTGAAAGCATGGGTCATATATTAATTGTACAAGTACAATACCATCTATAAATAATATTTTTTTTTTTTGGTAAAGGCTATGTGGGGAAAAAGCTGACAAATCTAATTTTGATAGAAAAGATCTACTTAGTCCCATGAGAAGTTGGAATTTGTTATCTCCTGATTAATACTAAATTATTTGATTAGGTTGCTTTTATTACACATCTGTTTAAATAATTTGCATTGTTCTGCAATCAGCTTTCATGCTACATGATCCCATGGTCTTCTGCTCAGAGTACAAGAGAAAAGCCAGATCTTTCCTTTGCCCCCTCAGGTGATGTAGTGCTTCTAGGCAATGAATCTCCCATCTTGTACAAGTGCTTTACATTTTACTTCCTTGAACATAATACCTTACATTTTGACAAGGACAATTTGTTCCACTTAGCTCAGTCTTCCAAGCTGTTGGACTAGACTTCAATGTTATCCAGTTATTTTGGAGGTTGACCAGATGCCCAATGTTGTGTCATCAGTACATTGGATAAACAATCCACCAATCCCTTATCTAGATCACTAATATCAAGATCTTTGCAGTACTTCACCAGTTACTATCTCCAAATTGAAGTAAAGCCATTAATGTTGACTTCCCAAATATGGTTAATCACCCAATTGTGGACCCTCTTTATTACAGAGTCATTTCAATTCTACATGAACAGTTTGTCAATGGAAATATTAGGTGGAACCTTGTTAAAATTTTTGGTGAAGTCAAGGTAGCTTACACCTAAAGCATTCCTTTTGTCCACTGGAATAATTTTCTAGGAGAAAGAAAAAATATTTGCCTCATATGATCATTTTATGCCAAAGCCCTGTTGACCTTCCCTAACCATGGCATTGCCTTTAAGATGATTACAAATGACTGCTGTCATTTCTGCTCTAGTACCTTTCCTTTCACTGGTTGATAATTATTGAGATCTTTTTTTTTCTTGAAAAGAGGGATCAAGTATGCTTCTTTTCATCTTCAAAGCCCCCACTGTCCAGGCCTTCTTGAAATTGATTGATAGAGATCCTACATATTTTCATGGGCACATATTTTCAAATTAGCTAGAAGTTCCTTTGCCACTTGCTAGTGACTTTTAACCTCCCTTGTTTGTTTATCAGTTAGTGCTACCAAAAACACCATTTCTTTTGGATAGAAAGAAAGAATTAAATAGGAGTTGAGTTCCTCTTCTTTCCCTTGGTCATCTGCTAGGATTTTCCAATTTTCCAAAGTAAGCAATGAGTCTACAATCTCCTTTGTTTTCTCTTGCTCTTGGTATATTTGAAGAAACCCTTTATCCTAGATTTTCTTTCCCTTATAAGCCTTGATTCATTTTCCAGCTATGCCTTCCTGACTTCATTCGCATAATTCTGATCTGTAGTTTTGTGGGATCCTTTGATCCTTAGTCCTTCCTTCATTTTGAATGTACATCCTGTTTTAGTCTTGGCTCCTTCATAAGGTATGTTTTCATCTCCCAAAAACTTTACCCTTAGACTATCCACTGTTGATCTCATCCAATTCTTAAGAGGTCAGTAAGGGGTGTGCATAAGTGCACCAGCGTGCCTACCATCCCTGTCCTAAGTTTCTCTCTTATTAACACCGATATCATGTACATAAACAGTGTTATTTCTTTGCATGCTACCAATATGTACTTGACAAATAAAATAAATAAAAAAAATAAATATTGGCTTCTTTGGATATTTCCTACTTTTCTCTCCTTTTGCACTATCTATAAAATAAGACTTTTTAAAAGCATGGATATTTTTCTGCTGTTTATTAAATATGTGTTAAAGTCAAAAACTCTAATAAAGCATGGCCACTTGCCCCTGACACAAACACAACTCTAATATCTTCAATCAGTCCTAAATCAGTCCTAATAAGACTAAAATCAAGATAGCAAATCCCAATACCCTCTTCAACCTTGTGAAATATTTGAATCTGCATCTCAAGGAAAGCTTCAATGATACCAATAGAAACTCTCATTGCATTGCAAATAGCAGCTTTTGCTGTACTCATTTATTTGGCACCAGGGATGAGAAGACATTAAACTTCATTCCCCCACTTCTCCCCCCCCCCAAGATTCCTCCTTTTTTAAAAACCCTACATATATATAACAGTGACAGTCACCTAATTCCCGTCATATCAAGCATGCCCTACTGCACACTGTGTTTACTTTTTGAATAAATGGCATTTGATCTTGTAAACTATGCATATCTCATTAACAAAAATTAAATGTCTGGCAAATGAACATTAATTTTTAAGACTCCATTAAACTGCATCATCTAGGAAATGTCCATATACTGTAAGCCTGAGAGCTTCAGGCAGAGCCAGCAGGGAACTGTAAGAATAGAGCTTGACCCATGCCTCTTTTGCAAAGAACAGCGACCTAACCTCCTGCATTTGGAAAGTATATTCACATGCATACAGCAGTAAACCTGAAGCGGCTGGCCTGTCATAAGACTCTTTCAAAAACTTGAATACCAGCACCTCCTGAACTATCAATAAGATGTGTTTTACTAGTAGTGAAGAAACATCTTCTATAAACACTCCCTACCTTACTAGCCTTCCTTTTCCCAGGATTGATACACCACTGAAATATTTGTCTCCCTGGAGTTCAGCTACATGAAACCAAACCTTCTATTGCGGGAACTTGTACAAGCGCCACTAAAAGCAGTGCACACTTTTGCAGCGAGTGAATTAAATAAGCAAAAGCACCCTAATGGTCTCCGCGAGACCAGCGCAGCTGACCTTAGCGAAGAGAACGATAATAAAGTGAGGAAGACAAACACTCAAGGGAACAGTGTGCCTTTTTATGGTACATGTCAATAGAGCATGCTGGGATTAATGTTACGTGCCGGGGTTGTCAGCCCTTCCAAATTCATCAGATCAGTCTTAACCATAATATATGCCTGCTGAGGCCAGCAACAATTAAAAATCCAGGCTCCGATTGATTAAGGAGGACTGCCAAGGATCTGGGGAGGCAATATTGGATCCTCCAAACCTCTTGCAAATGATTCATCTTTTAATGGTAGGCCTTTTTTCTGCCCTAGTATTCAGAAAAACAGAAATGGGGAGAGAAAAAGACAGGAGTAAATGGCAGAATGATAGATTAGACAGAAAATGGAAAAAAATGAAGAAAGGCAGGAGAAAAGAAGAATAGAAAATAAAAAATACTTTAAAGAAAAAGAAATGTAGAGTTATGGAGTATGTATATAAGCTTAGGGAATCCTGAAAGTTCCATCTTTGCTATTCTGCAGACTGGGCCAACCTTTCCTCCTTCCCTTGGCACAGTATGAGCTTCCTCAAACATTGCTTTGCCCTCCTGCATTGCTGTAATCAGGGAAGAGTTTTGGGATGAGAAGGTCTGGATTGAGTGGAGATTGGAGAGGAGCAGCATTGACTGGGGCAGAGATGGTGAACTCTTTCGGCATCAAGTGCTGAAAAGGGTGTGTGCACATACGCATGCAGCACTGAGTATACCCATGTATGCGGAGAAAAAGTCTTCTGGATTCTGGTGTGCAAACGCACATGCCGATCAGCTGGCTGGCATGTATGCTCATGCTAGAAAATGGAAGAAAATGCTCCATTTCCAGCACAGCCGCATGCACAAAGGCCAGTTGATCATCACATGCACTGGTGCACCAGAACCCAGAAGAGAAATGCGCACACAGTATCGCGCCTGCGTGAGTGCCCATACTCATAATTCAATACCTCGGAAGGGCAAAAATTGCCTCCCCTGCCCCCCGGAGGCTCTCTGGAGGCCAGAAACAGCCCATTTCCCAACTCCGGGTGGGCCCGGTAGGCCCATTTTTCACCCTCTCCAGGCTCCAGTGGCTTCCCTGAAGCCTGGGGAAGGCAAAAACACTCTCCCCATCCCCGAGAGCCCTCTAGAAGCTGAAAATTCCCCCTCAAAGCCTCTGTGTGAGCCAAAAATCAGCTGGCCGGTGCTCACATGCTGGAGCTGAGCTAGGGCAATGGCTGGTGTGCCAGCAGATATGGTTCCGCATACCACCTGTGGCACCTGTGCCATAGGTTCGCCATCACTGACCTAGGATTATGGGTACATGGTTCTCCTGTCCCAAATATTTTTCCATTCTTGGTTATAAATGTGGTTTCATTTTCCTATTCAGATTTGCGCTATTCGGCTGTATCTCTTCATTTATAGTTCTTATTTGATGAGCAGGTGACTGTTAAATCAAGGAGATCTTTGCACAAATTCATCAAGTGCAATGATGCCTTTCTCTGGACCAAGAGGCTCTTTTCAAAGTAATTCACATCTTAGCCTTCTCATAAGTGGACTACTCGAATACCTTCTACATGAGACTGCCCTTGAAAGTTACAGCTACTCCATTAATCAATGTCATCTGATGGGATGTAGACACAGTATATTTTTTTCCAGGGCCCCTGCCTTTTAAAATACTATCCACTGGAGGTCTGGACCTCCTTTCTGACTTTCCCTAGATCGGTGATGGCAAACCCATGGCACGTGTGCCACAGGTGGCACATGAAGCCATATCTGCTGGCACAAGAGACATTGCCCTAGTTCAGCTTCAGCGTGCATGTGTGCTCCAGCCCTCTGATTTCTGGCTCACATGGAGGCTGTAGAAGGGCATTTTCAGTTTCCAGAGAGTCTCTGGATTGGGGGAGAGTATTTTCACCCTCCCCAGGCCCCAGGGAAGCATCTGGAGCCTGGGGAAGGTGAAAAATAGGCCTACTCGGCCCAGTAGAAGTTAGGAAATTGACCATTTCCAGCCTCCAGGTGGGGGTAGGGGAGGTCATTTTCCTCCTCCCTAGGCATTGAATTATGGGTGTGGCCACTTGTGCATGCACAATAGTGTATGCACATGCTCTTTTGACACCCGAGGGAAAAAAGGTTCACCATCACTGCTCTAGACTGTGTCAATCATTTATTTAATTTATTTATTTATTTATTGAATTTGTATGCTGCCCCTCTCTGCAGACTCGGGGCGGCTAACAACAGCAATAAAACAGCATATAATAATAATCCAATACTAAAACAGTTAAAAACCCTTATTATAAAACCAAACATATGTACAGACATACCATGCATAAAATTGTAAAGGCCTAGGGGGAAAGCGTATCTCAATTCCCCCAGGCCTGGCGGCAGAGGTGGGTTTTAAGCAGCTTACAAAAGGCAAGGAGGGTGGGGACAATTCTAATCTCTGGGGGGAGTTGGTTACAGAGGGCCGGGGCCACCCCAGAGAAGGCTCTTCCCCTGGGTCCCACCAAACGACATTGTTTAGTTGACGGGACCCAGAGAAGACCCACTCTGTGAGACCTTACTGGTCGCTGGGATTCGTGCAGCAGAAGGCGGTCCCTGAGATAATCTGGTCCGGTGCCATGAAGGGTGTCATGTGCTCCTGCGATGTGTTTTGCATGTTTGAATTGTAATATGGGTTTCCCCTCATTCATATGAGGTTTCTTTTTTCTATTTCTTTTGCATTGTATTGGTTTTAGTTGTGTGCTACACTGCATTGGTCTTGATTTTGACAACCTGAAAAATTAAACAAACAAACAAATAAAGCAAAAGCATCTTGCATCACTAGCCCTCTGCCAACTATATCTAGGAATCATTCCAAGCGCAAAGCTCACAAAACAGAATGAGGAAAAGAGAATGGGTCACATTATCCAAATTGCTATTAATTTTACTTTCACCTTTGTGAGGATTCCCCCCTCCCAGCTTGAAAAAGTAGGCCACTCAGAGGTAAGGCTGGCAATCTGACCCACACTGTACTGAATTTAAAAAATGTGAAATGCTGACATAACTGATTTGCTGCAACTTCACATGTAAATGTTTGAGATGTTTTGTCTTGATGGAAACAAATGTTAGCAACCCAGGCAAGTTTTGTGCTAATAGTTTACTTTCAGTTCAAAGAAGAAAATAGCAATCCTTGAAGTTGGCTTTAAGATAAGGTTTCAGCAGGCCTGCACTCTCATAGTTCTTTTATCCCTGCTCCAGCAAAAAGGAAATAAAAATAATTGCTTGTAAATTTCATGCTGCATGTACCGTATTTAAACAGGAAGGTACTCCGAGTAGTTCCCAGGAAGTGAGGCTACCATGTTATTGAATCACTGTCGCATTGGGGCAACTGAAATCCAAGAACTGGGAGTGAGATGAGCTAAAGGTTAATACATATGGGGAAATGGGTTGTCCACAAAATGGCAATATTTTAAAGTGATGATTAACTTTAGTGGTGTTTAAAATAACTGCAGAAGTAAATTGGCTGAGCTTTTGAATGCAGATGATTCTATAGAATATTATGATACTTTAGAACCCAAGTAAATTGGCTGAGCTCTTGAATGCAGATGATTCTATAGAATATTATGATACTTTAGAACCCAAATAAATTGGCTGAGCTCTTGAATGCAGATGATTCTATAGAATATTATGATACTTTAGAACCCAAGATACTCATAAGTGCTCAAGCAGAAACGTCCCCAAATTAAGCTTTAGAGCCGCATTTCTCAACTTGGCAACTTTAAAGCGTGTGAATTTTATCTCTCAGAGTTCTCCAGCCAGTCTTGTGGCTGAAGAATTCTGGGAATTGAAGTCTGCAGTTCTTCTTTAAGGCCTGAAAGGTGTACTAAACATGAACTGCCGCAATCTCACCATAATTTATGATGAAGTTCAGATAAGGATATTTGCCTGAAGTTGTCTAATGGGCAACACAGAGAAAAAAAAGAGGAGGAAGCAGTGAGATTGCATCAGTTCAGATAGATTAACAGTAGTTTACCCCCTCTAAGGTCTAATATTAAACTGTGGAACTGAAAAGATGTCAAGGGCCTACCTGTAACTTTGATATCTCACATACACAGAAATTCTAAGTTTTCAGATGCTGGAAAAATTAGGGGATACACTAGGAAGATGATGTACAAGCGAATGGGAATATTAGTGGCAGCTGTTGGAAAACACTAGGAATATTGCGAAGGGATGCAACACTAGGCATGTTGCCTAATTCAGATAAAGTCCCTGTATCCAGACACCTGCACAGAGCAAGGATTCAATTCCATTATATTGAACACTTATCACATAGCCTGTGTTTTGCTTTATTTTTAATCAGCTCTGAGAGCATATGCACCAGAGATAAATTCCTTATGTGCCCAACCACAATAAAGAATTCTATCCTGTTCTGTTCCGTTCTGTTCCGTTCCGTTCCGTTCCATTCTATTCTATTCTATTCTAAAGAGAAAGCTCACCCAGGCCAGGAAAGCAGAGCAGCAGAATAGACCTTTAACCATTTTCTTTCCCATCCAGAGTCTGTCTCTCTCTGTACTCCTCTCATCCACGAAAATTTGGAATTTTCTAATACTATGGTAATAAACAAAGTAGCATTTTTTACTAGCACCCATCAAAATCTTTGTCCTTTGTATTAGGAACTGCCACAGAGAAGCTAATGTCATTTTAGGAGTGATGGTGGTGATGGAAGAGAATTAATAGCTACAACATAAAAAAGAATGCACTTCCATCCTCAAACTTCTGGAATTCTCCTCCTCTTCATTTCGAACAAAAGCAAGCAGAAGTATTTGCAGAAGTATGTTTTGCATTAAAGATAACAAGGTACAGAATCTTACATTTGCTTATATTCTTATCCCCATCCCTATCCCCATCCCTTATTTCATTTCATCTGTTTGTAAGAATGTTGTTTTTAAAAACATTGTGTATAGATCCCAGGAAAAAAAGAAAAGAAACCTGCAAGTGTTATTGTTGCTGTTGCAAAGAAACATTTCTGAGAAAATGACTCTCTCTGCTTGCATATTGGAGAGGGTTCTTATACATCTGCCCTAAAAAAGTACCAAAGATCGAGACTCTTTTTAAGGCACCCCCTTTGCAAAAGTGCCTAGAGCAGCAAGCCCTGCTGAAAATCTAAAGACTTCACTGAGAGAATGAGAGGGAGGGGAAACCCTTAGACCCTAGGAGCTAGCAATGCACACATCTGTTTAATGTACATGTAAACCAATGCCTCTTTGAACACCATGATTAAATGATAAATTGCTCCTAGTTACACTGTATGGATGCAGCCAATAAAACTGCCCAATAAAGCAGAAGGTTAAAAAGTAGCTGGTGTAGCCTTCTAACTACTGTTTCTTTCAAGCAATCCCACACACTATTGTGCAAGGTCAGTAAGTCAGTCTCAGACCACCCTGGTTGGCTCTGTGTGTGTGTGTGTGCGTGCATGTGTGAGTGTGTGTGTGTGATATGCAGGATGCTATACTTGTGACACCGAGTTGTGCAGAATCCTTCGGCTGAGAAATGTCACCTAACACCTTTCATATATATATATATATGGTGACTCATAAACAGGAAGCCCAGTCCTGTCCATGACACTGCGACTTTTTCCTATCCCAGATCTTGTTATGAAGGTGAGGAGTGGGGAGAAAGAATTTTTTTCCTCCCCCAAACAAAACAAAACAAAGGACCCCACAGTACATTGAGAGCAGCTGCCCTCAGCAATCCTTGCCAAAATAAATATTACCAAATTAGTAAGCCATGCTGAACAATTTAAGCGCTAAGCACAAATTTATCAACTGAAATAAAATGGTAGAATAGCAATGGAGACAGCCATGGAATAGTTCATCTTTTGTAAGCAGATGTTTGTATTGGCCTGTGGTTTCGAAGTGACATGGGAACAGAAACTTAAAAAAAGAAGAAAAGAAAGTATGTCTGTGATAGAGAGCTTGTGCTACAGAACCTGAGTATTGGCCCTTTCACATATGCTCACATATTCAAAATCTCTCCTGCTATTTGGATAGAAGAGCCAAAGATTAAAATGTACTTTTTCTAAAAGATATATTTAAATCTGATGAACTTGGAACTTTCTTAGGGAGCTTCACATGCAGCCACAAGTCAGCTTTCTCACTTGATATTTGTCTAGCTTAGTGGTTCTTAACCTTCCTAATGCCATGATCCTTTAATACATAAAATAAAATTATTAGGAAACTCAGGGGTGGGTTCTAATTTATCTCACTACCGGTTCACTTCCTCCTGCGCTGTGTGGGCACACCTCATGGCCGTGTATGAGCTTTGTGCATGCACATATGCGCAGTTCCAATTTTTAAAAAATGCAATAAGAAAAAAAGCTGAAAACAAGATGGCAAAGCATGCACAATGCCAGAAATTTGGCTTCTGAACATGTTCAGAAGTTTCCATGTTGTGTGTGTGTGTGTGTGTGTGTGTGTGTGTGTTTTATTCATTCGTTTGTTTGTTTGTTTACAGTAGTCTATTTGTATGTGGGTGGACCCACTTGGAGAGAGATAGAGGAGCAGTGTCATGGTTCCTAAGACCATCAGATATATGTGATTGACCTATAAAGCCCTACGTGGCATCGGACCAGAATACCCCCGAGACCGTCTTCTGCCGCACGAATCCCAGCAGCCGATAAGGTCCCACAGAGTTGGCCATGTCCAGGTCCCATTGACTAAACAATGTCATCTGGTGGGCCCCAGGGGAAGAGCCTTCTCTGTGGCTGCCCTGGCCCTCTGGAATCAACTCCCCCCAGAGATCAGAACTGCCCCCACCCTCCTTGTCTTTCATAAATTGCTTAAGGCCCACCTATATCGCCAG
The DNA here is from genome assembly GCF_031021105.1 of Erythrolamprus reginae. Taxonomy (NCBI): domain Eukaryota; kingdom Metazoa; phylum Chordata; class Lepidosauria; order Squamata; family Dipsadidae; genus Erythrolamprus; species Erythrolamprus reginae. The sequence goes on from NC_091950.1 coordinate 252,526,613, forward strand.
GCATGGGGGAATTGAAACATCTCCCCCAGGCTTATATAGTTTTATGTATGGTATGCTTGTGTTGTATGTTTTTTAAATAGTGGGGTTTTAGATATTTCCTTTTAAATATTAGATTTGTTCATTGTACACTGTTTTATTATTGTTGTGAGCTGTCCCGAGTCTGAGGAGAGGGGCGGCATACAAATTTAATTAATATTAATAATATTAATAATATTAATAATATTAATAATATTAATAATATTAATAATATTAATAATATTAATAATATTAATAATATTAATAATATTAATAATATTAATAATATTAATAATATTAATAATATTAATAATATTAATAATATTAATAATATCAATAATATCAATAATATCAATATTATTATTATTAATAATAATAATAATAATAATAATAATAATAATAATAATAATAATAATAATAATGTGTTTTTCAATGGTCTTAGGTGACCCCTGTGAAAGGGTCATTTGACCTCCAAAGGGGTTGAGAACCACTGGTCTAGATGGATTGGACGACATCTAATTCTCATCTGAGTGAGAAATTGGATTTAGTAGCATTAGACCGAAATTCTCTTTGGGGGAAGGTGACAAGCTTCTGTTTTATTAATGAGTGTATGTGTTTATATGTGTGTGTATGTACATTTGCCTTGAGTCAGTGTCAATTCCCGGTGATTACCTGGACCAGTTCCTACAGTTCCACTGACAAGATTTTAAAAATGGAAACCTTTTCTTTTTACTATTTTTGGCACAGTTTCACCAATGGATGGCATATTGATTATTGATGGAGGATGAAGGACAAAATAATAAAAATAAAACTGAATGTCCCATAAATAATTACTCAGATTGCTTATACAATATTTATAATAAGGAAAGAAGGAACAAAACACATAGTATAATATTAATATAGTTTATTATTTTATCTTACATTGTACCCAATTTGATCAAATCAACAGTAAAAATAGCAATATTCCTAATGTACATTATTTCTACATCACATGAATCTTTACTTGGGTTTCCAAAATCTAGAGGCAGAAAGGGAGAGTATTTACAAGCATCTCTAGATGGAAACTTTATAATCTATCAATCATATATCGACTGTAACTCTCTGCAACAGATGGCAGCAAAGAGTTGGTATGTCTTTTTGCTACTATGTATAATTACCAAGATTTCTGCCATCCAACTGGTAGCTCTAATTTAAAAAGACTTCAGTACAACAACATCATCATCATCATCAACAACAACAACAAAAACAACAAACAACCCTCTTCCTTGATGATAAGCGGAATGGGATAAATTCAGAATTTGGCCATGCCTAATATCAACTATTAATTTGGTTAATTAGAGTTCAGAAATGGGGAAAAACTTCTTTTAGTTCTAGGAAGGCCCAAGGGAGTATTTTATATTTTTGGTAAACTGCTCAGACAAAATAAAGTCAGAGAAGATTATTAGTATTTCTAAATAATTTATTTATTTACTTATTTATTGGATTTGTATGCTACCCCTGTCCGTGGACTTGGGGCGGCTAACAACAATGATAAAAACAGCATGTAGAAATCCAATACTAAAACAGCTAAATTCCTCAAACATTAAGTAAAAAGTCAATCCCAAATTCTGGTTGGTTGGTTCTTCTCCCTGACTGCTCATATAGACTTGAAAGAACTTGAACTATTTTGCTGAACCTAGACAAATAGACTTCTACCACCTGATTTACTATTTGCATGGTGATGTAGTGGTTAGAGTGCAGTACTGCAGGCTACTTCTGTTTATTGCGGGTTGCCTGCAATTTGGCCATTTGAATCTCAAGGTCAACTCAGCCTTCCACTCTTCTGTAGTGGGCAAGATGAGGACCCAGATTGTTGGGGACAATATGATGACTCTGTAAATTGCTTAGAGAGGACTATAAAGCACTGTAAAGCAGTATATAAGTCTAAGTGCTATTGCTATCAATATTATAACTCATATGTCATAGGGAAGAAATCTGGTGAAGGTGATTTGGAAGACCGTAGCCAATGGACAGCAGGATCCATTGAGAAGTTGCTTCCTCAGGTAACCAATAAGGGATTGATTCTGCTTCTCTGGAGCCCTTCACTCACCCTCAAAATCTCCTCCAGATAGTTGGAATAAAAGTGAAAAGGGTGGGGAAGGGAATCCCAACTTTTTGTAGCACTTGCTTTGTGGATCTAGTTGGAGTGGGGGAAGTATAATTTTTGTTCAAAACAGAAGTTTGGATTTTCAGAAGAAGTCACTAATCTTGTTTTTCTTACATTTACCCATGTTTATCTTCTTCACTGATGTAAACAAATCCAGCTTTCCTTTAAATAATATGAAGCACATGGGAAAAGGCCACACTATGTTTACAAGACAACAAGAACAAAAACCTTTTGGTGATCCTTCCCATTTCATTTACTGCTGTAGGATCTATATAGTTGTCTCTGAATCTTTGGCAAACAGGAATACTGGATATGTTTCCAGGTGGCTTCTCAACTGATTTAGAAATAAGTGGTGCTGAGGTAAGCACAGGATGTGTGACAGAAATATCATGTGCCCTTGATAGTTCTTCTGGAGAAAGTATTTTCCAAGGAATGTCATGTGGAAAATCCCATTCTTTGTCCAAGTCACACTCATCTGAGTCTCTGGCAATGGAAAATAAAGCAAGAAAATAAGGAGACGAACACATCTCGACCTATGAATATTCAGGATCCAATGTTGCCAATTCTTTTGTGCAGCAAAGCAAACACAGAACCATCAAAGCATTATTCTATGATACATTAAATTAAGCAGGGGTAAGTGTAATAAAATCTCCTGAGAAGGAGCCTCTCAGCTGTGCTTCGGATGAAGAATAAAAGTTGGCATTAAGACGAGGGTGGGCAGGAGGACATCTTCTGACACAGAGATGTTCTGTCGGGCTCTCTGGTAGACTCCTCCCAAAAATTCACAGGTACAAATTTCAGACACGCACACGTTTGAAAATTCAAAACAATGTTCTTTATAATGAAAATTCACTTAACCTAAGCCCTCTTTTGGTATAGCAAAGAGCACTCGTCTCCAATTAAACTGGTAATTTGTACAAGTCTCTTATCAGTTCTGTGATACTTAGCTTGCAGCTGTGAGGCAATTCACAGTCCTTCTTCTTTCACAAAGTGAAACACACTATGCTCTGGTTTAGTTTCAAAGTGGAGAAAAATCAGCACACAAAAGGTCAAAGTGAGTAAAGCAGTCAGAAACACAACGATCAGATAATCCTCCACAATGGCCAAACCCACAGGCTGCTATTTATAGCAGCTTCATTAATTACCACAGCCCCACCCAACCACAGGTGGCCTCATTTTCTTTGATAATAATCTCTCAGTTGTTGTTGCCTATGCATCGCTCTCCGCATGCGTGGCTGTATCATTAACTCTTGTTCTGAATCCAAGGAGGAGCTAGATAATTGATCTCCTTCTGAGCTGTCTGCCACACTCTCCTCCTCCCTGTCACTCATGTCTTCTTGGTCAGAGGAGCCTTCATCATCAGATTCCACTGGGGGGGGGGGCAAAACAGGCCTGCAGTATGTTTCCCCCACATCCACAGTCCTTGCGGCAGGAGCTGGGCCAGAGCTAACCACAACAGGAGATACTGGGGGAAAAATAGCTGAAAATTGCATCCTCAGTGGGTTCTTACTGGTGTGGCATCTGGACCGCACTGGTAGGAACCCACCACTGTGTGAGGATATTCATATGTACGCAGGTGCACAAACCCATTTCATTTAATGGTGACTGCTGCATTAATATATATTACATAGCGGGAGATGATGGTCTGGCAATTATTGCTTGTCGCTCCTTCACGCCAATTTAGAGAATCCCTGTGCAGCCTCACATAACTTCTGCACCTGATTTATAGGACTGCAGATCCTTTTAAAATGGAGTTCCCGTGTGGTGGGCAAATCTCCTTTGTTTCAATGAAATTTACTCTTGCTTGGAACTAGCATCTTTCAGGAAATATTGGTTCTTAGCAGAAGCTGCATATGCTTAAGAGTTGAAATAGAAAAGAGGGTAGAAACCAGAGTAAAATACTACTGTTTGGACTGGTTCTGGCATACCAATAGTGGTAGCCACCAGTGGTTTGCCAAACCAGAAGCTATGGCTGGCTGGCCATGCCCCTGAACCAGTCCCCTAACTTCCTGGTGGTCTCTTATGCCAGTTTGCCTTCTGTCCAGCCTGTGGTGGGAGACACTTCCAACCCAGCTAGCAGATGGCCCTTGGGGAAGACGCAGGGGCTGAGAAGGGCAGCGATACTGGAGAGGAGTGGGTTTAACAAAAAGGGACCAGACATGCCAGGAGCAGACAAATAAAGAAATGGATGGGGGCCTTGCAACAATGTGGGTCTCTTAGAGCTTTGTTATTCCCCTGCCGCAAAAACTCCCCACATTACCTTTGCCCGAAATTCCTCTCATGTCTTTCAGAAGTGATTGGAGAGAATGGGAGAGGGAAGCATAGCCAGGAAGACCCAGCTGCCCCTCCCTTCCTCCCACCTCCCCCTTCCTCCTGTCTGGCAAAAAACAGAGCGTGGACAGCCACCATGGCACTATTCTACCTCCTCTGCAAAATTACTCCAAGGCTCTGTTCACCTCTAGTGGCCTGATGCAATGCCCTCAGCTTGGATGAGGGGGAAAGGGGGGGAGAATCCAAGCCTCACACCAAGCAGCAGCCCCCCCCAAAAAACCTTTCTTGCAGGTGGCTTTAATGCAGCTGTGCAAACCCCCTGTGCACTACTGCCCCCTTCTCCGCTAGTCATTGGGTCAACCTGCCTCACTTTCCCCCTCCCCCTATCCTCAGTCTGCAGCCTCACCTTGCCACTGGCTGCTTCATTGCACCACTTTACATGTTAATACTCCACGTACCCATTGGGTGGGCTGCAGGCTTCATTTGCATACCATTGACAGCATCAGCCAATCGGCTGTGGAGCAGCCCCAGACCTGCTATGTATATCTGAAAGAGAACTGGTTCTTGAGAAAAAAGATATTCTGTGGCTCATTCTCAAACTCAAATCATCATGATGGCTATTTGATGACAACTTCATTAGTCCAAACTTCTTCTTCTCCCTTTTCCTCTTCTTTTAATTCATGCGGAAGGAAGAGAAACTTTTCCCATCCCACATTTAAATTTTTGTTGCTCACCGCAGGAATCCAGCCTTTGCATGGGACAGAGTTGGCAGGGCAGTCCTTGGGGGAGACGCAGCCATTGTGCTGGGCCTGAGAGGGTTGCCATTGTGCTGGGCCTGAGAGGGTTGCCATTGTGCTGGGCCTGAGAGGGTTCTTTCTCCCATTGCCACTGCTGCTGAGACCAGGTGTGTGTGTATGTGTGTGTGAGAAAGAGAGAGAGAGAGAGAAGAAAAAGAAACAGAAGAAAGATAGAAAGAAAAAGAGAGAGAGAGAAAGAAAGAAAGAAAAAGAAAGAAACAGAAAGAGAGAAAGAAAGAAAGAAAGTTTCTTAAGACGTCCCTAAGACGTCGTGCATAAGGGCACCAGTATGCCTATCATCCCTGTCCTACTGTACCCATTTGTATGTACTCAATTTTATGTGTCTATGGCTATAGCCGCTCCGAGTCCCCGGAGAGGGGTGGCATACAAATCTAAATAATAATAATAATAATAATAATAATAATAATAATAATAATAATAATAATAATTATTATTATTATTATTATTATTATTATTATTATTATTATTATTATTATTATTATATGCTTTGTTCCGTTATATTCATTTATTTGTGCCATTTTTTCCATGTATCCTGTTTCCTTGCCTTTGTTGGCAAATAGGAATTGAACTCCTGGCAGTCAGCAGATTTAGCCTGCAATACTTCATTCTAACCACTGTGCCACCTCCGCTCAATAATTGAGATCAATAATTCATTGAAAAGAAGTTTAACCAGCTTTTCAAACGTTTTAAAGTTCTCTTTTTCCACAAAACTTCTGTCTTCTGAATCTCCAAACCAAGTCTTTTGAGAAACGCCTGCTACCGCACGAATCCCAGTGACCAATAAGGTCCCACAGAGTTGGCCTTCTCCGGGTCCCGTCGACTAAACAATGTCATCTGGCGGGCCCCAGGGGACTAAACAATGTCGTCTGGTGGCCCCGGCCCTCTGGAATCAACTCCCCCCGGAGATTTGAACTGCCCCCATCCTCCTTGTCTTTCACAAATTACTCAAGACCCACCTATATTGCCAGGCATGGGGGAACTGAGACACCTCCCCCAGGCTTTTATATTTTATGTTTGGTATGTATGTGCTGCATGATTTTAATTGTTGGGGTTTTATATATCTTTTCTTTTAATATTAGATTTGTTTACTGTTATATTGTTTTTATTATTGTTGTGAGCCTCCCCAAGGGGCGGCATACAAATCTAATAAATTGAATTGAATTGAATTGAATTATGTCTCATGCCAGCAATGCCCTCCTAATACAATGCAGCACAAGAAAATATATCTGGGTTCCCACCCAAGAATGTTTAATGCTGTGGGAGAAGTAGTATTTATTCCATATCCATTCCAGTGAGTCCTATGTCACCGAAATAACGTAAGGAGGAGATCTTAGTATTAATGTTGTAGAACATTTTAAATGCTTATTAAGAATGATTGGAACATTCTTGTCACTATTGGACTCAGTAGGAGTTTTGCTGCTGGCAAATGGCTTGTGTGTTTGTTTTGTATGGCTATGGCTAAGTTGGAACCATATTCTCCGGAGAACTGAGCTCAAAAGAAAACCACGGACATGAGGGACAGTAATCTGGGAGAAGTTCAGCCTGTCCCTTCAAAAAGGACAGTTTTGAGTAGAGACTTTCAGCTTAAACTTTCCAGAGCCGCTTATGTTTTATGAATCTCTTCCTGCATTATCTCATGTCTTATCACCAAATTCTGGACTTTGGAAAAACTTAGCGCTGCTACATAGAGACATCCTTTGGGGAAGAAAAAAAGAATAATATTTTCAAAGAGCGCCTTCCCATTAATAATAGCATATGGTTCTGTTTTATTTAATTGTTCCTCTCAGTACGGAGACAGGAGATAAAAGTGAGTTTCTGCAATGTCACAGCTGTATTACCAGCTGCAGTATTGGCCAAAGCAATGATTTAACTCTGATGGGTCGCCTTCATCCCTTTTTTTATAGGCATGATGGATAGCACTGAACCCTGTGGTGGCCATTCACATGTAATGTGAAAGCACCCTTTGGCGTCCATTTTCACGAGGGAAATTCCCATCAGAGAAATGGCTGAAGAGAGAAAGCCACCACAAGGAGTTATGCCTTTTTTTACTTGACTGTAGCCACCCAAATTAGTTAATCAGGTGAAAGATTTAAAAAATAAAATAAAACCACAGAGCTCTTTGGCTGATAGCCTCTTCTCTCCCCCCCCCCCCACTTCTCTTCATACGGTGTTGTGAGCCAGCTTGACTGACAATATCTAATTGTGTGAGGGACAATTTGAAGAATAGCTGATCCCCCGACAATATTTCAGGATTAGTCTCTTTAACAACTGGAAACAATCTTGCCATTGTCCGCCCAAGCTCTCTGTCTCGTGGATTTACCTTAAAGGAAGTTTATAGCTAGATAGCTATCTCCCTCTCTTACATGAGATTGAAAATGGAGATGTTGACAGCCACTAAATAGAAACCTGAGCTTGTCCTTTATAGGCAAGTCCTCTTTGGGTCAACAAAGACTTCTGCCGACCTTGTTGATTGGCTGCTACATTTGGCAGCTTCTTCTTTTCTAGTTTTTGAGATGAAAGGTGATACATTGTTCCTCCAATCTGCATGGGAGCTAAAATTCAGAGATAATAAAGGCTGCTTAAGCCAGTAGGTTTCAAAGAGGGATAGATAAGGTGTTTTTTGTTCCAATCCCATGTTGGTTTGTCTCATAAGAAAGAACAACATAAGAAATACCGTATTTTTCAGAATATAAGATGCACCTTCTTCCTCGCTAAAAGAGGCTGAAAATTTGGGTGTGTCTTATACTCTGAGCATAACTTTTTTTAAAGCTTTTTCTTTTCAGCCTAACAATCTTCCCAGCTCTTACCTTGCAGGCTTTTTCATTGTTACTCTCTCCAAAGAATATGTTTCCAGTTCGAAATCTTGGAAGGCTTTTTTTCATTGCTCTCCTTGTTCCGAATAAGTTTCTTTCCAACTCTGAGGTACTAACCATTTTCCCAGCTCTTACTGGCTTGCAGGATCTTTAATTGTTTCTCTCTCTGAATAAGTTTTTTTTAAAGCCCTAACCAGGGAATAAAATAATGTGCTGAAGCTGACCAGACCATACCACATCTCAGACATCAACACCCTTGAAAATGTCCAAAGATATTTCACCAGAAGAGCCCTTCACTCCTCCACTCGAAACAGAATATCCTACGAAAATAGACATCCTGGGCCTAGAAAGCCTAGAACTATGGTGCCTAAAACACGATTTGAGTATTGCCCACAAGATCATATGCTGCAATGTCCTACCGGTCAATGACTACTTCAGATTCAACTGCAATAACACAAGAGCACGTAACAGATTCAAACTTAATACGAACCGCTTCAAACTTGACTGTAAAAAATATGATTTCAACAATCGAGTTATCGAAGCGTGGAACTTATTACCGGACTCAATTGTGTCAACCCCTAACCCCCAACATTTCTCCCTTAGACTCTCCACGATTGACCTCTCCAGATTCCTAAGAGGTCAGTAAGGGGTGTACATAAGTGCACTGGTGTGTCTTTTGTCCCCTGTCCAATTGTCTTTCCTTTCTTTCACCTATCATATATATTCTCTTCCTTTCATATATCGTCTCCTCTAAGTTCACTTTTACCCTTATATATATTACCACATGTCTATTTTTCTTCCTATTTGTATATTGGACAAATGAATAAATAAAATAAATAAATAAATAAACTAAGGACGCTAGCCAGATGAATACCTGGTAGGTAAACCTCTCCCCTTACATAGGTTTGTGTGATATCATGACATACATATAAAAAGAAGGGGAATCTCCATCTTGACACTGTTGCATGTATCATTTGTCCCCCTTGACCTCTGGCCAGAAGAGTTCTTGAAAATAAAGATGATGAAAGAGACAACTGTTTTACTTTCCAGATTTCTAAGTCTTCTATTTATATTTTTGAAAATTAAAACAATCCTTTAAAAAAAAACGTTTGGCTGCACAGATAGCCTAATGGGCTTCATGTGTATGAAGTTGCCTATATTTCTGGCAGAAAAGGAACATGACTGAAGGTCAAAACATACCCCTTTCCCTATAAATATCTCTTTTATTTTGCAAGAAACCATTGACATTTGGTTCTCTTTTGAAAAATTGGCCTTTTTTCTTCTGATAAACACCAAATCAAAACTTAATTCATGAATACATTTGAAACTTAGACTTGGACAGGTTGTTTAAACATGTATGTTTATTGTTTCAAGACTTTATCTGTAGTGTCTTCACACACCATCCTCTTTCTGTTGTCTAAAGGTATAACCATGTAACTTCATGACAAGTTCCTATCCTGGAAGTGTTATTCCCCAGATAGGTTCCAGGATTTCAGTCAGCTGAAAAAATGGAAAGCTATTTTTATTTGATTACTAGCTGTCTTCATTGTATATTAAGCAATAATATACACTTCTCCCTGAAATGACAGTGCTTTGATTTTAACTTTTGGCAGCTTGATTAGAAGGATCCATGTTGGAAATTCAATAACCTTTCTCATTAAAAAGCAATTCAGCAGGGTGCAGTTTTGTTCTGCAGACATGTTGATGCAATACTCCTTATTCAAAGCTTTTTAAAAATAATACACCTCAAATATGCAATGAAATAACATCTGTTCTAGCACAATAGCTCTCTATGTTGTTTCTAGCAATGTTACTGTAACTTACCGTTATGCATTTTTTTTTAAAAAAAAGCAACAGTACAATGAGTGTTACCTAACCTGTAAAGACTCAATGGCCTCCAGCAATAAATACCTCTTAAAGATTGCCTTCTCCCAAAACCTCATTTTTCCTGTTAAGAAACGTGTTACAATAATCATATTGTGGTTCCATTTGCAGTCACACAGGGGTCCCCAAATAGCTACAGTAGCTGGAGAATTCTGGGAGTTGAAGTCCACAAATCTGAAAGTTGCCAAGTTTAAAGTCCTCTGACCTAAGACTTGGAGCTGGACTTCCCAGGAATGCATTGGAGAGAACAGTGCCTTCATATTTAAGAGTAACAAATGAAACCAAATGCTATATGGTTCACTGAACTCTTAAATGGAATAATTGTATCTTCCCTTCTGTTATATAAAAATCTATTTCACAGACAAAATACTGGAAAAGCACCAGGCCCAGACAGAGTAATTCCTTCTTGCTTGAAAATCCATGCTGATCAACTGGCCCCCATCTTCACCTGCATCTTTAATAAATCACTGGAGATTTGTTATGTCCTTTCTTGCTTCGAACACTCTACTATCATCTTGGTGGAGAGTGTCCAAGGAACTCTCCATCAAGGAGCTGAATGACTACAGACTGGCTTCTATGACATCTTTAGCGATGAAAACCTTCAAAAAGTTAGTGTTGGCCCACATGGAAATCACCCTGGACGTGCTGCTAGATCCCTTGCAATTTGCCTACTGTGCAAACAGATCATCATCATCATCATCATCATCATTATTATTATTATTATTATTATTATTATTATTATTATTATTTATTAGGTTTGTATGCCTCTCCTTTCCGAAGAGGATTACACTACATCTTATAATACCCAGAACCTAGGTAAGGGTCCTTTATGTAGACTTTAGGTCAGCATTCACTACCACCATCCCAGAAAAAATGCTATAGGGCATTACACATTGCATTAAACACAAAGTTTTTCTGCCATGCCATCACTCTGCTAAACATGTACTGCCCACAGCACTGTCTTATGCCTAAGGATGTCTAACTATGTATTAGGATATATTACTATGTATATTACTATTGCTATGGGTTGCTATTATCTTTCTCATCATTCCTATTTCCTACTCCCATTTGGTGTCTTATGAATATCATAGAAACATAGAAACATAGACGATTGACAGCAGAAAAAGACCTCACGGTCCATCTAGTCTGCTCTTATACTATTTCTTGTATCACTTTGTTGATTACATCTTATGATTCATCATTTTGTTGCTTGTATGTACACTGAGAGCCTATGCACTGGAAACAAATTCTTTGTGTGCCCAATCACACTTAGACAATAAAGAATATTCTATTGGTTCAGCTCGTTTCTATTATGTTCTGATCTAATATAGCACAACAGGCAAAGAAAATATCAGGGACTAATTTGCTTTTTCATGTGGGAAGCAGCTGTAGCTTACAGGATTGAATGTTCAGGTTAGATTATTTTAGCGGTGCCAAGAAAATATTGCATACTTTTGTCATGCGATAGCAGTAGCCAGTGACTAAAAAAACCTGGAGATCTGGTGGTGCAGTGGTTAGAATATAGTATTGCAGTCCTGATGGGGCTCAAGTTTGACTCACCCTCCCATCCTTCCGAGGTTGGTAAAATTAGGAACGAGATTGTTGGAGGATAATATGCAGACTTTGCAACCCAGCCAGAGAGTGCTGTAAAGTGCTATGAGGCTATGCATAAGCCTAAATGCTATTGCTAGGGGTGGGCTGCTGCCCAGATGGAGGGGAACACAGTGGGGTAGTGAAAATGGAGCTCCACCCCAGAGCACCCAATTTGCACCGAAAGATATTGAAAGAAAATGCAGGACGTCCGTTTACGCCCGCAGTGTGGTAATAAAAATTTTGGTAGCCCTTCACTGGCTATTGCTATTGTGCTTCGCAAGCTTGGAGAAAGTAAACAGGGAAGAAAGCAGATAGAGTATGTGATGACTGGAATGTCTTTGGAGACATAAAGGGATGTTCTTGGCGGCAGGTCAGATTTGTCTATGGGTCATTGGCCATTGAAGCTACCTGGATGGATGGTACCTACCTATCCCATTGCAAGAAAGGTTGGAGTTTGACCCTTAAGTAGGCGGAGGCCTTTTACAGACCAGTTTTATAGCCCTGTGCAGTGAAACATAAGGACATTTTGATATAATTTTTTCCAGTTATATCCTCAGGTGGGGAACTTGCTTTGGCTTCAGTGCCACAGGTGGCTGTCATATCTGATCTTATTTTTAATGGGAGATACCAGACTTTGTGCCTGTGACCTTTTGCATGCAAACATGCGCCCTAACCAGTTTTTAAGATGCAGAAATCAGTGGAGGCATTGCTTTTTCATTAGCCAGCTACCAAGGAACACATTTTCCCTTTGGTAAGGGCTAGTGGATTTTATTAAGGCTTTCCATTGTTTCACCTCATTGTTCAAGCTTTACTAGGCTAAAATGAAATGCTGAAATAATTCAGTGTTCCTCTACCAAACAAAAATATTCTTGTCTCCCAAAGGCCTTACAGTCTAAAAAGGTATTTATCCAAAAGAAGATCAGCCAGAGTTCATTTCAATGAATATAACTTTGCACATGCAGAAAGGAGATAGATCAAAATGGTTAGATTGGATCCATCTATGGTGCATTATTTTCCCACTCCTCGCCTTAAATCACATCTAAAAGAACACCACAAGTCACCGTAGAGGCTTCCTGGACGTGCAGCAAGAAAGAATAATTTCCAAAATTGAGTTTTATTTCTTGCACTGTCTTTTGAGAACAGCTAAGTTAAACACAGTGCATACTGTTTGACAAAGCAAGAATGTGACTGGTGGCTTTTCTCATCTCCAGATTTTATCATCAACTTGTAAAGATAATTATGGGCCAAGGCCAGTAATTCTTTTACTGATGATATTAATGAAAAGCAGGAAACAGGGAGATAATTGCTTCTTTCCTTCTGGAACAAAGGGTCCCTAAAGAAATACCATGTAATATTACTCAATTCCAAAGTGAGTAATTCAAGTAGTTTGAGAAAGGAAGCTGTTTCTCTTTTAAGGAGAGTAAAATTCTAATGAAATAAAATGTATATTCCATTAAATAAAAGGCACCTGACAGCTCCTCAAAAAAATTAAATCATTTCGTACATAAATTCTCCTTATTCTATCTTTATTTTTTTTTAATTCTTAAATATGGTTTTGTTTTGCTTTTCACAGAGTTTTGTAGCAAAAACTATATGTGTTCCGGACAAAAATTACAAACAATCCTTAATTGCAGGAGAGGCGGAGTAACGACACGGACACAATGAGCTGGATTTAAAACTGGGTCATTTTTATTAAAATAAATTTGCATAATTTATTTAATCAAATTAGCATAATCAACATACTTAGCCAATGACCCTGACTTGGATCTGCAGGGTCAAACAATTGCTTTCGGGGCGGAAAATGACGTATAATAAACTTCCGGGGCAACATGTGGGCGTAGCTCCATGCTAATCCAGGTGAGGGACCCCTCCCTCACCTGAGACCATGCCATGCACTTGCATGTGGGAGGTCCCGTCGGCTAACCCCTAAAAGGGGAATTAAATGGGCGGGACCCAAAGACAGGTTCCCCCCAGCTGCTCAGGTCGCCAATACCACAAGCTTGGAGAGAACCTGTCAATCATCCCCAAAGATGCCCAACGGAGAACACGCAGTTGCTAAACCACCACCCAGTTTTCCGCCCCTAACCTGCCACGGAGCGGGGGTCAGATCTCTATCTTGGCCCCCCGACTCCCCCCTCTAACTGCACCAGCTCGCGCAGTGACCACTGCAGGTCCTGTAAGAAAAATGGTGTTCCACTGTTCTGACAGAGGAACACCGGCAGCCCGGTAAAGCTACGGCTGATATATGGTGATGAGGGGAAGGGCCACTACAACCCCACCTAACTCTCTGACCACCTTACCCGGGGCCTTAATAACTCCCCGTCTAACCCGGTGAATGGCCCTAAGGGAAATGGCATCCCACCAAGTGATCCTCAGGAGGATCTCAGACCACACCACTTGCGCAATGGGCCCCACAGTGCGAAGCCACCGCAGGTCTTCGCGAGCCTGGAAGATCAAAAGTAGACCTCCAGGCACACACAGGTCCTTGCCACCGAGGTGCAAGACCCACCACCTGGGCGCAGCAATGAGATGCCACCCTCCCAGTACCACCTGTGCGCAGTAATGGGATGCCGCCCTCCCAGTACCATCTTGGCGCAGCAATGGGATGCTGCCCTCCCAGCACCAACTGGGCGCAGCAAAGGGATGCCGCCCTCCCAGCACCACCTGAGCGCAGGCAATGAGATGCCGCCCTCTCAGCACCACCTGGGCGCAGCAATTGGATGCTGCCCTCCCAGCACCAACTGGGCGCAGCAATGGGATGCCGCCCTCCCAGCACCACCTGGGCACAGCAGTGGGATGCCGCCCTCCCAGCACCAACTGGGTGCAGCAATGGGATGCCGCCCTCCCAGCACCACCTGGGCGCAGCAGTGGGATGCCGCCCTCCCAGCACCATCTGGACGCAGCAATGGGATGCCGCCCTCCCAGCACCACCTGGGCGCAGCAGTGGGATACCGCCCTCCCAGCACCATCTGGGCACAGCAATGGGATGCCGCCCTCCCAGCACCACCCGGGCGCAGCAGTGGGATGCCACCCTCCCAGCACCATCTGTGAGCAGCAATGGGATGCCACCCTCCCAGCACCAACTGGGCACAGCAATGGGATGCCGCCCTCCCAGCAACAGCAGTAGAAAACCTTTCCAACCACACGCCTCTTCTCCCCAGCCAGATGACGTTGACCCATCCTCCCAAGGACAGTCGGGTCCCCCCGGAGGTTCAAGCTGCTGAGCGGCCGGCCCAGGATCAGCACCGTGACCGCAAAGCAACCCGTCAGTGTCGTACAGGCGGGGCCCACTAGAAGAGGGCCAAGAGAGATAACCTAGCCTAAGCCTTACCCCCAGACCCTCAGCCGGCAATTTGTACCCTAAACAGGCCACTGACCACCAGCGGCTGAGTCCCCGAATCCTCCGTATCGAGAAACCCCAAATTGCCGCACCAATGACGGCCCCGATACGGAACAAGCGTTCCATAGCCGGCAGGATCAATCCCTAGCCCGGCCAGAACCCTGGACACTAGAACCCCACTAAACAGAATCAGCGAACTGGAAGGCATGGAGCAACCTGCCAGCAGGCCATAGCCTCACTGACCCATAGGGCCTCAAACCTGACACAAGTCGCTGCCCACAAGAGACGGGCCTCATACAGAGAGGCACACAGACTGTCCAAAGCTTGATTAATAAGTGACAGCTGCTACACCGTCAGAGCCTGGCGACTATCCAAAGGGGTCCCCCTGTCGCTCCCTCACCCAGCCTTCCCGCATCTTCCGAATGCGGAAGTCACCAGAAAGGTCCCTAACCCCCCCCCCCCCCGCCTTGGACAGAAAGGCGAGACCGGCCAACTTGGACCTGATTGTCCTAACTGAAAGGCCACACTGCCTAAGCTGGACACAAAATTCCGCCAGGAGTTCAACTGGGGCAGGCCAACTATAGGGTAACCCCTATCCTGCCTGAAATCCCCAAACTCCTCACCTGCATGCTGGTAAGCCCTCAGAGTGCCTGGTGCCACTGAGAGGGCCATAGCCCTGCAGGCCTCTTCTCTCAACTGCTCGGGAGCCCGCCCAGGCTCCAAAGGTGGTTGGGAAAAGCCTCTGGAGATGCTCGGGCAACTGACCACGGGACAAGGCATCAGCAATCCCGTTGTCTAACCCAGGGACATGTCTAGCCAAAAACAAGGCGTTTAGGGACAAAGACCTGTGCACAAAATGGCGGACAAGCCGCATGACCCTGTCGCTCTTAGAGGACAGGGCATTCACAACATGGACAACCGCTAGGTTGTCATACCAAAAGTGCACAGTCTTGTCCCTAAATTGCTCCCCCAAAGCTCTAATGCCACTACCAAGGGAAAGAGCTCTAAAAAGGTCAAGTCCTTAACCAGGGGAGAGGCCCTCCATTCCGGAGGCCAAGCAGACCAGCACCACTGGTCACCCAACACAACCCCGAAGCCACAAGTCCCCAAAGCATCTGAACACAACTGCAACTCAGCTTCCAAAAGAAGCTCGTGCCTCCAAAATGACAACCCATCAAACCGTTCTAAGAACTCCCGCCACATGCACAGGTCAGCCCTGACCCCAGCGCATAAGCGGGTACGATGATGGGGCAAACGGAGCCCCTTCATCGCACTATACAACCCCCGTGAAAAAGCCCGGCCAGGCACGATGACCCGGCAGGCTAAATTAAGAATCCCCGCTAATTCTTGGAGCTGCCGAAGGGTGACCTTCCTGCAGCCCAGAACTAGATCGAGCTTACCCCGAATCTTGACTAATTTGTCCAGGGGAAAATTCAATACCAAGACAGGTAATCCTGGTGGCAGGGCCCTCGGTCTTCTCGTGGGCCAAAGGCACCCCCAGCTGGGCACAAAGGGCCTCGAAGTCCCGCACTAGAGCAAACATTGCTCCGAACGCGCAGGCCCCGCCATCAGGAAATCATCAAGGTAGTGAACCACTGAAACCTGACCACTGCGCCTCCTGAGCGCCCCCTCCAAGAAGGTACTGAAGCTCTCAAAAAGAGAGCAAGAGACAGAGCAACCCATTGGCAATGCTCTGTCCATATAATAACCCCCCTTGAAGCAGAAGTCCAAGAGCTCGAAGTCGGCAGGGTGTATGGGGAGGAGCCGGAATGCAGACTTAATGTCGCATGTCCCCATGAGGGCCCCAACCCCACATTTCATAACCATGGTCACAGCCGCATCAAAAGATGCGTACCGGACTCAACAAAGATCATCAGGAATGAAATCATTCACTGACTCCCCTTTTGGAAAAGACAAGTGGTGAATCAACCAAAATTCACCACTCGCCTTTTCGGGCCTCCTTCTCTATTTTATCCCTAACAATGTCTTCATGTCCCACAACCAATCTAAGGTTGTCAAACATGAAGGCCTTCCTAACCCCCCTGTAAGGGATCCTAAAACCCCTCAGGAAACCTAGCAGAAGAGCGTCCGCTCTCCCGCGAGGGTGGTAGTTTTTTAACCAACCCTCAAGAACAACAAGATTAATTGGACTGGGGCCCATTTCCCCCAGCAGGTGGGGGCTGCTTCGCCTGACCCCCACCCTTCTTGTCCTTCCCCTTCTTAGGCCTAGGACAAACGAAAGCGGCATGGGAGTCCCAAGCTGGGGACGGCTATAAGGTCTATATAATTAAGCATCGAGGCAGCCCTGGCCAGCTGCCTCTGGACCACAATGGTGGTATAGGTCAAGAAAGCGTACAGCCAAGAGCTGAAGCACTTACCGACCTTTGGTTTCTTGTGCTCCGTCCCCGGGACCTCCCCCTCCTTATCCTTCATCGGGACGTCCCTATTCGGGATAGAAAAGAGGTCCACGAATTCCCCCCTCCAAATGGCCTCCTTGACCGAAGGGTGAAGGTGGAAAACCCCAGGGGTGTCACTGGCAACCCGCATGGGATAGCCCCGGCCCTAAGGCTGGTAAACGGGTCCCAAACCGTAAAGGCTCCTAAACTAAACACCCCAGGCCCCGACGGGTAAGCGATCACTGGGGCCAAAGCCATAGCAGCTGAAGCTGGCGGGGTCCAACCCCCGCACTAGATACCCCGGGCCTCAATGGAAAAGCCGTCGCAGGAGCCCGAGGGAGGGCAGCCATAGCCGGCGGGGACCACACCTGGTTACAGGTGCCCGCCGGAGACCCTAAACCATTGCCCCCACTCCCGAAACCCGGTGGGACAAAGGCCTGCCAGGGCTAAGGGAGTGCAAATGGATGTCGAATGCGTTGCGACCTCAACTGCCCCGAAAGGTGTATAAGGCACCCAGGGTATTCCCAGTCCCACGGGGCCTGGCAACGCCGCCATCTGCCCGGGCCGGAGAACCACTAGAATAGATCCATTTCGACCTTATTTTGGCCTCATCAGCTGGCCATACCCTCACTTGGACTTGAACCTGCAACCTTTGCCTTGTACGGCAGAGAATTAACCTCTAGGCTACAGTATCCAATCCCCTGATTTGGGTTTTTTTTAAAAAAAATTTTTTATTTTATTTCATTTTATTTTATTTTAGTTTATTTTATGTGTGTGTCTTTTTTTAAACCAGGAGCCAGAGCCAAAAAGGCTCTGGCCCCAAAAGAAAATGAAGACCGCTGCTTAGAAAGGCAGGGGAGTAGCAGTAGGGCTACTACCTATCAAAAGGGAGCCCAAACTGACCCACGCCGCCCTCCTCGCTCCCGAGGAGAAGCGGGGCCAGCCACTCCCCCCGTTACAAGGGCCCCATCCGAGCCCACGGAGCGATCATCCAGATGTGTCTGCGGCCTCACCCCCATTAGCCCCGATCCCAAGGGGAAAAAAAGATCACTCCCCCCACCGGGAGCCCTACCGAGGGATAACTGCCACTGGCAGCCAAACCGCCAGCCTCCGATGAGGCAGAAGAGTCCTTTCGCCGGGGTGGTGGTGGCCTTCCCGCCAAACCCCAGCCGCAACCACCACACCAAAAAGGCCTCCGATGAGGCCGCCGCGCCATGAGGCCGCCCAAAATGGTGGCCACAAGCAGACACCCGACTGGGTGTCTGCAGCAGGCAACGAGTCCGGGCAAGAAGGGAGAGTCTCGGGCCTGCGTGCCCTTTTATAGGGCAGGCAGGCCCCACCCGGAGACGTCACCGATCAGGCCACCCTGGCCTGATCATCAGCTGAGATCTCGCAAAGTCTCGCGAGATCTCGGCCGAATCCAAGATGGCGGCCGCCATGTGTCCCTGTCTCCCCGGGCCTCCAGCAAAAGGCACCGGTGAGTAAAGACCACCGGTGCTATTTTCTTCTCTCTGGATGAATAAAAGGATTTTAAAAATTATATCAAGAAACTAAAACTATAGCAAATGCCTGTAAAATTCTGATTATGGACAAAAGTAGAAAAAAAGCTTGCTGAAATAGTTTATAGCTAGCCTTTACATTCCAAATTTTTATATACTATAAAATTGCATGGAAAAGTGATATTTTAAATAAAAATGGAATTGTCAAAAGATTCAAGAAGATCAATTATTCTAATCCTTTTGCCAAATTAATTGAATCATATTGAAGTTTTAATTTGAAAACATAGCATTATTCATAATAATAAGCTTAACTGGAACATCGTAATTGCTTAAACTCTACAGTTCTGCCTTTGTTTTATAACCTATACTTGTAAACATAATAAATGTTGTTGTTGGCTTTAAAATGGTGGCCATGATTGGATGATCAAAGCTATGGTCTTTTTTATGTATCTGCAATGAATGTGATGCATGTTATATGCCGCCCCATGGAAAGGGGCGGCATACAAATCTAATAAATAAATAAATAAAAAAATAAATAAATAAATAAAAAAAAAGAAATTGGTTTTGATTGCTCACTTCTGCTCGCATGGTTGCAAACATCGCTGTTTACAAATGACACAAATTTTTATTTTTGACATACCGGTGATTGTATTCTGGTTAGATTATTCTAGGTTATTCAGTTTGGAGAAGTCCTTAATGCTTTATGAAACATAATTACAAGCTGTATTATAAATGTGAGATAAGAATACTCCTACTATATAAATTGCGCTATTGCAAGTCTAGCAGCAATGATCATTAAATTGTAATCTAGGCAAGGAATCTTTTTTCTCCCCAAAAGAAAAAAAATATCAAAGCCTAAATGGCAGATTGAACCATATTTCATCTATATGGCAAACATCTGGATGTGAATACTGAAAAAATCTGGATCTGGGGCAGTAGAAGGGGGGATTTGCCCCTTGAAAGTCTGCATCATTTAGTAGTTTTTCCAATATGCAGTCATGGCTTGATTTTCAAAGATTCCCACATGTCAGGGATATTGTGTTCAAGGCTTTCAGCTCTCCCTTTAATTTAGGATGTTCTTTGCCTTCAACAACAACAAAAAATACCCCAGTTTATGAAACTGATACTCTCCTCAGTGTAAAATCAAATTCAGCACAGATCTGGATTTTTTTCCCTTTTCTTTTTTTCTTCTTCTTGCAAGTACTTTTTACAAATGTCTGCTTTACAACAGGTTCAGTAGAGTAGAAACGACCCGGTGTTGTGTTGTGACTGCTGGTAAGTGCTTCATTGACAGAGGTGATGGGACAATGTTTAGTAGCAGCAGCTCCAATGAGACAATTTAATGGGTCTATTTTAGTTGGAACTGAAGGAGGGAAAAGGTTAACACCCTGTTCTCGTACCATGTTGCATAATGTGGCGTCCTGTAACCTTGAGAACTGTCCAACTTTGGAAGTTTTATGGGTGGCTCATGTTCTGAGATAGGACAATCTTGAAACTTCAGAAGGGTTCACTTAACTTTGTTTCAATTGTGGTCAACAGATTAACACAGATCAAGAAAGTCTTTATTAATAAAACATTTTTTTTTATTGCTCTGCAGTTTGAAACCGATGGCAAGGATTCCTTCACAAACTCAAATTCCATACTATCTTAGAGTGTAGAAATATAGCGTGTAGAAATAATTCATAATATCTAATGAATTAAAGATGCATAACCAGGTACAACTTCCAGAGATTAACAAAAAACATAAACATCCCTAGAATTTGTAAATGATGAAGGATTGAGTACTGAAACAATGTTTGCTTGCTTGTTTGTTTGTTTGACTTTGTTTGTTTGTTTGTTTGTTTATTATTTACTTACTTACTTACTTACTTACTTACTTACTTACTTACTTACTTACTTACTTACTTACTTACTTATTTATGCCACCCAATCCCAATCCCGAAGGACTCAGGGCAGCTTACAATAATAATATAAATAGAAATACAAATAGATACAGAACAATAAAAAGAAGTCAAACATAATCTTTCAATACAAAACTCCGTATTAAAAGAAACCCATTAATTATAAAGCAGTCATAATCCTATACATGCATACATACCATTCATACATTGTGGCCCTGTCAATTGTTAGTTCATGGCCCCCCAGGCCTGCCGGCAAAGCCAGGTCTTTGTGGCCTTGCAGAAGGCCAGTAGGGTGGAAGCAGTTTGAACATCGGGGGTAGTTGGTTACTTAGAGCTGAGGCAGCCACAGAGAAGGCCCTCTACCCTGGTCCCACCAACCTGCATTGCTTCGTCGATGGGACCCGGAGGAGGCCAACTCTGTGTCCTCTTATTGGTCTGTGCGCTTTTATTGAAGTTGAATCAGCAGGTTTTAGTGTACATGCCAATAGTGCATACCATCAGTATGTACTTGACAAAACAAACAAATAAATAAAATTAAAATAAATAAATGCATGCTTTGCAAATTCACGTCTGGAAAAATTAATATTGTTAAAATGAGTGCAAATCCACAAAATCAGAGGTGGTATGCTGCCAGTTTGGACTAGTTCAGGCAAGCCCGTAATACCGACTGAAGATGGACTGGCCCACCCACCAACCCGGATGTAATGCCATCCTATTTAGCCACGTTTTTATAGCTGGGTGCATGCTCAGAAGGCACGTGTGCAAATAAAGAGCATGTGTGGGAGGCTGTGCACATGTGGACTGTGGAGGTGCGTATGTGTGCTCACATTTGTGAACTGGTAAGGAAGGTAAGTGAAAGCCATCTCTGCACAAAACACACCATTGAAAAATGCTTCCATATCAAGCTTTTACCCCATATTGACATCCAAGGTCTCCACTTTGCCTACTGCTCCTTCCTTGCAAACATTATCTGGCTATAAGTGATCTGCTTACTCATGCAAAGTTCAGAAGCGTGTGTTAAGGCAGAGGCTGAGAGGAGGTCATTTTCCCCAATAACCCCTGCAAGGTTAATATCTCTGCAGTCAATTATGTGCATTGGAGGAGGTCTGAATGCTTGTTTGGCCGATTGTATCTTGAACTTTCCTTCTTACTGTAATGCCAAATAAGTTCATTAGAGAATCTTACACGACCATGAAGCTGGGAATGGATTTTGCATCCTGACCCTTTGCTGTCTTGGGGGTAGTTTTAAACCCCACTCACTGAGTTAGGATGAATGCTGCTGCATTTAGACGGCATTACTCCAGGCATCTCTAACCTTCTATGAAAACAAGTGGAAAATAAAATGGCTCCACTTGAGCTGTATTTCACTCGTTATTTCCATCTCTCAGTGCAGCAAGGCTATCCTTTTCTTTTGTCTCTTTTCATTTAGTTTGACTATTCAGGTAGGACAAGAAACAGGATAGCTTGGTGCCGTCTACAACCAACTGCAAGATATTCTCTTCCACGCCTCAGGCTATGAAACGTCATTCTCCTCTCTATGAGTGCCTCAGCATTCAGCCATATCCACATTCTTGGGCTTAAAAGACAGTGAGCAAAGTTTCCTCACTGAAGGCCAAGGCCCTCTCCTGCCAAGTCTGTGGAGAATTAGGTCAAGTGGACCAAGCTAGGAGAGCAACTGTCTCTCCAGATATGTGCTGAGCTGTAAGATATCCCAGAGTTCACTTTTAGGGCTGAAGTGAAGACTAGGCCCGTATTATCAAAAGATAGCTATTTCACATTTAATACACACGTCTTGCCTCATAAAGAGAAAAAATGTTTATCTAGTCTCTGTAATATGCCACGCTAGTATATACACTACTGCAGCTAACACATTGCAAGGAATGTGAGAGAAAATATATAGAAAATGACATTGCTTTGCATGTCCAACATTATTTATTTAATTCTCAGTAGGCCAGGCTCTGTTTTTCCATTTCTGATCTTACTCGTCCTCCCTCCTTTTTCTCTTTTTGCTTTGTCTCTTTTTGCTTTTGCTTTTCCTTCCTTCCTTCCTTCCTTTCTCTCTTCCTTCCTTCCTTTTGTTCTTTCTCTCTTCCTTCCTTCCTTCCTTTCTTTCTCTCTTCCTTCCTTCCTTCCTTCCTTTTGTTCTTTCTCTCTTCCTTCCTTCCTTTCTCTCTTCCTTCCTTCCTTTCTTTCTCTCTTCCTTCCTTCCTTTCGTTCTTTCTCTCTTCCTTCCTTCCTTTCGTTCTTTCTCTCTTCCTTCCTTCCTTCCTTTCTCTCTTCCTTCCTTCCTTTCGTTCTCTCTTCCTTCCTTCCTTTCGTTCTTTCTCTCTTCCTTCCTTCCTTCCTCTCTTCCTTCCTTCCTTCCTTCCTTCCTTCCTTCCTTCCTTTCTTTCTCTCTCTCTTCCTTCCTTCCTTTCTCTCTTCCTTCCTTCCTTCCTTCCTTTCTTTTTTGCATCTCCTAATTTCTTGCTACTAGGTCTTAATGTTACCTGGCACATATTACCATCAGTGGAACTTTGGCATATCTAAATTTATCAGTGACTGGGTCCTCTTTGCCTAGACTGATAAGTTATCAGGAGAGTGGCCGGTGACATTTTTATAGCTTTCTGTATTTGCTGGGATGTTTCAAAACCTATAAAAACAACAGTAAATGTCCCTCTTTACAAATCTCTTTGGAAGCTCTGAAAAGATTAGGATCTCTTCTGCATTCCTTGGCACTATCCCACACTCAAGCCTAACCGTCTTACAAACTGTACTGTGCTTGCACAAGCAAAATAAAATATATATATTTAAAAATTCCCCACATCTGTTGGGGCATTCAGAAAACTTTGCCAAATGAGGCTTCTGAATGGGCCAGGGTAGAGGAACAATTAGACGCATCCCCTTGATTTCTTTTTCTCTATCAGGGCCACCTTCTGATAAGACCAGTCATGCAGGGGATGCATGCATGCATGCATGCAGGGGGCACATGGGGTGCATGTGTTGCATTATGGTTGCGCGCATGTGCGCATGCTGTCGTGCACGCTCTGTCACACACATGCACTTTCGGTACATGGAGACAAAAAGGTTAGCCATTACTGATATTGTTGTGTTTGGGCCTGGGCCAGCCGTTGCTCCCACAGATGGGAGAGATGCGGCACAAAGTGAGTGCGAAAGCCTGGCTGACAGCCAGATAGACGTGGCAGACAGCCAGGAGGATGAGGCCACTGGTTCGCAGGACTCAGCAGACAGCCCAGGGGATTTGGCATGCAGTCCCTCAGACAGTCTTTCATCCTTGGATTCCTCTGCAGAACAATTCAGAGACATGCGTAGCCGAAGAGCTATGCAAAGGAGGGATCAGTTGAAGGATTATTACAAGTCATCAGAGTAGCACCTGGGCTGAGTGTGGTTCTTATACTGAGGGCTGGGTGTGGTTCCTTTAATGAGGGCTAAAGGTATAAAAGGGAACAGAGGCACAAGGCAAACTGTGGCTGTTTATCTGTGTTATTTTGTGGTTCCTGCTCTGAAGTTTCTGTTCCATGCCTTTGGAGTTTTCAACCCAGTTTTTTCAGACACGTGGGAGGTGAAACCTCTGGGACTTGCTGTTTGCTCCAAAGATTGAAAAGGACTCCTGAAACGTCTTTGCTCATTCCAGGTTGTCTTTGTTTGCTTTTTCCTGTGTTTTTGTATGCGGCTGAAGTAAGCCTTGCACTATCATTGTTTCCAGACACTAAGAACTGTTTTGAGTAACCCTTTTTTGTTTGTTTAATACAAGTTTGCTGATTAGAAGAGCATGTGTGTGTTTGATTTCTTTTCCTTGGACTATTATGAATTGCCTGAGCCCAGTCAGGCAGAACAGATATAAAGAATACAGAAGACCTATTCTGTAGTTTGAAGCTCAGTTTGGTAGTCCTATTAAGAGGTAGAACATAACAAGTATTGCAATTTGGAGGGCACCAATGAGGAAGAGAACTGGGGATCAAGATACCCATTTCCACCTTTTTAGTAAAAAGATAAAAATTAAATGGATGGTATCTGAAAGAAATAACTAACCAAAAACCCCCCTATTTTTGAGAGATATCATTACTCATAAATACTGTCTGGATAACTTGGGCTGTTTTAGTCCAATCTAGCATAAATTTTGGGGTGGGGGAAACTAGGATAAATTTGCTCTGTGTACACCAACTAGACACCAACTAGATGAAAGACAAGATACAATATAACCAAAGCAAGAAACCTGCTTTGAAGAACCTATTCACAATATAAACAAAGTTAATTTTCTAAGTAATGCTGCCAAGTCTATTCTACAAAAATCTGGACAATCAGTCTATGGCATCAGAATTAGAGATTTTGTCAACTAATCCCAATATTGCAAGAAAACAAGCAAGATCAGAGAGCATCAAGGATCCATCCTGTCAACCCTGAGCTACAAATATTCTCCTTTATTTGGAGGCAGTTTTAATTTGAAATCTCATAAATGAACCTTAGCTCAACAAAGTCACCCATTGGTTGAAGGAAAGCCATTTTTTCAGATTGATCTCTTCCTCTTGCAAAAAATAGGCTCAAGATACAGAAGAATCTTGACAGATTTGAACATTGGGTGCTGTCTAACAAAATGAAATTCAATGGTGAAAAAAAGTAAGGCTCTACATTCAGACAAGAAAAACAAAACACACAGGTACAGTATACGTGGTACCTTGCTCAACAGTAGTAACTGTGAGAGGGATCTTGGAGTCCTAGTGGACAACCATTTAAATGAGCCAGCAGTGTGCAGCAGCTGTCAAAAAAGTCAACATAGTTCTAGGCTGCATTAACAGAAGGATAGAATCAAGATCACCCTGGAATACAAAGATGATTAGGGAACTGGAGGCTAGAACATATGAAGAACAGTTGCAGGAACTAGGTATGTCTAGTTTAATGAAAAGAAGGATTGGGGGAGATATGATAGCAGTGTTCCAATATCTCAAGGGTTGCCACAAACTAGAGGGAGTCAAATTATTCTCCAAAGCACCTGAGGGTAGAACAAAAAGCAATGGGTGGAAACTAATCAAGGAGAGAAGCAACTTAGAAGCAAAGAGAAATTGCCTGATAGTAGAACAATTAATCAGTGCAACACCTTGCCTCCAGAAGTTGTGAATGTTCCAACACTAGAAGATGTTGGATAGCCATTTGTCTGAAGTGGTGTAGGGTTTCCTGCCTAAGCAAGGGGTTGGATTAGAAGACCTCCAAGTTCCCCTTCAACTATTCTATTCTATTCTATTCTATTCCATTCCATTCCATTCCATTCTAAATCTACCAAATTTTATAGGAAATTGTTACATGGATAAGGAAGAACAGACATCCCAGCATCATTTCTCTATGATCAAATTCTCTTTTATGTGTAAAAAGTATCAGCCACCAATAGAACAACTTCTTCCCAGGGTGCAATTTCACGCCTGCAATCTATATATGGATGAAGACCTTTCCTTCTGGTTATTGCCTATTTTTATAGGAATCTAAAGTTTTGTATACAAGAGCCCAATAAAACTAATCACAGCTTTTTCCATTTTTAAGCTAAAGATATCCTATCCTCCTACCCCCTTCCCTATGTATTCCTTGCTAGTAATTTTCTAGGAGGGAAAATGTTTCCCATTATTCAAATACTGTAAATAAATACACCAATGCTTAAGTTTTACAATTTCTCACTGAATTAACCACAAATAACATGAGACATCTCTTGACTTTTCCCTCTCATCCACACTGACTTCTGCCAGCAAAGCACTCCATAAACAATATAAACACCTTTCTTGGGAAAAACAAGGAAATGAATAATTTGCTCTGATTTATGATATCACACATAAAGCCCCCATGAATGACTGTAAATCTTCAGAAAATACATAAGTGCAAATGTATACCTCAGGAGGTTGTAGGTTTCACATCACGGTCTTCATTGCTTGGAAGGTCAAAATGAAAGGACTTGAAGTCTCTGAAAATAACCCCTGAGGTATCCCAATGTTACAAAAGAGAAAGGACTCTCAAAGTAAAATGAAAGAGAATGCTTCTCCAAAATTGGGAAGGTTTTATATTGATTGTCCATGTTATTTTACTCTTCTTGGCCTACTAGGCCACTGATGATGATGATGATGATGATGATGATGATGATGATGATGATGATGATGATGATGATTATTAACAACAACAACAGCAACAGCAGCAGCAGTAGCTGCAGCAGCAGCAACAACAACAGAGTTGGAAGGGACCTTGGAGGTCTTCTAGTATAACCCCCTGCTTAGGCAAAAAACCCTACACTACTTCAGACAGATGGTTATCCAACATCTTCTTAAAAACTTCCAGTGTTGGAGCATTCACAACCTCCTTTGGTTATTTTTCGGCACAGCTGATGCAAGGAGCTTTTCTGAATAAGGGCAACAATATAAGTGAATGTTAACAGACTGCTAATGCCATTTGGGCAGTATAATTCTGGTTACAATATCCAAATCTGTTTAAAAAGCTATCCCAAGTTTCTATATTGCCAGTTAGCAATAAGGTGGAAAATTCCCCTCACTGCATTGGCACCAGGAGAGAGTTTTGCACTGAGGAGGGTGGTTTGTGTTGTTAACAAGATGAGCAGGAAAATGTTTGCATTAATCAAACAGCTTCATGCTTCTGAGAGCAATTTATTTCACTTACCAATAGCTATTTTTAATAAAAATAAATAACTGAGGCGTAACCAGACACCTTTACATAGCTTGAAAGGAGATTCTCCAGCTGTATGGCCCGCACTTTGTTCTGTTTTCCCTCCAACTCAGGTCACAGTCACAGAAAATTCTCGCTGGAGATATGCCCGAGCTACCAAGCCTTAGATCCTTGTCCAACTTCCCTAAAAATGCAGATGTTTGAAACAGTGAATTTTATTTTAGTTTGTTTTATGGGTTCTGCCTGTGAGCCCTGTGCAGTTTCCTGCTGTGGCTGGACAGCGCAAACGTCAAGCATGTGATGGCAAAGATTTCAACCATTCTTTCATCCATGATAGTCTGAAAACTGAGCCCTTTTGTTTAGAACAGGGCTAGGAAATGATGGCCCTTTTTATGACTTGTAGACTTCAACTCCCAGAATTCCTGAGTCATGCTGGCTCAGGAATTCTGGGAGTTGAAGTCCTCAAGTCATAAAGGGGCCATCGTTCCCCATCCCTCATTTAGGAGAACATGGGCATTTATTTGTAATTATAGGGTAACACTTTCTTGCCTAAAAACAAGACTAACAGGTCATGCCTAACACACTGCCCAAAGTCCAGAAGGAGTTGGGTGTAAATTAAATTAAATTGAATTGAATTGAATTGAAAAATTAAATTGAAAAGATAAATTGAAAATTAAAAAATTAAAAATTAAATTAAATTAAAAATTAAATTAAAAATTAAAAATTAAATTAAATTAAAAATTAAATTAAAAATTAAATTAAAAATTAAATTAAATTAAATTAAATTAAATTAAATTAAATTAAATTAAATTAAATTAAATTAAATTAAATTAAATTAAATTAAATTAAATTAAATTAAATTAAATTAAATTAAATTAAATTAAATTAAATTAAATTAAATTAAATTAAATTAAATTAAATTAAATTAAATTAAATTAAATTAAATTAAATTAAATTAAATTAAATTAAATTAAATTAAATTAAATTAAATTAAATTAAATTAAATTAAATTAAATTAAATTAAATTAAATTAAATTAAATTAAATTAAATTAAATTAAATTAAATTAAATTAAATTAAATTAAATTAAATTAAATTAAATTAAATTAAATTAAATTAAATTAAATTAAATTAAATTAAATTAAATTAAATTAAATTAAATTAAATTAAATTAAATTAAATTAAATTAAATTAAATTAAATTAAATTAAATTAAATTAAATTAAATTAAATTAAATTAAATTAAATTAAATTAAATTAAATTAAATTAAATTAAATTAAATTAAATTAAATTAAATTAAATTAAATTAAATTAAATTAAATTAAATTAAATTAAATTAAATTAAATTAAATTAAATTAAATTAAATTAAATTAAATTAAATTAAATTAAATTAAATTAAATTAAATTAAATTAAATTAAATTAAATTAAATTAAATTAAATTAAATTAAATTAAATTAAATTAAATTAAATTAAATTGCCCCACTCGTTTATCAAGAAACAGAACCCAAATGGTTTACTAAATCTGCTTATTAATACAACTGCTTTCAATCCAGGATATTTTCAATAACATTATCATAATAAATGTTACTCCAAAGTAAGAGATTGGAGAAAAACCACTGAATTATAATAGCAGTGAATACGTTTCCTTCTTGTGTTTACAAGTATGAACTTATACATGTTTTTATGTATGTTTACATCAGCCATTCACATTATGTATTATCACCAGTCAGTCAGCTATAGTACTATATCATTTTGCAGGGCTTTCCCACCTTCTGTTTCTCCCCACTAGATCAGTAAGTTAATAACAACAACAACAACAACAACAACAACAATAATAATAATAATAATAATAATAATAATATATTAGATTTGTATGCCCGCCTTCTCTGCAGATTCAGGGCGGCTCACAACAATAGTACAATATAACAAATCTAATATTTAAAAGTTGCCGTATTGTTAATTACCGTAAACATTTGCTACTCCTCTTTCTACCCCCTTTTTAATTCTTTTTTATGTTTGCTAACTTTATTATTGTTAAGGAGTGTGCAGAGTGATCTCTGAGTGGTCAAAGATACATGTACACAGAGGAAACGTGGAGGTCTTGCAGATAATCCAGAGATACAAGTAATAATTCAGTAATACAGTCCAAATACATTAAGTGTATAAAATATTATTTACTTTAGCAAATATTTTAGTCAAGAACAGTCCTAGTCATACACAGTTAAATCAGTCAATAACTCTCAATACATATAAAAGCTTACTTGTCCAGCTTACAAATACACAAACCTTCATTTGAACACACAGTGCTTACTACGGCATAGTCACAAAGACAAAATAGAATAGAATAGAATAGAATTTTATTGGCCAAGTGTGATTGGACACACAAGGAATTTGTCTTGGTGCAGATGCTCGCAGCGTACATAGCAGAAAAAGATACATTTGTCCAGAATCATGTGGTACAACACTTAATGATTGTCCTAGGGGTCAAACAAGCAATGAAGAAACAATCAAGATTAATAAAAATCTTAGGATACAAGCAACAAGTTACAGTCATACAGACCTAAGTGGGAGGAAAAGGATAGGAATGATGAGAAAAACTAGAAGAATAGAATAAAACAGAAATAGCCGAGAGTAGCTGAGAGAGATGAAATTCCTCTTCTGGCTCCCTCTTATGGCAATCTGTAACATTAGCTCTTAAAGCAATAGTGTCCTAATACATGTAAGCATACATTGCTGGTTTATTTTATATATTGCCAAACCCAACTAGTTATGTACATAGTACTCACAATTATCATGGAGGTCGTTTTCTCATCCATGGTATATCAACGTTTCTACTGATACATGATTATAAAGAAGTAACTCTGAAATAAAGTAAGGATCATGCCCTTATCTCAAGATTTCTCGTTCTTCACCTCTCTTTAAACCCAAGGATGAATAGGGCCTTAATCTGTTTCGAAGCTACAGATATCCCAGCCAAGACCATGCCTTAAGAATAGGAAGTGATATAATGACTGGAGCAGTGTTTCCCAACCTTGACAACTTGAAGATATCTGGACTTCAACTCCCAGAATTCCCCAGCCAGCATTCGCTGGCTGGGGAATTCTGGGAGTTGAAGTCCAAATATCTTCAAGTTGCCAAGGTTGGGAAACACTGGACTGGAGGGTTGTAGTTGTTCCTCCCCCTCTCTTCATTTCCCCAATTTGTGTGAGGATATTGAAATAATGTTTTGATGGAGGTCTTTGTGGACAGGGATTATAATCTCTTCTCTGTTGGAAGGTCAAGGATAAGGAGGCAGGGCAAGCCCACACAGGCAGCTATGAAATTCTTCAGGGTGAAGCCCACATTTCTTAGCCTATAGAATCCAACTAGTTCCTCTTTTGAAACACTTTCCATCATGTTTTTGTTACTCTATTCCTGTATTGTATTCTGGAGTCAGACAGCAAGGAGGGGGTGGGGGAGGGAAAAAAAACACCATGATTTGTTTCGAATAACCAGAGCCTTGACTGGCATTCTTTTGCTTCTGTTACTTCCTTTTGCTTGGCTTCTTTACATTTCAAGATGCCTGATTCATACTGACAGCCAGATGTGGCAGTAAAAAAGAAGAAGTCACAAATATTTTTGGTTCATAAATCCTACCAAAAGCACTTCTAGCCATTGCCCCTGAGAAGGTTGCCTATGGTTCCTGGATCCATCTTGCTTCTGCGCAAGGCAGGCCAGGACTGAGCTTTTGATAGATACGATTAAAAATAATTGAGAGTACCTTGTCTGTAGTCTTTTCCTTATGATAATAAGGTTATACACTTAGAGCCCCTGGTTTCCTTGGACTGCCCTAAAGCTGAATTGTTTTTTATTCGTGCTTGAGCTCTGGTGATGGAATTACATCATTACACTGTAATTTTCTCAGTGCAATTATTTAAAAATAACACCATTTGGGAAACAGTCCAGCTGAGGTTAAGCATGTTTACACAACAACACTGATTTAAATGGAAAGTGTTTTAACATATGCATAGCCCTCCCACGGAATTTAGGATTAAAAATATTGCTTCGTGTAGACTGGCAGATAGTCAAGTTATTATTTCCTTTATAAGCTGAAGTTCCTTGTCATACTAAACATGTTTTGATATTTAGCTTATTAATATTGATTCGGCTAATAACTTGCTACTGAATTTTGGCATCAGATGGGAATACTGGCATTTAATATCATGTGCCAATATCATGTGCACTCTCTGTGATAGGAGGATAGAAACCTGCATTTTGAAGGCAGGAATGATAATGACCTCCACACCTGGGAAGGCAATTTACTCTCATTTCCTTCTGGTGTATGCTGTGTACAAAAAAGGCCAGGCTTCAATCACATGGTTATGAGCACCATGGACTTTGAAACTCATGTTTAAAAATGTGAGGTTTTAGTTGTAGAGTGGCTAGGGACAATTGGGCTGTATAAAAGAACAACATTGTCAAGCTTGTGACTTTGTTAAATATCCATTTTTCTTCGTTCTCCTCCTCTTCCTCACCACCACCATCATTTAATAATTTCATGGGAAAAATACATTTATTATTTATTTATTTATTAATCAGATTTGTATGCCGCCCCTCTCCGTAGATTCATTAGGGGAACAATGGGTATTTAAACAAACAATCCACACACACACACAACATTTAAACAAGAAACCACCACCACCCAACATTATTATTCTGGGAAAAACATAGGGATGCATTCTTCATCATCTTCTGCTTCTTCTCTGCCAGGTTTCAAAAGCAACACAAGATAAGAAGCTAAGATGCCTTCTCTAACCAGTTCTCTAACATCCATTTGAGGTCAGTGTCCTCACATTAAATGGGCTTGATCCAGAGATGGGATTCAGCAGGTTCTGACCAGTTCTGGAGAACCAGTAGCGGAAATGTTGAATAGTTTGAAGAACCAGTAAGTACCATCTCTGATTGTCCTCACCCCCATTTATGCTCTCCCTCCAGAGTCCCAGCTGATAGGGAGGAAATGGGGATTTTTCAGTAATCTTCTCCTGGAGTGGGAAGGGAATGGAGATTTCACAGTATGCTTCACCTAGAGTGGGGAGGGAATAGCGATTTTTCAGTATCCTTTCCCTGCCACAGCCATCAAGCCACACCCACAGAACCGGTAGTAAAAAAAATTGAATCCCACCACTGTCTTAATTCCTAGTATATTGGGTGCCTTATTCCTTGAGCCCTTTGTATTTTTAGGAAAATCTTTTAACCCTGCTGTGCTGTTCAAAATCACTATACACTTGTACTGTTTTCAAGTCTACGTGACTCGAACCAAAAATTCTTAATGTTAAGTGCTTATATTTGGTCAATTTGAAAAGTTCTTTCCCTTGGAAACTACGTTGAACATTTCAGCACACAATGAAATGAAAATTGAAATAAAAAATAATGCTTATTGGTTTATTTTGCTCATAAAAGCCCACCATCCCTTTTTTGTGGTTTTTTTTTCAATTTATAGATAGTTTTGCCTGCAAACAACATACAATTTCACTAAATTTGGTGTGGAATTACTAGTTTGAACACAGTTTGACTTTTTTTGTCCAGCAAAAACTAACACCCCCCCCCCCCAAAAAAAAATATCATAGAGGGAATCCCTGAAATGATGAAAAGTCATGAAATTTCAAGTTTCCGAAATGCAGGGGAAATTTTTTACAGGGTCTCAAACTTCGATGACAGCAGGGTTAAAATGGTATTTTTATGCCATTTGTCTCTTGTTTTTCATTCAACTCACAACTGTCTGGTGAGCATGACTTCATCAGAGGTTACCTCCATGCCTTCTCTCTCTCTCTCTCTCTCTCTCTCTCTCTCTCTCTCTCTCTCTCTCTCTCTGTGTGTGTGTGTGTGTGTGTGTGTGTGATTTTTTACAAGATCACTTCCAGCTCCTTTAAAATTATTTATAATCCTATGACTTCTAATGAAGTCTGGTATAGGTAGATAGATGACATTTTGAACAATTGCTGTGTAAGAGTAAATGGAGGTATAACTTGGAGGAAATGTGAACACATTAAAAGAATTGAGCGTGGGCAGAAAAGAGAAAAGTACCTCCAAGGAAAGGGAGACAAATGATTTTTCCTTCTGACCTGCAGCATATATTTTATTTACTTAGAAAAGCTGATCTTAGAATCTCAGTGATTCTATTTGCCGTAACGGGGAAAAATTAATAAAAGGCCTCATCTGTTGGGTTGACCGGCACCAAATAAATGTGCAAAGCACATGTCAAGGATAAATAATAATGAGGCTTTTAAAAAGTGAATCATTATTATGCATAACTTGGGAAAACACTGCAAAGCAGGAACCAAAATTACTGGCTTTAATTAGGAGACATCCCAATCGTTTGAGAATCAGGTTTCATTTTAATTTGGTCAACGTTCTGAAGCCTAAACTTCTCAAGTACAACAATAATGTTGGGGGGGGGGACTGTAACAGGAAAACCAATGATGAAATGTCCCTGTTCTTGGCTTTGCTGTTGAATTTTATGATTTATGGGCATCGTTAATGTTGGGAGGAACTTTAGTATATCAGATGAAGCTTTAAAGAACTTATGGCAAGGCCATCCAAAGAAAACCTGAACTTCTTTGTCCTTCTTTTTACTGAAACTTTGACATCTTGTGAGCTCCTGAGTCCATGATGTGAAAGGCAGAACAAACTGGTAAGTCACATTCTGCCCAGTACTGGAGCCTGAGAAACATGAGGAATCTGTTATTTCTGAAAACAGAAAAGCGCTGTAAAATTTTTATTCTCTTCGATATAACAAACAAAAAATTCCAATTCTCTGTCAAACATTTCTGCCCAAATATTTTCATGAGTCGCTGCCCTCCTGGGCAGGTAGGGATTAGGGTGCTGCCCACAGCTAGGCTGCTTCTGTATTTCTCAAAAATTAGCATTTTGAACATATTTGCAAACACAATCTCTGGTTAGCTGCCACGGGAGTTAATTTAGTTCCCTTTAATAAAGAAAATTTTAACATTCCTGCTGATTGACATATTATTCTCCAGGCTCCCAATATTAGGAAGTAAACCCAAGTCAGCTGGTTTCTTTGCTTAATTCTTCATCATATACCATAATGTGGCACTTTAGAACAAAGTTATACATATTGCAAAAAAATATTTCAGCCCAAATGCAAAGCAATGGGCAATGCTTGTTAAAAGTATTAGTTGTTTTCGGGATTGCCACCTGATTAGAGAAGAATCTCTTAGAAAGTTTATACTGTGTTATTTATTCCCACTTCCTCCTGAAGCCTCAACTGCAATATTTATCTTGTGGATCTTTCTGAATCCAAGTTTGGAAGTTGAAGGGAAAATTGATCCACTACTGGAACAAATTCCTTCTGGGGGGCAGCAGGAAGAATATTGTTGGATTTGAACAATTGAAATCAGTAAGATGTAAATGAGTCCTACCTCAGTTATCCTAAACAGTATTTGGATAACTAATAAATGCCTCTGAATTTGAATTGGTATCCAAAGGAGCTCTTCTGCATGGAAATCATTTGAAAAGAGATGCTTTTGGGTAGGCATTTATTACATACAAAGCACCTCTTTCTAGATTGTTAAAGCAGCAACTTCTAGGTTCATGGATATGGGTGTTTAGGACTAAATTATTTAATTAACAGAATAACAGAAGGGGGATAAAACCTTCTTCAGATATATTAGTGATAGGAAAAAGAAAAATTGCAGTATCACAAAGCTGACTACTGGAGATAATACATACATAGATGGGAATAAGGAATTGAATAGCTACTTCTGTTCAGTTTTCTCAGAAGGCAGCTTACAGTATAATACTATGGGTGGATATAGCATTGCTTCCATCTGTAGGGATTCAGCTCCAGTGATCTCAGAAGCCAATGTCTTACAAGAACTTGAATGATTAAAGACAAATAAGGCAATGGGTCCAGATGGCACCCACCCCAGGGTTCTTAAAGAACTTAGATATGTGATTGCTACCCCCCTGACTGATTTGTTTAACCAATCCCTTTAAACAGGAGATGTTCCTGATGATTGAAGAATGGCTGTGTTGTGCCAAGAATGGCAGTAGAGAAGAAGCTAGTAACTACAGGCCAGTTAGCTTGACATCAGTTATAGTTAAAATGATGGAGACTCTACTCAAAAAGAGGATAAAAAGAGGCATACAAATCTAAATACGGTAATAAATAAATAAATAAATAAATAAATCAGCAGCTAAAAACCAATAACTTATTGGACCCAAACCAGCATGGATTTATTTATTACTTAGATTTGTATGCCGCCCCTCTCCGAAGACTCGGAGGGCAATTTACTGAGGGCAAATCATGTCAGACTAATCTCATTTAATTTCTTTGACTATGTCACAAAGGTGTTGGGTGAAGGTGGTGCCATGGATATTGCCTAGCTGGACTTCAGCAAAGCCTTTGATAGTTCAGTGGATTTGCAGCTGGCTGAAGCATAGATATCAGAGGGTTGTTGTTAATGGCAAGTATTCTGATCAGAGCCTGGTTACAAGCGGTGTGCCACAAGGGTCTGTTCTAGGTCCTATTCTTTTTAATATCTTTGTGAGTAACATAGGGGAAGGTTTGGTAGGGAAGGTTTGCCTATTTGCCAATTACTCTAAAGTGTGCAATAGGGTTGATATTCCTGGAGGCATCTATAATATGGCAAATGATTTATCTTTACTAGATAAGTGGTCAAAGCAATGGAAACTGCAGTTAATGTTTCCAAATGTAAAATAATGCACTTGGGGAAAAGGAATCCTCAATCTGAGTATTGTATTGGCAGTTCTGTGCTAGCAAAAATTTCAGAAGAGAAAGATTTAGGGGTAGTGATTTCTGACTGTCTCAAAATGGGTGAACAGTGCAGTCAGGTGGTAGGGAAAGCAAGCAGAATGCTTGGCTGCATAGCTAGAGGTATAACAAGCAGGAAGAGGGAGATTGTGATCCCACTGTATAGAGTGCTGGTGAGACCACATTTGGAATACTGTGTTCATTTCGGGAGACCTCACCTACAAAAATATAGTCATAAAATTGAATGGGTCCAAAGACGGGCTACAAAAATAGTGAACGGTTCTAAGCATAAAACGTATCAGGAAAGACTTAATGAACTCAATCTGTATAGTCTGGAGGACAGAAGGAAAAGGGGGGACATGATCAAAACATTTAAATACTGTATGTTAAAGGGTTAAATAAGGTTCAGGAGAGAAGTGTTTTCAATAGGAAAGTGAACACAATAACAAGGGGGCACAATCTGAGGTTAGTCGGGGCGCAATCTGAGGTTAGTTGTCAGCTCAAGGAACCTCCCTCACTCTTACGCCAAACTATCCTCAGCAGAACTATCCTCATGCAATGGATTCTCAACAGACATCTCTGTGCAATCTTTCTAATTTCCACAGAATGAAGTATGATGTGAATGGAAGCAGTTCTGGCACTAATTAACTTTTCATTGAATTTCTGTCATTAAATATGCTGTTAAATGCAACAATCAAGAACCCTGTGGGGAAAGTGGTTGGATAGAGAAGAATGTTGCTTATGTTCAAGAAGGAGGGCAGAGGACCACAGATTCTGCACGCTCCTCTGGGGTTCCACTTTGAGTGTAACATCAATGAACTCATTCAGAGTAAAGCATATGGCACACACTCGGTCTTAAGGCTGGATGACTGCCACTTTGCTGGTTGCACATTTTGTTCTAGTGACACACTGCAGCTGCAAATGTCCACATTACTAAGAGGAGAAGTCTTGATAATAGATGTGGTGGAAGATTGCAGATGGAATTGAAACAGACATAAGCACATGGAGATGGCTCCACTTCTTTCTTTGTGTCGCTTTATCAACAAGTTAACTCTCTGCGGTTTAACAGCATTTTATTGTTCACAGAAGATTTGTTTTTCAGGGCCTCTTTAATTTTCCTAATCAGCCTTGATTTAGCTCTTTAATTTAGAAACATAGCAGTTCTCTCTTGGTGAGCAAGAAACATCCAAAAAAGTCAGTATGCATCTGAAACGTATCAGTTCAATAAAGCAGCTAGGGATAGCATAATAAAATATAACTCTGGTACACAACCAGATTTCTAAGCATCACAATACTACTATGTGCTGGGGAGAGGGGGCATGGCCAATGTTGAGCACTATGGGTGTCTCCTGTGTCCCATGAGGAACCCTGAATCCCAGCTGTTTAGAAATCTGGAACTGAATTGGAACCAGATCAGCTATGCCCTGGAGTAGCATTGAAGAGAGGCACCATTTGGTGATCTAGGGGGGCTTGCAAACACTCCAAGGAGCCAGTACCAGCATCTGGGGCAGCAGCTGAGGAAGATGACTCTGTTGGCATAAGCTGGGATGGCCACAATCAGAACAATTGAAATAGAGAGACTGTGGATTGCTTGGGTGATAAGATCTAAGTGTTTGTACTGGAGAAAGGTGAAGAAGTGCTGAAGCTGTGTGAGTGTTTGGCTGATTTAATGACAAAAGAAAAAATTTAAAATTCAAAAGGAGACAAAAGAGACTCTAAAATGGAGTGAGTGGCTATCTAGCAATTAGAAATACCATAGAGAGAATTAAAGGAATAAGTTTAAAAGTCCAAATTAGAGGATGTCTTTATAATTGGATTTGGTGGAAGTTAAAGAGACTGAAAAGGGAATAAAGAATTTGAAGAAAATATCTTATAAGTGTTAAGTGGACTTAAAACACTTTTTGTTAAAGAGCTGTTTTCTTATATTGGGAACATAGCGCCACCTGCTGGTTAAAAGAAAATATTACAACAGACTGTGGAAAACTCAAATTAGCTGACAGCTGGAGACTGACCTTGCCCATAAGAAGATTACTAGGAGCTTGTAAGGACTTGAAAGCAGTGTGTGTTGAAAAGAAAATAGAAATGAAGTTGGATCATAAAGAAAAATTAGAATATACAATGATGGAAAGGAAAATGAAAAAAGGAGATTAAACAGATGAAAAGAGGACTGAAAATTTAAAAAACAGATTGATTATTACACTGGGATTTACAGTGATAAGAAAAGAGTAAGGGAGCACAGACTTGTTAGTTATCTAGGATACATAGATCATAGATAAATATATCGAGGGTTACCCAGAAGGTAATGCACCAATTTTTTTTCTCAGGCTACAGTAATGGTACAAATGCAGAACTTTAGATATACATTATTTGAATTGTCAGAAGTGTGTGTATAAATTTTGCATTTCTTCAGACAGATAGCGTAGCTGCAGTAGTATTTCGAAATGACATCTGTAAATGTATGTTACAAGTAGCATGTGGTCATTGAATTTCTCACTGCAGAGAAAGAAACTGTTGGTGTACAGTTTATGGAGAATCTGCATGGATCTGAATGGATGCCATTTGTGGAAGACATTTTGAGGATGATGAAAAGATGATTCACACAGTGTAGAAATGGCTTTGTGATTAGAATAAGGAGTGGTACCAACAGGGCATACATCCCCTTGTGTCTCGCTGGAGGAAGGCCATAGAACGGGATGGAGATTACATGGAAAAATAGGGAGTGTAGAAGAAACATCATTCTTTCTTGTGTGTAAGTTTCATTGTGTTTAATAAATAATTGTTGAAGAAAAAAATGTGGTGCATTACTTTCTGGGTGACCCTCATATGTTATTTGGAATGTACTAAAATGAACACAGCCTTTCATATAGCATATAATCACATTTACCAATGTGGTTGGGTGGGGTTGCTGTAATTAGTGCTACAGATAAAAGTGTTTTAGCCTCATGGCAGTTTATCTGATTCATTGTTTCGTCAAGATCGTGGTTTTTGTGCTGTTCAAGATTGTGTGTGGACTCTCTGGACTTTAGAATTGGACTCAATTTCCCAGTTATTGGGTGAGCAATTGGACTGCATTTAACCTGTGCCTTGTGTGTACCAGAAAATCCCTTTGACATTTAAAAAGGGAGCTGTTTCTGTTTTTCTGTTTATAAAAACTTTTGGGTTTTCCTTTTATCGTGTGGTGTGTGTCTTCCTGGACTAATTGCCCTGTAATTACAGGCAGTTGAAACACGCCAGCAGAACAAATACCATACTAGCAAAACAGGTAAAACATGGTAACCAAACACAGTTAATGCAGTCAAAACACAAATAAAAATTCCTTCCTTTTTCCCAAAAGGAAGGAGAAAAGGAAAATTCCGAGCTCTGTAGCCTGCAAAAATTTTAAGTATGTGTATGTTTGGCCTCTAGCCACCAAAGGATTGCCAATCTTTGCTATAGATCATTGGGAAAAAATGTTGCTTGCAATGCCAGAGGTAATTAAAGATGGTGTATGAAGTAATATTAAAACTGAACTCCATATTTGATCATTGTCAATATAATTTTTCCAATCACTATCCTTAAGAGTGGCCAGGTTATCTTCCCTCATAACATTTTTGCTGGCATTAGATGCAGAAGGAACATGCTGTGTGAGTCATAGGGAAGAAAGCTATTTATTTCATATTTTAAAATAAACCATTCCTGATTCTCTTTGCGTTCCCAAGCCTGGAATATACCTATCCTTACATATTTATGTTTCTCTGATGTTTGGCTCTCTGATTAAAACCAAAATGTACAAGGAAAAAATGCTGTTCAGAATGGAATTGCAAAAATGCCTAACTTTGGGGGTGTTGCGGATGAGTATAACTTTTTTTATTTTTAGAAAGAACACACTGATGGGGAAACAGAACTGAACAAACATCTGTTTCCAAAACAACAACAACAACAATCCCTGAAACCTTGTAGGAAACAACTTAATTAGATTGCTCAACCCTCAAAAATCTTAATCAGATTTGCTCAACCCTCAAAAGCTATGGGCTGTATCATTTATACCTATCACAACCTCCATTTTCAGCCAAGGCACACAAAAATCTCAGGATGACCTCTGCCAGTCACCCCCACCCCCTTTCTTTGCTTTCTTTTGGATCTTAGCCTTTAATGTGCTACTACCACGGGGGAAATTCTTTCATAACATAACGGGTATGTTAAAACAAAACAAAGCAGTGGGCCACCAGCAGCCTGGCGAGGAAACAGTCCCACAGGTTGTTCTAGAGCTGGCCCAGAAGCAGGTATACTGCCTGCAGCCAAGTGCATGTACCAACTCATTTTCCAACTGCTGGAAATCTTCATTCCAGGCCTCACATGTGGGTGCTGCAGCTGCCAAACATGTTCTCTAAATGAGGCCAGAAGTAGAATCAACAGAGAAAGGGGAAACCAAAGAGGGCTGCCTTCATCCCACATTGCATTAAAATCCTCCTGGGCCTGCCAGCTCAGTGACATCATCCATGGTTTATTCATGGCCCCGCCATTGTTTATTTCAGCACTTGGTGACACCAGCCATCTATTTCAGCAGAGGACACCGAGCAAGATTCAAAGGGTCATATTTTTGCCTCAGGAAAATTAATGTTGCGCTGCACACAATCCAAACTGCTGAAAAGCAGTGGAGTCTCTTGATACAGTCTTTGTTAACAGCAAGCTCAGTAATTAATTACAGAAAAGAGGTGAAAAGTCATTTTCTGCATACAATAAATGTTCTTGATATGTCCACTAAGCGCAATTAGCTTGAAATAAAATAAACAATTAGAACAATTGGGCAGAATAGGTGCAGATACAGATTATTAGAGTTGGAAGGGACCTTGTAGGTCATCTAGTTTAACCCCACTCAAGCAGGAGTCCCTACATTATTTTGGACAAATAGCAGTCCAATCGCCCTTCGAAAGTCTCAAGTGTTGGAGCTCTCACAAGTTCCACAGGCAAGCTGTTCCCTTGGTTGGTCACTCTCACCATCAGAAAGTTTCTCCTTATTTCCAGGTTGAATCTCTCCTTGGTCATCTTTCATCCATTATTCCTTGTTTGGCCTTCTGGTGCCTTGGAAAGCCATCTGACCCCCTTCTCTCTTTGGTAGCCCCTCAAATATTGGAACACTGCTATCATGTCTCCCCTGTCATTCTCTTCGCTAGACTGCCAATACAACCACTCTTTGTATGTTATAGTTCCCAATCCCCTAATCATCCTGTTGGTCTACTCTGCACTTTCTCTAGAGTCTCAATGTCCTTTTTGTAGAGTGGCGACCAAAACTGGATGCAGTACTCCAGGTGTGGGGTACTGGGCCACAAACCCTGGCCCACCATGAAATGTCCTTTAGAAATCAATCTATACTTGGCCTCACTCATAAAGACAAAACTCTGCAACCTTAGAACAGATTACTTTATTTTGAAAAACAAAAAAAGGATTAGGGGTAACATAATAGTAGTGTTCCAATATTTGAGGGGCTGCCCCAAAGAAGAGCAGGACAACCTGCTTGACAAAGCACCAGAAGGCAGGACAAGAAGCTATGGATGCAAACTAATCAAGCAGAGGAGCAACCTAGAAGTAAGGAGAAATTTCCTAACAGTGAGGACAATTAACAGTGGATGCTAGATGTTGTGGATGCTCCAACACTGAAAGAGACAGGACAACTATTTGTCTGAAATGGTATAGGGTTTCCTATTTGAGAAGGGGGTTGAAGTAGAAGACCTCCAAGGTTCCTTCCAACTCTGTTATTCAGTTCCATTATTCTGTTATTTTAATATATTTGAGAATCCCTTTGTGTGGAGTGCCACCATAGTTGAACATACACACACACACATACTCTAATTTGCTATAGACAAAACCCCATACTTTCACAACTAGTGTTGAACAAGAAGAAGAAGCAAGGATTT
The DNA here is from genome assembly GCF_031021105.1 of Erythrolamprus reginae. Classification (NCBI taxonomy): domain Eukaryota; kingdom Metazoa; phylum Chordata; class Lepidosauria; order Squamata; family Dipsadidae; genus Erythrolamprus; species Erythrolamprus reginae. The sequence continues at coordinate 252,568,611 of NC_091950.1, forward strand.
TTCAGCCTGGCCAGTCCACTAAGACAAAATGGCATCTGACAATTGCTCGGGAGAGACTGTGATGAAGATGAAACCTAGATGATATAAGAGTTTAATGCAAACACAATAGAAGATGGACTAAGAGAAAAACATTGGAATATACTGAACCTGTAAAATAGAATAAAATAGAATTCTTTATTGGTCAAATGTGATTGGACACACAAGGAATTTGTCATTGGTGCATATGCTCTCAGGTGCATACAATTTATGCAATTCAGAATCAGATGGTGAGATAAGAAAACTGGTAAATATAGGTGTGCTGTAGATGCGCTGATATATGCACAAGTACGGCCTTGCTCTTTTTCATGTATCTATCGCTAGGAAGGGGCCTTTGAGAGACATGAATGTTCCATAGCTAGAACAGTTCCATATGGGCACTGACTGTGAGCCTCTATTGACATGTACAGTGAAAGTAGCACCTGCAGACAGCTACAAATTTGCCTGTTATTAATAAAGAGAGGACTTCAGCTGAAACAATGGAATGGATTAATAACCATGTCAGCTAATTTTCAAGGCCACCTAAAATATTTACAGCCAACTGGATTGCATGACTGGGATTAGCAAAATTTAACTGTACAGTTTCCAATAGTGAATTGTGAAATAGTAAACCAGTACCCTGTGGCGGCAATTAAAATTAAAAAAGCAAAAGCTTCAATCCATGTACATTATTTTGATATTAAAACCATGTGGCGATATATGTACTTTATTTCTTTACAGGGGGTTGCTTCTTAATTGTGGTTCTGTCTTGTGGACGAAATCTAAAAGGATTTTAAGACTTACGAGTAAGGGATACTTGCTGAGAATTCGCTCAACTTTTAGAACTGGGAGGATTCCCTTCTTAATTTGGAAAATGAAAGAAGAACTAATTAACAAATGGATGGTTCTCTTTCAGTATTTGAAAACACATGGTTGAATGCTTTATATGGTACAGGAAGAGGAATGCAAAAAGAAAAGCATCTCCATCTAAACAAAGAATAGGTCATGGCCATGAAGTTCTTATGGGACATCCCTTCTCCTAAAGAACCTTGGGCAGAATAATTCTTACTTCTTAACAATTTTAATTTGGAGCCTTCTGAAGAATATCTTGCTAGATTCTTTTCATGTGAAGAAATGAAGAGAGATAAGTACTTGAATTGTTAATGAATGCTTTCACATTTAGATGATTTATAATCCACAATTCACTGATGTACAGTAGAACTTCTGTAGTCATTAACTGGTTCCAGGAAGTGCGATGAGTACCAAAAATGATGAATATCAAACAATTTTCCTCCCATAAGAAATCATGTAAATAAATTTAATGCATTCCCAAATAACAGACAATGCACATTTGTAAGGCAATATGTAAAAAAATTAGGGTTCTATATCATTACTTTACAATAAACCTAAGTATTAATAAATATTCAGGTTAAATAAAATAAAAACTCCACTTTACCTGTACTGATGAGAATAGAAGCACAAAAATACACAAAAGGACCACAGAGGTTAAAACCTCAAGGGCATGTGCACAAGGCAAGAGCTACCATGTGACAAATGCATGACCCTTTTGATATGGCTGGAAAAGGTAGTGAGTCACGGAGTCACCGACATGAACAAGTTCTAGTTTGCATGTTACATTCTAAAGAAAAGACAAATACTTGGGCAAAATTTTCATGACAAAATATGTTGAGAACCAAATTTGATGAATTTCAAAGCAGTCAATTATCAACATATGACTGCACTTTGGGTTGCCTTTAAGGGGAGGCCATAAAGGATCATGAAGTTTATGTTGTAGCCTTCCGTTTGCTGATCATTCCCAATCCACTTCAAACCTTGTTAGTACTCTGTACAAAACAGTTGGGGTTGTAATATATAGACAAGCTAACAATTAATGTTTGTATAAATGACATAAATGTTTGTTGAATGTTTGTATAAATGACAAAAATGTTTGTTGAAGTACTATAGCTTTAAGAGGTAGTGTTGCAAATTGCCATAAGAGGGAGCCAAAAAGCATGATTCTCTCTCTCTGCTCTCTCTCTCTGCTCTCTTTGTTCTTTCTGCTGATGCACTGTGACTGATGTAGTAAGCTCTGTGCTAGTAATTGTAAGCTGTAATGTATGTCTGATATGTAAGACAAAGACAGGCTTGTAATCTTAATATTGTATTGAGAGATATTGACTGATTTGAATGTGTATGACCAGACTGTTTAACTTGACTGTGGTATTTCTAAAGTAAATATTATTTTATACACTTTAATATACAGTATCTGTTTTGTATGACTGAATAATTACTCATATCTCCTGTATATCAGCTGGAATCCCACATTTTCCTTTGTACATGTCCTTGATAACTCAAGTATTCTGCACACTCCTTAACAAGCTTAACCTGCAGTTTCTCTATGGAGAAACTGCACCATCTCCACATTTCCAAAATATTTCAGCTTGATGCTGTGGACAAACCCAGAATGCTGGTTTAACATGTGTTCCTCCAGGAATGGCACAAAAATATGCCAAGTATAAATTGATATGTCCTGATTCCTGAGTTGACCTCTTCTGTCAATGTTAATTGTGAGATCAATTAATGGGTTTTCTGCTTTGGAGGGGGAGAAAAAGAAACCTCAATTGCTGTTCCTATCTTGGAGAGGAGGCAGATTTGACATATATACCTGTGGGTTTAATGATCTGTCAGAATCTCACCAACTAGGGTCTTCTAGTCCAATCCCCTGCCCAAGGCAAGCGTCAAATGGTTGTCCAATCTTTTCTTGAAGACCTCCTGAGATGGAATACCTACAACTCCAGGAAGCAAGCTAATTCATTGATTAATTGTTCTTACTGACAGGAAATTCTTCCTTACTCCTAGATTGGATCTCTTAATTAGTTTCCACCTCATTACTTCTTGTCCTGCCCTCAGGTGCTTTGGAGAATAAGTCAACCACCTCTTCTCTGTGACAGCCCATCAAGTACTAGTAGACAGCTCTCATGCAAGGGGCATGAGAGCCACCACTGACATGAAAAGAAATGGTGTGAGTTGGGAAATATTGCTTTAACATGAGATCAGCTGAATGAAAAGCTAGGCCGATTATGTATTAGTGATGAGATAATGACCCATGAGGACGTATCAAAATACAGAAAGTAAGGCATTTTTGTGGTGCATCTACTGATGAGCCCTAAATGCTTGCAAGTCTAACCCTTGTACCAAGTATCTTCAAGCCAATGATATTTTCTGTGGCATACCAATCAGTTCCTGAGCAAACCACCTAAGTGCTCCTACTACTCTGTGAATTAATAAACCACATTCCCAGGTTTTAAAACTATTAATAAACACAGAAAGAGGCCACAAAACTTTCCATTCACCATGACTAACAAGATCTTCATGATAGTGAGCATTTCATCAGCTCTATCGAGTTGGCCAATGTTAAGATTGGCTGAGATTCTGGACTGCGTCAAATGACCTTTTGATGTTTTCTGTCCCCAAATAGTGGGAAATGGTTCCCAAATTTTCACAACCGTGATCTGAGGAGGCCCTAGGTTTGCAGAACAGGTGTGTTGGGAGCTATAGGTAGTCCTGGGGCTTCAGGCTGACCATCCCTGCCCATCTTCTGAAGAGCAAAGCAGGTAGACTGAGTATTTTGAGGCATTTTAGGTATATTATGAGTTGCCCATCACATCACTTAGAAGTCCTTAGGTTAATGGGGACTAAAGGACCATAGCCTAATTTAGCCTCCATTATTAGGTATGCACTGCTACAGTTGCCATCTTGAATTTTTTGACCCACCCTGTGGACCCATCAATAGCAATCAACGCCTTACTCCAAACAAGTGTGTTTTTTCCTGCCTCTGCCATGATACTTCATTCAACTTCAGCCATTTGTTAACACAAACTTGCCTGAAAAGCAAATAACTTTAAAAAATGTAAATATGGAGTGTTTCTCTCCCCCCCCCCCTCCTTTGTTCCATCTGCTGAAAATGTGCAGTAGTAGTTTTGACCCTTGTCTAAACCAGGCAAGCTCCTTTTCAGGCAAGTTTGGGAGGTAAATGAACTGTCTGGCTGCTTTTCTTGGCAACCTCGTCTATTAGTGGGAGGTGGCAGTAACGAGAACATGAGGAAGGCTGAAAGTGTTTACTTAAAACTTTCGCCAAATGGCTAGGGAGAGTTAAGATAAATCATAACTGTCAATGATGACAACTTCAGACTGCTACTAGTTCACTCCTGTTTATGCACTTTTCAAAAAGTTGCATTTGGAGGGAGCGGAATAGGAGATTCAGATTAGAAACAGGCGGCAGTTTTATTGACACATGCCATCCCATGCTCCAATGTAAATCGTTTGGCCTCTGTTCCATAAACGACATGGAAGACTTGCAGGAAGCAGGCTGTGTAGCTTCACACAACACTTGAGAGCTAATATTTTTAAGTATGTCTCCAAAATATGTATCTCTGACTCATATTTCCCCAAAGAATAAAGTCCATACATCAGTGCAAACTTATTACTTTCTGTCTCCCTCCCTATTTCTCTCTCTCTCTACACACACACACACAGAGAGAGAGAGAGAGAGAGAGAGAGAGAGAGAGAGAGAGAGAGAGAGAGAGAGTCACACACAGCAGCAGCAAGCCAAAAATGTTACAGCATTTGGCCATGTGGGATTGCTAAGCAGAATCCATCTTTTCCTTTTCCCACTCATGTCTTGTTTGCCTTAAGAAAGGAAAAAGCCAGGATCTAATGTGGTAATTTAACTTCTGCTCTGATCTCAGGGTTTCATATGGAAAAAAACGCAACTTCATTAACTAGCCTTAGAAACTTTCATCCTTGAAAGTTCGTGGTTAGGCTGGCAACCATTTTTTAAATTCAATGCTACATTAAGAAATTAAGCAATCTGATCCTTAATGGAGTTTTCTGCTTTTCATTGGGAAAGCTGCTGCAAATGGTTTTTGGGGTTTTTTGGTTTTGTTTTAAAGATGCAGGCACTATACAACTAACCCTTTGTTAAAGTAGCTACATAGATTCTCCAGCATTTCTCTCATTTTGCTATCATCCTGAAGTATGCGCATCTTTATGTTTCATCATGTGCAATAGGAAGTCTTAATTTGTTCCATTTCTTTTGTGCAATCACCTCATTTATTTATAGGGACATATTTGTATATGTTTGCCTGATGCCGAATAACAGTTCCTGGGCATAAGTAAAAATTCGGTGAGTGTTCAATTTTTTTAGCAAAATTTGAATGTTCAGTGAATGAAAGTATTTGACCAAACATGGAAAATAGCTGCTCATCTGATTTATTTTTCAAAATCTAGATATTAATCATCGCTCTGGCTGAAGATCTGCTAAAGCAAACGAAGATGAGGGAGGGACAATCTACTGTCTCCAACTATATGCAACAAAAGTCTTCTTTTTTGCAATCTTAAATCAGACCATGGAAGTTTAGAAGACAAATCATCAAAGCTTAACGACATTATTTTTGTTTTAAAATAAAAATAAAAGATAATTTAAATTTATTAAGTCTTTGTGAGGACTGAAACACATTTCACTCAAAAAAAATATCTTTACATCTGAACAAATCAACAATAGCAACAACAAAAGATCTGTTTACTCCATGACATCATACCCCTTGTGGCCTCCTGTCATCCCTACAGTGAATGGCCCATTGCTCCAAAAATGGTCTGCCTCCTGTCGTCATGTAATTCATACAAAGTTGAAATCAAAGCTTCAGCTTAATGTGAGTTCTAAAAGATTCCATGTTTTTATGTAATGTGCATGATCCTGCCTAGTAAGACCTACAGGTAAATGACCTGAAGATGATCCAGGATCACATGTCTAAAAGAAAAAAAAAAGGTAGACACAGTTACTGTATATCAGTGGAAGACAGAATTGAAAGGGTAACAGCCTTCTTTGCAGCTTAGTAGCTGTGCAGATTTTTCCCATGCTGCAGATCACAGTATCACTTTCTGATACTACATCCTGGGTATCTTGTATATTTAGTTAAAAAAGTATCCTTGCAAGAGAACAAGACAAAGGAGATAATAGATAACTTAATGAGATAAGCAACATGACCTAACACCTATCTCTATTAACTCCAGAAAGCTCCTGAATTCTGAGAACAAACATTGTTCATCTTTGAGCTTACTCATATAAAAAAAATTACAAGTGTGTTCTTGTATTTTGAAATTTAAATTAGAGGTTCCTTGGAGCCTGAAACATAATCGCAGTTTATTAAGTTATCAGTATCATTGGTCGATTAACCATGCATATGATCTTGTATTGTTTATTTACTATACAGTATATGCAAAACTCCTAAGATATGGAGCACATCTGAACTCTCAAGTTTGTTTATTTGCATCTAACCTTTTAGTATTTTTATAAATAATTCAAGCCAGTGAATATACCTAATACTCCTTCCTTCTCCTAAATTAGCTCATTCATTGCCACTACAGCCATCAACAATTTTTGGAGGGTAGCAATGGTCAACATCATACTCTTATTTTTTTTTAAAAAAAAGTAAATAAAAATATAAACTTTATTAACAATGAATAGGGAAGGGGTACATAAAAAGTATTTATTTATTTACTTACTGGTTTGTTTGTTAATAGACCGCTCACTCCAAAACCGACTCTGAGCAGCATATAAAGTACAAAATAAAGAGATGGTAAAAAAAATGCAAATATATATAAACTTTGAATGTATGATATTGAATCGCAATACATATTAGAAATTCAGAAGAATGTTTAGGAGAGGAAGGAAAAAGAAAGAAGGCGAAGGAGAATTTATATCTATGCATCTATAAAAACTGTGCTTATTGTCAACCTATCCGTTGACTAACATCATATTCTTCTTATTCCAACTAACTGTGAAGACAGCAACTACCTGTACTTTTTTGCTTTGTTTTGAAAGTAGAAGTTGCCAGCTTGTGCCAGGTCAAGTATTGCTGTTTGGTTTACCCAATATTAGGGTTTTTGTTTTGTTTTTTAAAAATTATTTTAGGCAAACCATCTGTAGTTTTATTTACTTCTACACTTGGGAGCAGGAATGCATCCTTGCCTTGGTCAATGGTCATCTCTGCAGCTCTTTAATATCTCTGTTTAAACTATTGTTAATAGTGTTCCAATGCCATATTCGTTATAATATATGCCTATGTACAGAGAATCATTGGATCAAAACGAAACAGGATTTTGTTTCACTTACTATTTTTCTTTTTCAGAGCTATTCCCTCTGTCACTGGGCTTTGGGGGTTTTTTTTGCCCATGTCTTAAATAGTCAAAATCAAATGATCTGTACAGGAGAAGATTTATCTAAGCAAGGAACACAATAGCTGATGGAATTTTCTTCAGCCAACTCAGAGTTCAGTCATCATCAGCGCAGGGCAGAAATAACTCAAGAATACAGTGCTAATTATACCCTAAGATTTTCTAGACATTTCAATAAAGTGACCAGTAGAAAAGACAAATCTAGGACTTGACTATCTTTCGTTGGATGACAACAATAAACCTTCAGTGTATTTATGCAGCTGGCTTGCACTCAAGCTACAGGTTTACAATAAAAAAGAGGAAAATAGTGATGGGAGCACTTAGAATGTACTAATAAGTTGAATTCTTCTTGAAGATAACAAATGAAGAATGTTTTTATTTAGATTTTATTTAGATCTCTTGATCCCATCATCCTGTGCTTTAATCCTCATGCTTCAGCAACTGTCAGGCAGCCTTTTATATGTACTGAGTATGCTCAGTCTACCTAGTAACCTCCCTTCTCCAAATACTGCTATGTGTATCAGCATATTATGAAGTTTCCTCACACCTGCTAATGCCTCACAGTTGCATAAAATGTACCTCTTGGATGCACTATTGTGTAGAGGGATCAATCAACAGGTGGCAATATTAATCAAATGACCCTCAGATATCAGATATCAGCTAATTAAAACAAACATACTATATCACATACAATGCATTACCAGGCAGTTGTGTGGATTAATGAGTATATCTACCTTCAGAAGAAAATCTAAACAAATAAATGCTACTTTCCAAGTATTTTGTCATATATGGTTGGGGGGGTATATAAATTATAGAATAAAAGCTACAATAATATATATAATATAATTCCCTTTATACCGAAATAAAATGAAAATATAGAAACACTGCACCATAAATTGATGGAACATAAATCCCATAAAAACAAATTTGTACCTTCCTCAGAAATACCCAAAATGAATATAATATAGAGGAGGAAGAAGAGGAGGAGGAGGAGAGTCACTGCCAAAGGAAGAAGGTGGGGTGAGGGGAATCAAACAAATCCAAAACTTTAAGGCTTAAAAAAAAGAGACTCTGAAGCAGCGAGGAGGATCACGCGCCTCCCATACACTGGCTGCTGCTGCTGCTACCAGCTGCCTCTTCCTTCCCATGCTGAAGAGCTCCCCTCTCCTCTCGCTTGCTCGCTTTGTAGCCGGCGCCTTTACTTCACTGTGGTGACTCCTCGGCTGCCCAGAGCGTAGGGAGCGTTTCTTTTTTCTGGGTGCTGGCAGAGGTTTATTCCCTGTCCAAGCGCCCAGAGAAAGGAAAATGCTTTGTTCACTCTGGACTGCCAAAGCCTCCTTAAGCACCACCAAAAGGCTCCTCTGGCAGCCCAGATGGCATGGATTAAATGGGGAATGGCAGGAAACTGGCCGGGCCTTCCTGCCACTCTCAAATTGCGTGGGAAATTTTTCTGGGCTCAGGTTCTTAAGTAGAAAATGGTTTTTAAATAGAGGCAAAAAAATCCTGAACACCCAGTTCTTTTCTAGAAAAGTTCTTAAGTAGAGGAATTCTTAAGTAGAGGTACCACTGTATTTAATGTTAGATCACTTGATAGAGATAGTCAACAATATGGTTGACAAATTATGTCTTTTATACAACAAATAAACATATGTATGTAGTGAAAGAAAATATTAACTGATGACAAGCAAATAACTATCTATGTGCATATATCGAACATCACTGAAATTGAATGCTCTATATGTTCTACAGGTTTATAAGCTGATTTGTCTATCTACTTTCCTTCATTTTCTTTTTTCTCTCTGAATGTTTTGTACGTTTTGTTTATTTAGATTGTTTTTTATATGTAGACACTTAATTTTAAAAAGCTACAATACAAAGTGCTAGCATTGTGTGGGTTGAAATGTCTAAGCCAGTCATGGCAAACCCTTTTTTGTTTAGGTGCCAAAAGGATGTGTGTGTGTGTGTGTTTTCAATACTGAAAGTGCACATGCCAACACCCATAATGCCCCCGTGCATGCACACATAACCCCCTGCACTGCCTCCCCACTCATGCACGCAGACCTCACTGAAGCCTCCAAATTTCCGGTAGGCTCGTTAGGCCATTTTTTGGCCTCTCCAGGCTTTAGGAAAGCCCCTGGAGTTTGTGGATGGCAAAAAACAGGTCCAACGGGCCTACTGGAAGTTAGTTTTTGAACTTCCGGTAGGCCCCTTGGGCCATTTTTGCCATCCACAGGCTGCTTTCCTGAAGCCTGGGGAAGGGGAAAATGGCCTCACCCCATCCTCCGGAACGCCGAAAATCAGCTGGCCAGCACGCTGGAGTTGATGTAGGGAAATACCTCGTAGTCCTCAGATATGGCTCTGTGTGCCATCTGTGGCATGCATGCCCTCACTCCTTCACAAAGGTGAAAAGTACAATCTTTACTCACAATTTCAGTGGATTCCTTCAATATCATTCATTATAGGATGCAGGCACTAAAGCTTATATTTGAGTCCATATTAATAGTTTCTGGATGCTCCCATGTGTCAGGATGGTTTTGTATTGTCCATCCTACACGTGTGTCCTCAGCCAGGACAATGGGCAGCAGGAACATAGAAGGAGGTAGGAAGAACGGTCAGGAAGGAAGGGCCATGTTCTCTGCAGTCGTATTTGGCTTAGGACCAGATTATCTTCCGGGCCATCTTCTGCCTCATGTATCCCAGCGGCCAGTTAGGCCCCACAGAGTCGGCCTTCTCCAGGTCCTGTCAGCCAGTGGAAGGGCCTTCTCTGTGGCAGCCCCGGCCCTTTGGAACGAACTCCCTCCTGGTCTTTCACAAAGCTTTAAAAACCTACCTCTGCCAGCGGGCATGGGGGCCATGAGTGATGAGACTGTCTCTGGTCGATATGAGATATGATTGGATTGGATTGGATGAATATGTGTGATTCTATATGTAGGCTTTAAAAAAAATAAAGTAAATTTCCATAATCTTTTATAGTTATTTAGATTTCTTATAAATTGTTGTATTTAATGCTGTACGCCGCCCTGAGTTGCCTTCAGAAGGGCCGAATAGAAATCTAATAAATAAATAAATAGGTTCGCCATCATGGGTCTAGGTGTTTAGCAAAGAAGTGCAAGGAAGAATCAGAGATACAAGATAGATGCAGCATCCCAGCTTCCATTCATCCTTGTGGCATTTGGAACTATCCAGTGGGTGAATCAGTGAGCAAGCTGATGAGAAGAGGTCTCAGATGGGGCTGCAGCTGAACATCCTTCCCATCCTGTTTTTTGACTGACATGTGAAAAGCCAAAAAAAAAAAATCAAGCACCCAGGGTCCTATTTCCTAGTTCTTCAACCAGGATGAAAAAAGCTATTTGAGCCTGTTTGATGATTTAAAGGAGAATAAAAAAAAGAAAAAAAGAAAACCCATGACCCAATTGGGTCATCATTCCAGAGCTATTTCCTTATCTGAACAGAGAAACAGAATGAGAATGAATGGATTTTTAAAAACCCATGTGGGAGACACTTGCTGGTCTTCCCATTCACTTTCCTTGTAGGAAGCTGGAAATTATTATCATGTACAGCAGCAGAGCTGAAGTCCCAAGTGATGTTATAATCTTTGTTAAATTCTGTCTCATCAGCACCAGCTCTATTTGATTCTTCCCTATTACACTGTCATAACAATAGCGCTAAGATTTATATTTTATTTATTTATTTATTAGATTTTGTATTTTATATCCTGCTTCACAATGCTTTATAGCCCTCTCCAAGTGGTTTACCGAGTCACCATCTTGCCCCTAATAATCTGAGCCCTCATTTTACGGACCATGGAAGGATGGAAGCTGAATCAATCTTGAGCCAGTCAGATTCGAACTGCTGGGACTTAGCAGTCAGCAGAAGTAGCCTATAGCATTGCATCCTAACCATTGTGCCACCACAGCTCTTATATTTGAGACATAAAGCTTCTCTTTTTTCAAAGGCTCAAGGTAGCTTCATCATGTGGTTCTTCTGAAAACACACACTCTGCTTAGACAAATGACACATTTCTTAACTGTTTTTTTTAATGTCTATAAATCTCTCCATTATATTGAATCGGGGTGAATGCATTGTGAAATTCTAAGCCGCTGGATTTTGAAGAACTGTGAATTTAGCCTCCAGCTTAGCATATGGTGCAGACAGCACTATGTTCACAGTTTCAGTGTATTTGTGACCACAAGCATTTTATTCACAAAAGCAATGACAAGTCAGAAAAAGGAGTGTTGATCTTCTATAGAATACATAGTATTAAAACCTTGGTGAAATTCTTGGGAAACTGAATCTTATTTCCTCCTAATCATGCCTCTGTGAATACTGTGGCTACTAAGTGACCACAAATGTGTGACAATAGAGCTGCTGTATTTTTCACATACAGTACTACACTACAGGCTGTTAGTGTATCCTTCAAGCCTAAAATTCAGCCACATCTAATGGGACAGTAAGTTGGCTTCCTGTTATCATAGGACCTAATTTGTTTACTTATATATGAAGTATAAATATAATATATCTAAACAATTTGTTTTTTTAAAAAATCAAATTAGGTTAGAAGTAACTTCTCAGTTACCATTTCAGCAAAAGCATCTGAAGGGTGAGTAAAAGAAATGTCAGAATGGTGATCACAACCACATAATTGAGGCCTTGTCACTTTGGAGCATGAATTTAATATCACACCTATGTATGAGAGGGTGACGTTTTACAAGAAGATTGTCATGACAATTTTTTTTTAAAAAAAATCTATCCTTATGGGAGCTGCTGCTTTCAAGAACAGGGAATGATCAGTATGACCAAAATAGATATTTCTATTTTGATCTATGATCATACTTGGGACTGAAAATTCCACAGCTAACCAAGACAGCTCATCAAGACAATCATTTTTGCCATGGTCTCATCTATCTCATCTACGACAGGGATCCTGGTGTCCTAGTGGAAAACCATTTAAATATGAGCCAGCAGTGTGCAGCAGCTGACCAAAACCGCCAACCCAGTTCTCGGCTGCATTAACAGAGGGATATAATCAAGATCACGTGAAGTGTTAATACCACTTTATAAGGCCTTGGTAAGGCCACACTTGGAATACTGCATTCAGTTTTGGTTACCATGATGCAAAAAGGATGTTGAGACTCTAGAAAAAGTGCAGAGAAGAGCGACAAAGATGATTAGGGGACTAAAACATATGAAAAACGGTTGCAAGGACTGGGTATAGCTAGTTTAATGAAAAGAAGGACTAGGGGAGACATGATAGCAGTGTTCCAATATCTCAGGAATTGTCACAAAGAAGAGGGAGTCAAACTATTATCCAAAGCACCTGAGGCAATGGGTGGAAGCTGAACAAGGAGAGAAGCAACTTAGAACTAAGGAGAAATTTCCTGACATTTAGAACAATTAATCAGCTTGCCTCCAAAAGTTGTGAATGATCCAACACTGGAAGTTTTTAAGAAGATGTTGGATAACCATCTGTCTGAAGTAGTGTAAGGTTTCCTGCCTAAGCAGGGGGTTGGACTAGAAGACCTCCAACTCTTTTGTTGTTGTTTTTGTTGTTGTTATCTTGACGATACTATCCTAAGTTCCTTTTGAAGTGCATTATATAAATGTGAAAAAAACATATCATGTAAGGCTTGGAGAGAAATAGCCCAAGAATATTTGGTTAGAAACCTAAAACAGATAATTTCTCAGATTTATGAAGGAAGCTTTAATTAGTAATTGCTTTGGAAGAAAAATGTGTTCTGCTTAAACAGAATTTTGAAACGGATCCCAACCTGGGTGTATGAAGGCAGCTGGAATATCAATGGAAAAACTGTGCTGTTCTTCTAAGATACAAGATTGAAATCCATGACTCATTCTGTACAGCTATACTTAGAGGTGAAAAGGGCATTCTTGGAGTACTGTGGTTCCATCAGTTTGGTATGTAGAATGAACTACAGTAAAAGGACATACTTTACAAGTAAATACATAGTGTTAAACTAACAAGAGATAACACGAATGATTTAGAAAGGCAAGGTCCTTGGCTAACTGGATGATTCAAGTGGTTACAGACGAAGCTGATAAAAATTAGACATAATTTATTTTCGATTTTCAGAAAATTTTGACAATATTCCATACTACTGGTCTCTATTTAAGCTCCGGTTGACAAGATCCAAGAAACTCTAAGGGAGTGAATCAAGGGATTATGGGAAAAGGCAGCTGGGGTGGGGTTTAGATAGGAGGAACAAGAGCAAATATGCTTTATTGCCAAGAGCAGATTTACAAGGGCCTGATTAGGGTCAGCATTTTAGGTATCTACCATTCGTGATCTATAAAAATGATACAGGCTAGTAAAACCTGCTGACAGTACAAGCATTGGATGAGGCTTGGACTGCAGATTTTCTGTACACAAAAAAAGCCAAGATTTTTTTTCTTTCTCAATCTTAAGTAATTTATTTTGTCTTGTTTAGAAAGCATGGAAAATTGCCTTTCTTTTTATCATCTTCAGCTATCAGAGGATAGCTTATATTGCCCAAAAAACAAAATCAGGAAAAAAAATGTTACGATTAGTTAGGGTAAGAAAATGTCATGAATGAAGGTTATCTCTGTCTGTCTGTCTGTCTGTCTGTCTGTCTGTCTGTCTGTCTGTCTGTCTGTCTGTCTGTCTGTCTATCTATCTATCTATCTATCTATCTATCTATCTATCTATCTATCATCTATTTATCTATCTCTCAGGATAATGTTGCAGGATTCGATATGGGCCAGTTACCAATACCAGAGGTTTAATCTTCCGAGCTTTTGGACTTGTACTGGAGCTCATCTTCAGGGAATTTCTCTCTGGCGAGGAAATATCAATGGGATCCTCTAGTAAAACACTGGTTTTATTTTCCCAAGATCATATATACAGTAAGTAAAGGGGAAGGAGAGGCATTTACTAGTGATGGGCAAACCCAACAAAGTTTGGGTTTGGCAGTTCGGCCGAACTGCGCCATAAACTTCGGGTGAGTTTAATGAACCCGAACCCCACCTGAACCCCAAACTCTTCTGGGAATGAAGCCATGCTTTATTAAAATTAAATTGACAGAGAGCTCTAGTGGCTTTTTCTTACATAGAAAAAGGAAAGGCAGAGAAAGAAGGTGTCTTTGTGGTTGACCCCAAATTAAATTTAGAGAGAGCACTAGAGGCTTTAGATTAGACAGAAAAAGGAAAGGCAGAGAAAGAAAGTGGTCCTGTGGTTGACCCCAAATTAAATTTGCAAGAGGGTGAAGAGGGGGATGCAGAGTAGCAGGAGGAGGCAACAGCAGCCACCAGCTTTTTCACAGAAATTCCGTGTGCAGCAGGCATCAGCTTTTTCACAGAAATCCCATGTGATGGAAGGGCATGCGCTCTGTGGTACTATCGGTCTCTGGCCACTGTGACCAGTAGTAACAGCTTTAGGCTTTAGATTACATAGAGAAAGGAAAGGCAGAGAAAGAAGGTATCCCTGTGGTTGACCCCAAATTATATTTAGAGAGAGCACTAGAGGCTTTAGATTAGATACTAAAATGAAATGCAGAGAAAGAAATTGGCCCAGGGGTGGACCCAAAATACATACGCCAGAGAGCTCTATGTGGCTTTAATTTAGATTGCTGTGAGCCGCCCCGAGTCCTCGTAGTGGGGTGGAATACAAGTCCAATTAGATAGATAGATAGATAGATAGATAGATAGATAGATAGATAGATAGATAGGTAGATAGATAGATAGATAGATAGATAGATAGATAGATAGATAAACAAATAAACAAATAAACAAGTAAATAGAAAAAGGAAATGCAGAGAAAGAAAGTGGCCCTGTGGTTGACCGAGAATCACGTACTTCTGCACGTACCCGAACCCAAAATTAGCTTGGCACCCAGGAGAAGGCAGGCACTGGAAAACACTGGAAATGTTGAAGACAGGAACTGAACTACAGTCTTGGTCAGGATCAGGAACCTTAAATGAATGGCAGCAAAGTGAATGTTTGCTTCTTGGTTTGATTTTAAAACTTTAAAATTATTTAAAGGGGGAACAGACCCACACGGTTGCAAGGAAAGGCATTGGACTCTTCCCTCCAGGTCTTTCCCTTTTCCTGTTATTTGGCTTTGGAAGGAAAGCTGTTTTTCTCTTAGAGCAGTTTATAAATGTCAGTATATTGCTCCCAAAAATCTGGCTCCTCATTTCACTGATCTCGAAAGAATGGAAGGTCTTCTCTCATTGTGTCATTGTGTCACTGACAGCCCCTTTCTGATCATCCCCTTCTAGGGATAGGGGGGAGGGGGGAGTTAAATTTTTGTCAACCATTGAAGATTAAAATTTTCTCCACATGGTTAGTTTCAATCCTGATATCTCTGTCTCTGTCTCTCTCTCTTGCCCCACCTCCCTTTCTCTCTTTTTAATTTCCCAACCAAACAAATGTAACTTCGTTGACCCCTAGTGCCCTATAAAATATCT
Source organism: Erythrolamprus reginae (assembly GCF_031021105.1). Lineage (NCBI taxonomy): Eukaryota > Metazoa > Chordata > Lepidosauria > Squamata > Dipsadidae > Erythrolamprus > Erythrolamprus reginae. The sequence goes on from NC_091950.1 coordinate 252,584,303, forward strand.
TTAATTGACATTTTTTGAATGAAAACAGTTTTTGTCCCCTTCCCTTATTTTTCTTTTGAAGGCCATGGTATACTACTTGTAATATTTCTACTGAGTACGAAGAACCTAGGGAGATTTAGAGGGGAGGGGGAAATGGTTTTTTTTTTTCAAACAAGCCAGGTTCACTCAGGAAATCAAATATGGTTCTAATTAAAATTTGCAGCAGCTGAATTTTGGCCAGGGACAAGTGAAGAAGCCATGGGAAGCGCAGCCCTGAGGAAAGTGGGAGTCGGCAGTAGCCATCTTCAAGAGAGTGAAAAGTCTCCCAACCCACACTCTCCATGGGAACATCTGCCAGATCATTTGTGTTGGTTTAGCAAAAGAATTATATCCCCGAAAGTCTCCAGTTCAGCCTGATGAGGAAAGATGGATTATTTTTGTTGTTAACCTAACATGGCTGGGTTTTTTTCTCCCTAAAAAAATCAGGTGGGGGAGTCTCCTATGGAAAGACTACAACTGCTTTGGGCAACGCTGTTAGAATCATCTTTGCTTTATCTCCCACAAGCAGTTCACATTGTGTACTGATTTTAAACAGAGGCTGTTCCACGGAATGACAGGGCAGAATGGAAAAATAGACCATCTGTCACGGAAGGTATGAATTTGAAACAGATTTTAAGCATCTGATAGCTCGAGGAGGACATGACGGGGACCCTCTTTCAAAACAGCCATGGTATTGTCCAGTCACAAAATGTTTGCCTGAGATGAAACTGCTAGTTCTAGAGCAACACTTTTTACCAAATGCTACCTGTCAATTATGTATGGAAAGGGGCGGCATACAAATCCAATAAATGAATGAATGAATGAATGAATGAATGAATGAACGAACGAATGAACGAATGAACGAACGAACGACCGGATGGACGGACGGACGGACGGACTAACGAATGAACGAATGAACGAATGAACGAATGAACGAATGAACGAATGAACGAATGAACGAATGAACGAATCAACGAATCAACAAATAAACAAATAAACAAATAAACAAACAAACAAATAAACAAACAAACAAATAAACATCCCACTTTTATTATTTTTTTATAAACAATTCAAGATGGTGAAGTATTAATGCTTTGTCTTTCTCCTATTTTTCTCACAACAACAATCCTGGAAGGTGATTTGGACAGAGAGAGAATCACCTTAAGGCAGGATTAGAAGTCACAATATCCTGCTTTGGTGCCTTAATCGCTAGGCCAAACAGGATCTTCTTCTAGATTTACCTTTCTTGCTTGCCTCTGACTATTTTCCAGGCAAGTGAGACTTAGCATCCATCTTCCAAACAAAGCCGTGCTCCCCCTTGCTTTGCATTTTGTTTTGTTTTGTTTTTCCTGCTAAGAAACCTCAGTCACCAATTTGAGATCCAGGAACATTCTGGGAAATAAAGGCAGAGGCTATCATTTCTTTTAATTAAAATATTCAGAATGTGTTAAAAAATACAGACCATGGGGAAACCTGCAGGTGCAATGTTGGGTACCTCATGGATACACGATACACCCAGGAGTGAAGATTTTAGAAAATATATTATGAAAGATCTTCTAAATTTGGCCTTTTAAACTGTTTTTAAAAGGTTTCTATGGTTGTCATAAATATTCTATGATGGTTATTGTTGGCCTGATCGTACGTCTTGTGGTTTTTGATTTGCAGTACAACGCCTTGGCAGTTTTACTAGGAAGGTGGCATAGGAAAATATATTTGTTAAATCCTATAAATCACATTTATAGTCATTTGCTGTAACTGGAGAGGAAAATTCCAAATTTCTAATGATGCTATCTTCTTCTGACTATAGTTGTGTCTTGATGAGATCTTACTCTGTCATTGTCTACTTTGTTTTCTGCTTTACTTTGTGTGAAGCTTACATTGCTGGATCCAAACAATTGCTTTTATTATAAAGAAACTTACCACCTCTTTCTCATCTCCAGGGGCTTTTTCAAAGGGGGTAAAAGAACCATCAAAATGACAAGTGTGAGTGAAACCCCACTTCTTTTTAATGGGCCTTGTATAACTGGCACTTTTGTCAAAATAGGTGTGGCTTCCATTGCATGGGCATCCGCCCCACCTTGACTTTTTTGATTCTCTGCCTTTGAGGATGTTCCACATTCCCATCATTCACATCTTTATTCACTTTTCTCAAAAAGAGTAGGTAGCAATTTCCAAAGCCTGATATGCCAGGGAAAAAGTGCACCATTGACACTGTATAATGCACATTTATTAAAAATGCCTTTAAAGTACTGTAGGTTCTCAATAGAGAATATTAGAAAGCTTGGGGATGTTTGAAAAGATATTTATCCTAATATTAGGATATTAGCATTGAAATGGAAATCAGCCCAATTCAATCTCTTGATCTGAAGTACCAGAAATCCATTGGAACTTTGACTGAAGTTGCTGAAAGTCTGACTACCCTATGATGGATTATCACCCTTATGATTTTTTCCTAATATTCCATCTAATGTTGCCTTGTGACCTAAATGTCCAATATTTTTAGATTTTACTGTAACCATTTTACACTGCACCTGTCTCCAGAGATGTTCATGCCCAGGTTCGCCTGGTGCACGAGTTGCGGCCCTATTTGGACCGGGAGTCACTGCTCACAGTCACTCATGCCCTCATCACCTCGAGGCTCGACTACTGTAATGCTCTCTACATGGGGCTACCTTTGAAAAGTGTTCAGAAACTTCAGATCGTGCAGAATGCAGCTGCGAGAGCTATCATGGGCTTTCCTAAATATGCCCATGTTACACCAACACTCCACAGTCTGCATTGGTTGCCGATCAGTTTCCGGTCACAATTCAAAGTGTTGGTTATGACCTATAAAGCCCTTCATGGCACCGGACCAGAATATCTCCGGGACCACCTTCTGCCGCACGAATCCCAGCGACCAGTTAGGTCCCACAGAGTTGGCCTTCTCCGGGTCCCGTCAACTAAACAATGTCGTTTGGTGGGACCCAGGGGAAGAGCCTTCTCTGTGGCGGCCCCGACCCTTTGGCACCAACTCCCCCCAGATATCAGAGTTGCCCCCAACCTCCTTGCCTTTCGTAAAGTTCTTAAGACCCATCTCTGTCGTCAAGCATGGGGGAACTGACATATCTCCCCTGGGCCTATACAGTTTATACATGGAATGTTTATGTGTGTGTTTGCTTTTAATAATGGGGTTTTTAGTGTTTTTTAAATTATTAGATTTGTTTTTTACATTGTTCTTGTTATTGTTGTGAGCCGCCCCGAGTCTACGGAGAGGGGCGGCATACAAATCAAATCAAATCAAATCAAATCAAATCAAATATAAGTCATTAATCTTTACATGTAGTTCTTCCCTTTTTCTCAACATCTTTGATCTTTTTCACAGAATGAAACACTTGTGGCATGATGTGTCTACTGTTTCAGCCAAAGGCATGCACCCATGGCAATATACCTTCTTGATTCTGCTCTACAGCATGTTTCTTTTTTGCCTCAGCCAAACAGAGCATTGATGATCTAGTTTAAAGGCAGATACCTATTGCATATATCATCCATTACGATACATCAATCTTCATCTAAAGTGTTGCCCTCCATCTGCCTTATTTTTCATGCAAGACAAACCTTTATTTTCCAATTATCTGGCCTGCTGGTCCATTTTTTAATTTTATTTTATTTTTAATGTAAGGAATGGAAAGATAGGAGAAGGAAAAGGAAAAAGATTTGTGAAGGGAAAAAAAACAATTAATAAGAAAAAAGGCTCCTCTGAAGAGCAGAACGTTGAGGAATAACTGGGCCATTCGCCAAGGACAGAGGACCGACTGGCAGTTCTGTTTATTCTCTCCACCCCCATTCTCCATCCCTACCTTCCCACACTAAGCCACATTTTATTTTCCTTGACATGAAATAGGCTACATAACTCTTGTCATTTCTGCCAATGCCCAAGAGGTCTGATCCTGTTTATGGGCCCCCTTCTTCCAACTGAACACTTTTGGCTCCAGTTCTGGCGATGACGACAGGGTATAACAAAAATGAATCTGTGTAGCCCGAAGGTTGATGGATCAGAAAGTATGCAGCTGCAGCACTTAAAACTTTAAACGGGAGAGACAAGGTCAACCCAAGTTATTATTTTAGCCCAGCGTAGGTGATAACTCCCTCTTTTCTCTAAGGAAATGAAACAAAATCTACTTGGGGGAGACCCGGAGCTGTTGAAAAGCACATCTTGGAAAAACGAACTGCATCTAGTAGATAACAGTGCTTACTGTTGCTTTAACCATTGATCCAGCAACATTCATAGTCATAGAATTTATGCCACTAGTGTGGTTATTTAGGACTTGTTGACGCCATTGCTTATCCAGAGAAAGCTATCCTTTAACACACATCAGCCCAATACAGAATATGCTGCTTTTAAGGAGTAAATCTCAGAGTCACAGTTCCTCAGAACCATGGTCAACATCATTTGCAATGGTTTAATGAAGTTCACAAGTCACGGTAATTACACAATGGCCAAAAGGTCACCCTAGATAAACAATAGGTTGATGGAGGCTCCCTGAAGCAGAATTTTTTGCCCTGGTAAACAAACCCTGGATGGTGACGATGTGGTATAATAAGGCAAGATGAATAGCGTCTTAAATTTCCCTGTTATCCCTGGTTCTGCAGAATCATCTTTTAAAGTGTCCTTCTTGAAGTGCCCAGTAATTCCATTCCATTTCAGTTAAATTATAAAGCTTATAAAATGGAAGAAGTTAAAGATAAAAATATTGCATGATAAGATTACAGTAGGATAAATTAAGAAACACACTAGTTTATGATTGGTCTGATGGATTCTGTCTCCCCGATTATTTAGGAAATCATCAGTTATATCTGGAACTTGAATGTGTGTTATCTAAAGTTCCTGATATTTTGGTTAAATAAAAAATGATGATGATGAGGAAAAAATGATTCAACATGGAACTTCTCTGGTTCCCACTTCATCTTTATCTTCCCTATTTCTTTGGAAGTTGTTTTTTCAAATGTTATGACCAGGAAATCTTACCTAGAGACAGGTAAATTCACTAATTCCTAGTCCATATCCATTCACTCACAATGTAATGTTGTGTGGTTTGTATTTTAAGAACAACATCTATTCAAACGTTTATATTCAGATTTTTAAAAAAAATATTTTAAAAAATATTTTATTCACAAATGTAGAGTCTATATGAATTAAAAAAAAAACCCATGCATGTATTCACTGCCTATCAATGCTTCCACATGAAAAATAGCATTGGGATTTCTAATAGCAATACAATAATATAGAAACCATTTTCTTACATATAAAAGTATAGTGAGATGATGGCGAACCTATGGCACGTGTGCCACAGGTGGCATGTGGAGCTATATCTTCCAGCACATGAGTTGTTGCCCTAGCTTAGCTCCAGCATGCATGTGTGTCAGTGGTGGGATCCTACTGTTGTGGTCCAGACTGCCACACCAGTAGAAACCCACTGATGATGCAATTCTCGGAGATTTTTTTCCCAGCGTCTCCATGTCAGATGAAGCCCTCCACTCACTCTCGTCTTAATGACAACCTAGCTGAGAAGCCCTTCTCAAGAGACGCTGGGGGAAAAAATGCCAAAATTTGCATCATCAGTGGGTTCCTACCAGTGTGGTGCTATGAACCGCAGCGGTAGGAACCAACTACTGATGTGTGTGCCAGCCTGCTGATTTTCATTTCATGTTAAGGCTCTGGGATGGCATTTTTTGCTTCTGGGGGGGCCTCCAGGGGACAGGGGTGGGCATTTTCATTCTCCCCAAGGGCCTTTGAAGCCTGGGGAAGGTGAAAAATGGGACATAGTTACCAATGCAGGTTTCCCCCCCTTATTTACAGTTATTAGAAAAAATTAAAGTCAACAAAGAGTTTGGAATGCAAATATCTACAAAGAACCAGCATAATTTTGATATGTATATATACATAATTGTATATACAAAGAGAAAGATTTAGCAGTATCTACAATGGAGAAATGAAACTGGGTCATAAGTATTCCTGGGAAGTCTCTTGTAACTTCACATGGTTGCAAAGTAAATGGTAATAAGTCAAGTACTATAGAAAAGAGACTTATTATAACTTTAGAGAAAGAGGTAAATTTATAAGTACAATGGTTACTATATTAAAGAATATTGAAAGCCATTTTCATGCCTTTTTTAGATTAGATTAGATTAGATTTATTGGATTTATATGCCGCCCCTCTCCGCAAACTCAGGGCGGCTCACAACAATGGCAAAAACAGTACATAGTGACAAATCCAATACCCACCAATCCAATTAGTTTTAAGTTAAGAAATTCATAAAAACAACCCCAATATATATAAAGAACAAACACACAATCAATCAAACAAACACCAAAACAACATGGGCAAGGGGAGATGTTTCAATTCCCCCATGCCTGACGGCGGAGGTGGGTTTTAAGGAGTAAGGAGGTTGGGGGCAATCCTAATCTCAGGGGGGTGCTGGTTCCAGAGGGTCGGAGCCCCCACAGAGAAGGCTCTTCCCCTGGGTCCCGCCAGACAACATTTTTCTCTGTTTTCTATTTTTCTTTTAGTTTCCTTTCTGTAGTTTTAGTTTTCTCTGATTTCTTTCTCATTCTTTTTTCTTCCCTACTTTATATTATTTTTTAATCTTTATTTTAAAAACTTTTAATAATATTATGGAGTGTACAACATGTACAATTTCATCTTCTTGGCTATATGAATAAAGGTTTTCATCCTTCTGCCAGATCAGCAACAATGCCAGAATGGCATATGTAGCAAAATAGATAAAACAGAAGTATGTTGGAAGTGGGGTGGGAGAACAAAGCATCCATTGGAATAAAATGCTTAACTAACACTGCAAAAAATTGAGAGCTGGGAAAAGCTAATAAATGATGGAAGAGCTCCCAGAAAGGGGAAAAGAGAGAATGATGTCCCTATTCCCTTTAGGTTCTATTTCAACCCATTGTTTAGATTTCAACTCCACCCACGTGTGCCTCCTCAAGAAATTACTCCTGAAGGAATTTGGGGTTTGACAGAGAAAAGATTGCCCATTCTTGCTAAAAAAAAAAGGATTCAGCTGGATTTGTTTGAATTCTTTCTCCTACAGATGTCCCAATGTCATTTTTCATTTGGGGACGTTGATAGGTGATGAAAACCTGCATATATATATATTTTAAAAATTCATATAGACTCAACTGATTTGAATATTGCAAGCTCACATATGAACTCTTTGCATTTCTAAGAACTGCACAACAGATTTTAATATATATATATATATATTTAATCTGTCTGTCCATCTATCTGTCTGTCTGTATTTATATATTATGGAAATATGCATCTGAAATGGTGCAATTTAGACAAGATTGCACATAAATGTATATAGATATTCAAACTTGAATATGAAAACCAACATATGAACAGAATGCCAGTTTGATACAATAGTTAATGTGTTGGAATAGAAGCTAGAAGACTGTGAATGAGATGAATGAAATGGGAAAAAATAGAAAGAATAGAAAAGAAAAGAAAGAAGGAGGAAGGGAGGGAGGGAAGAAAATGAAAATACAAAAGTGCCAAAATAAAAAAGCAAGAAGAATGATAATTATATTGTGTCCAGCAAAAAGTTAATAAGGGGTTTTCAATCATTAAATTTAGACAGTGTCTTCTCCTTAATTAAAGCACCCGGGCCATCTCAGCAGATTCCATCTTCTTCACTAACCCCAACAGCATTTATTAAGAGCCATAATGGTGCAATGGTTAGAATGTAGGCTACTTCTGCTGATCATTAGCTGTTTGCAATTTGGCAGATCGAATCTCACCAAACACAAGGTTGACTCAGCCTTCCATCCTTCCAAGTCAGTAAAATGAGGACCAATATTGTTGGGGATAAAATGCTATCCCTCTTAAAGAGGGTTATAAAGCCCTGTTAAGTGGTATATACAGTAAATCTTATTGCTATTGCTAATACAAAGAAGAAATAGCAAACAAGCATTTGCATCATAATATATACGCTGACTTCAGAACAAAGTTTATCAACTGAGAACAATTTCTTCATGTGGCCATATTACAAAATTCTTGTCAGAATCTGTACTATTGCCCCCAGAATGTCTAAATAAATATCAGGTTATTTGAATCAAAGATCAGCCCATTTATAGGGAAGCCCTTAACTCCCTCATTTATACCTGTTCCTGACATGAACACATAACTTATCTTTCACTATTTGAGTTGATTCTCCTAATGCCGGTCTTGGTTCATAACAGCACAATAGTATGAAACTGAATAAGTATAGGCCATTTATAAGATAGTATTCAGGCTCAGATAGCCTGAATACTATCTTATATTATTCTTCAGTATTTTTCAAATTTAAGATGTCTGGACTTCAATGTCCAGTTGTTTAGAGAATTGTGGGAGTTGAAGTCCACACATCTTAAGGTTGTCACATTTGAAAAAAAAACTGATCTAAACAAATTTTCTTTGCTGAGACAACATCTTTCTGTTGGGGCAATTGACAATGGGAGTTATCCAAGGTCCTGATTGCTGTTCATCAATCCTTGCTAATTCAGCATGACTAAATTTCTTTGATGTCGCTTATCTTAATCTTCACCTGAGCAATTTTATTCCAACTTATTCTTCTGAACCTGAATTATTGTAAATGAATACAATCACTGATTATTATATTGTAATTGAATATTCCGAGTAACTCACCTTGCCTTCTTTGTTGCCCTCTTACATTGTTATGACATTGGGTAGTTTTCAGTCTTCAAATAGCTTTGAACTTGAGTTTCTCCGCATGCAAGAAAAAACAGAGTGAATTTCTTGTTTTGAGAAAATAGGCATATTTTCAAATACGGTGCATATTAAAATTTGAACTTTTGGGGGTACCCTAGCATGTGTGCTGTCTCTGTGTATGTATGTATGTTTTTAATCCAACCTTAATTTCAATGCAGCCCAGAATATAAAAGTTGAATTTTTTAAAGCATAAATTAGGGACAGTTGTGTAAGTGCAAACTTTGATGTGGCTTAAAAAACATTTTTGTGGCTTTTTAAAAATCACTGGAAATTTGATAGAGTAGCAAATGAATCCATATGACACAATGATCTGTACAAACTTAATACTGTTCATATTCATTTTACTTGAAATAACAAGATTTCCTACTATGTCATATTAATTCCTTACTTTGAATTCAATATTTTTTAAAAATTCACTTCAAGAAGAGAATCCTAATCTTCATTCGTGTTAATGTGAAAGAACCGCTTCTTTGCTAGCATACTCTAACAAGTGTATGACTGGTTCCAATGTTTGGAAATATGGAAATTCTCCCAATTATGATAGAGATTATTAGTAAGTGCCTCCATTTTAGATCTCATGTATTTTAGTCCTTATTAATTATGTGTAAAAAAAGTTCATATAAAAGATCAATTCCTTCTCATTTTTAATAGCCATGCCAATTTCTTTATATTGTTGTTTTAATAGGGCATATACTATATATGCCCTATATATACTATAAAGAGAAGCAAATATAAGGGCCAAGCCCACCTTCAGTTTATATGGCAAAGTTTTGTTTTTTTTAAAAAAAAAATAATATATGGATATATCAAAGTAATCAAAGTAATGTGAAAGCTAAAGTTGTGGAAACAATGCTGTGTGTACCATTAAAACTATTTAAAAAAAAAAACAAGTTCTGAAGCCTGACGCTTAGTGGGGAACTAATACTAAAACATTACAAGTTGTTTCACACAATTGGTTTTTTAAAACAAATAATAATAATGTGTGATTTGCCTATTTACAAATGAAATAGAGAGTGAATGGAGTCCCTAAATTCTGCGTAGGAACACAAATTACTGGTTTGATAGAACTCCAGACCAGAATTCACAAAGGGGAATGCAGATTGGTGGCATCTCCTTACATTGAATACTTTAGCTCTCATATTTCTCTGTGCATATCTCCCAGCATATCATGAATTGATCTAGATTAACATTATAATTTCACATTTAATAATAGTAATAATGACAGCAATAAAAACTGCCTATCCTAGGTCCTTGGAAAGGACTCCACAGGTGGATAAAAATGTCAAATGTAGTCTAAAAATCTAGCTGACTTTGCAATGGGCCATAATAATTATAATGCAGATTTGTAATATTTGGAAAAAAAAAGTTCATACATATTGTAATGTGTGCTTTTCTCATTGCATTCATTATTCTACGACTTTCTTAAGTATTAATTTTTCTGAGCGATCATTCCGAACAGTCTTTTCTTTGGGTACATACTTTTCTTGAATATATTTACGGTAGGTTTTCCTTTAATGCAGGGATGTCAAACTCACATTGTCACATTGTCAAGTGACATATAGTGATTTCCCCCCCTTCCCTAAAACACGGATGGGCATGGCCAGTACGTGATGCATCCGGCCTGTGGGCCGTCAGTTTCATACAGCCGCTTTAATGTATAAACATTATACATTCTCGGAGTCCTTGGAGTGGGACAGCATAAGAATCCAAGATAGATAGATAGATAGATAGATAGATAGATAGATAGATAGATAGATAGATAGATAGATAGATAGATTAGATAGACAGACAGACAGACAGACAGACAGACAGATTAGATAGATAGACAGACAGACAGATAGATTAGATAGATAGATAGATAGATAGATAGATAGATAGATAGATAGATAGATAGATAGATAGATAGATAGATAGAGAGAGATTAGACAGACAGACAGACAGACAGACTTTAGCATGGATTTATTTTAAAAATTGCAAACTACTATAAAATTCAGAAAAATACAGATTTTAATGTGCATGATCACAATTAGTATGTAACCATCAGCATGTAGCAAAAAGAAAACAAAACGGAAAAAAACCACACTCATAGTAAGAAACCCTCAAATGAGGAAAAGTCAATTAATCACAAGATTGAGATCTGCATGACAAATAATCTACAGGTCTCAAATTTCATTTCAGGTCATATAGACCCGCGCAGAACAGCAAGGTTAAGATGAAGGTGATTGCTATTAATTAATAGAATGGAGAAACAATTGGTTGATTAGAAAGAGAAAACACCCATGGAAACTGCATTCTTATCCATTTGTATTCCACAAGCCATACAGAAAGCAAATTCTTGTTGACATTCCCTCTCTTTTTACTGCTATGCCATATACAATGGAAATCCCCTTCCTGATTTTCACTGTTCCAAGCCTAATGTCAACCTTGAATTCTTAACTGATAATGCATTATGTAGCCATTAGAAATTGAAGCATTGGCGTTCATGGAAAATGTATTTATGTATGAGTTTGTCTTATCCATGTTGAGACTTATGTTTCAGGCTTCTATCCAGTATTCTATGGTATTCATTTTTAAATTTACAAGTCTATGCTAATGCCAAAACACAAGGTAAAATAATTTTTATAATCTAACTTGCAAATTGCTAGACGTTCATTGGCTTTGGCAACAAAATTGTATTTACTTGTACTTTCACATGCAGTCTTTATTATCAAGGTTTAAAAATCACTTGAGTGTTTAATGCAGTAAGCATTAAACCTTCATAGAGCCAAACAGTTTATTCCAGTCAAAATGAAATAGAAATACAGTGGTACCTCTACTTATGAACTTAATTCATTCTGTGACCAGGTTCTTAAGTAGAAAGGTTTGTAAGAAGAAGCGATTTTTCCCATAGGAATCAATGTAAAAGCGAATAATGTGTATGATTGGGAAAACCATAGGCAGGGTGGAGGCCGTTTTCTCCCAGAAGATTCCTAGAGAGACCCCACAGAGGCTTCTCCCTGCCTTTTTCGGCCCTGTTTCCTCCCAGGACATTCCTAGAGAGGCCCCACAGAGGCTTCACCCTGCCTTTTCCAGCCCTGTTTCATCCCAGGAGATTCCTAGAGAGGCCCCATGGAGGCTTCTCCCTGCCTTTTCTGATTACAGTTTCTGAGGCTCGGGTTTTATAAATGGTTCTTGAGAAGAGACAAAAAAAATCTTGAATACCCAGTTCTAGAAAAGTTCATAAGTAGAGGCGTTCTTAGGTAGAGGTACCACTGTAAATTGCATTACAATATTACTCTCTATGTAGCTCTTTTATATTATTTCATTAGCTACATTGCATAAAGATATCACCAGAAATTGCTGAGTTTTGTATCCATGTAGCTTCTTCACCTTGTAATCCTGCTATTTGCACAAATGTAACTTCCCTCTGCTTACAGCAGGACAAAACTTGCAATGCACAGGAAGTGCCACAAATCATTTTTTTAAGGTTTGCACCCACTTGCTTTTGGAGACTAATGTATTTCATGTGATAAAAGTAACAGTTTCAGTCCTTAATAGAACTGAGTTTCTTTGCAAGTTACAGTTATAAATTCAAACCAGAAAAATAATACAGAAGCAGAAGGATGAATTCCACAGCTGAATACAAGCTCTGTGTTAAATTTAATCAGCCCTGACTTCAACTGCTGCAGGCCATATGGAATTCCATGAGGTTTGGACTGGCATATGACTTTGAAAGTTTGGCTGTTTTAAGTAAATTTTTCTTTCAAATTTCTCCCTTGATTTGAATCTGGAACTACTTGATACTCTTTCCAAAATGGAACAGATGCAATCTGATTTATTATTTTAAAATTTGCATAAAGAACATATCCAATTCATGTACCTTTGTTTTTTTCAGCTTGTACACATGCACACATACACATACTTATTGCAACTAATAAACTTGTGTTCAGTGAAAAAATATATTACACACAACACACACATAGACACACACACACACTATAGAGGTGCATACTATATATCTGGTCAGCGTCAAAGCCACTGTCCTGGATGGAACCCAGAGCAGGAATATATCAGTAAGATGAATAACAGGAAAACATTTATTGAAGTGCCCCATTACATTTTGCTTATCCAATTAGTTATCTGAGCATTGGCTAACATGACTGTTAAATGAATGTACAGTTAGTTCAAAAATTAGACATAATGATATTTCCCTGTTAAACTGAAATGAGAGATGGAATGGGGTGTTGCAAAACTCAGTCTTCAATCTACACTCCTCAATGTTTTTTCTTAATAATTTTGATGAAAACTAATGAAATTTTGAAAAACTTAGTTGTACTTGAAGCAGCCCCTATTAAAGATAAGGATAGTGCCAGAGAGATTAGGCACATCTTGATCAATATGCCAAGAGCGCAACCAAAGCCCAGTTTGATCTCAAGCATGTCCACACTACTCTACACAAGCTAGGATCTCTAACCTAGAGACTATAAGTCAACACACTATTGTGTGCATCCTACCAACTAGGTGGCCTATGTACTGTAATAAGATCTATTTAAATCTCATTATGAGGCAAAGGGGGTTCAAAGGAATGCTTAGTCTTCAGAAGGAAAGACCAAAGGAAGAGATCTCATCACACTTTCCAACTACTGAAAGCATTATGCAGAGAGGCCGGAGTGAAGGTTAAAGCTTCTTCTCCATTTTATGGAAGCCAGGCCACAGAATCATGGATTTAAGGTATAGAAAGTCAAAATCCAACTGAAAGTGAAATCAAAGACCTACATGAAATGCTTCCAATACTGCGACACACTGTGGAACAGCTACCCAGTCCCCCCAGAAAAGGCAACTCCACAATACTGACAGTTCATTTTGTTTGGCCATAAACATTCTACTCCTTTACATCCTTCAGGTCTGTTGGGACCAAATTTAAAATGTTTATGACAAAACAGACCCTCAACACCCAGTGCAAGACATGGGCAATTATTTTGTCCTTGGTAGAGTGGCATGGATCCTCAAATGAGGTTATCAGGCCAGAGTCCAAGTGGTCAATTAGAAGCACAGGTGTCTCAGGTGTGGGGTCTTCCAGTAGCTCTGGCAAGGGACAGTGGCTAAGGGCATCGGCTTGCCCTAAAGTCTGTCCAGGCCAGTGGATTAGCTGGTAGCTATACACGGCCAGGAAAATGGCCCACCTATTCATCCTGGGTGATAGCGAGACAAGCATGGGATGGATGCCTGTGATGAGTCCCAAAAATGGCTTGGTGAAAGTATGTCATCAGGTGTGTTTGCCACTTCATGCTTTTTGAATCACAGGCAGCAAGCTTCCTCATCACTGTCAAGTGAGAAGTTTTGCACCGAACTTTCGCAATGCACGATGACAGTCTTTTGCATGTTTTTCAGGCTGCTTGGTTGCTAAAGTGCTTCCCTTGATCTAGTGGATGCCTCAGCTGCCCTGTCCAGTGCAATCTGGAGAGTGAGGGTGTTCTTTGAAAGTAACCTTCATTGGAGATTAATGTCCCGAATTCCACAGATCACTCAGTCAAGCAGTAGCTCATCTAGATCGCAGAACTCACAAGAGGCAGCACCTTGCACAGAGTAGCAACATGGACTCACCCTCCTTGTGGTTCCACAGATTGAAGGTGTGCCACCCCATGAATTTGGAGGGTTTCAGAATATAATGGGTTCTGAGCATTGTCTACAGGGCAGACCAGGTGACTGTCTGGACTGGCATTGGTTCGACAAATGCCTTGGCCATCTCAAACATGTCTGTGGTGCAGCAGCTCAGGAAGAGCACTTGTTTGCAGTTGTCTGATAGCCCAAGGAGGCCATTTGCATCCATGAAGCATTAAAAGTGAGTCATGTAGGTGTCCCAGTGCTCCTGCACTGGGTTAAAGTGACTCAGCAGGTCATGTATCATCATGTCGGCTGAGTTGTCACTTTAGAAAGGCCGTTTGTCAAAGACTTACTGTCCTGGGCTAGATTGCAAGGTTGTCAGTTATCTGCCTTCCAATTCCATCCTCATCACCAGCGTTAGGGTGAATGGAAACGGCAGACAGAAGTTGCTTCAAAACAACAGCTCTTTATTTGGCAACTATTTACAACCCGGCAAAGATTCTATCTGACAGCCAGCCCTTTTATAGGGAGCTGCCAGGCAGTCTAGCCAATCAGGAGTCAGTATTTTGCCTCCAAGATGGAGGACCTGACTGAAGCCTATGTGCTTCAGTCTGAGAATGTAACAGGATGAGTTGAGCAGTTTGTATAGAAACATAAAAACATAGAAGATTGATGGCAGAAAAAGACCTCTTGGTCCATCTAGTCTGCCCTTCTACTATTTCCTGTATTTTATCTTAGGATGGATATATGTTTATCCGAGGCATGATTAAGTTACTGTGGATTTGCCAACCATGTCTGCTGGAAGTTTATTCCAAGCATCTACCACACTTTCAGTAAAATAATATTTTCTCACGTTGCTTCTGATTTTTCCCCAACTAAACTCAGATTGTGTCCCCTTGTTCTTGTGTTCACTTTCCTATTAAAAACACTTCCCTCCTGAACCTTATTTAACCCTTTAACATATTTAAATGTTTCGATCATGTCCCCCCTTTTCCTTCTGTCCTCCAGACTATACAGATTGAGTTCATTAAGTCTTTCCTGATACGTTTTATGCTTAAGACCTTCCACCATTTTTGTAGCTCGTCTTTGGACCCATTCAATTTTATCAATATCTTTTTGCATGTGAGGTCTCCTGAACTGAACGCAGTATTCCAAATGTGGTCTCCAAATATAGCTCTCTGTTTGCTAAGGGGGTGGGTGGGGGGAAGTAGCTGCCTTTTCTTAGCATAGTTCACTGGCTCCCAGTTCTGCATTAAAGCACCCAAGTGAGAAGCCAGCAAGATGTTATCTGAACAGGCTCTTAGACAGCAAGTAGTTAGAAATGAATTACCGATGTGTAACAGGATGTGCTTGTATCCCCTTGAAAATATGAGAAGCCATCTGCGTTGGTCAGGTTATATAAGCTGTTGCAGAGACCTGCTTTTTCCATTCCATTCAGAATGCTTTAAAAAAAATTACATGTTTAGGCAAACTATTATTCACGTGGGAGAGAAGTGAAAAGATCCTCTGAAATTATTCTTCCTTTGATGTAGAAATAAGGCTGTCCTGCAGTGATTAGGTTAACCTGCCAAATGACCACAGCTTTGAAGATGAGCTTCACGTTTAATGCCTACTGGGAGCCACTGACTTCATCGGATAAAAGTTTAGTAGAACCGAATAGATTTAAGCTTGGGTCATTGGCTCAGCAAAGTAGGACTTTGCTTGGGGTCTGCCTATTAAAAAAAAGAGACAATAAAGGCTCTCTATGGTATGTCTGCTAATTTTAGAGGAAATGAGCAATGCCGGTAGAAAAGAAGCGTGCTTAGGTCTGAAACCTTTGTGTTCAATCTCCGACTGAGCAATAGAATGAAGTACTTCTAATACTTGTCACCGAGAGCCAATTTGACACAGAGATAAAGTATTCCTAGGCTCCAGTCCTCCTCAGGGATAAAGCCAGTTAGGGGACTTTGGGACAGTCTTCCACCCTCTCCATTGTCCTTGCTCTCACTGCACAGTTTGAATCCTGTTCCAATACTGCAGACATAGGTTTATTGCATCTTATTATATAAGGCATTGGTAAGACCACACTTGGAATACTGCATTCAGTTTTGGTAGCCACAATGCAAAAAGGATGTTGAGACTCTAGAAAAAATTCAGAGAAGAGCAACAAAGATGATTAGGGGACTGGAGGCTAAAGCATATGAAGAATGGTTGCAGGAACTGGGCATGGCTAGTTTAATGAAAAGAAGGACATGATAGTAGTCTTCCAGTATCTCAGGGTTTGCCACAAAGAAGAAGTCAACCTATTCTCCAAAGCACCTGAGGGTAGAACAAGAAGCAATGGGAGGAAACTAAACAAGGAGAGAAGTAAGTTAGAACTCAGGAGGAATTTCCTGACAGTCAGAACAATTAGTCAGTGGAACAGCTTGCCTCCAGAAGTTGTGAATGCTCCAACAATGGAAGTTTTTAAGATGTTGGATAACCATCTGTCTGAAGTAGTATAGGGTTTCCTGCCTAAGCAGGGAATTGGACTAGAAGACCTCCAAGGTACTTTCCAACTCTGTTGTTGTTGTTGTTGTTGTTATTATTATCGTTGTTGTTGTTATTGTTATTATTATTGTTGTTGCTATTATTATTATTATTATTATTATTATTATTATTATTATTATTATTATTATTATTATGTATCTGTGCCTAAAGCTGGGCTGCAAAAATCCAGACAATCAGTAGGTGGCAGTAAAAAGCCAGAGTTTGCATTCAAATACACTTTCAGCCAAATACAGGTAGTCCTTGACTTACAACAGTTCCTTTAGTGACCATTTAAATTTACAGCAGCATGGGAAAATGTGATTTATGACCATTTTTCACACTCCTGACCATCGCAGCATCCCTGTGGTCATATGATCAAAATTCAGATGCTTGCCAACTGACTCATATTTATGATGGTTGCAATGTCCCAGGGTCATCATCATCTTATTATTATTAATATTACTATTATTACTATTATTACTATTATTATTATTACTATTATTATTATTAATATTATTAATTAATATTATTAATTAATATTATTAATTAATATTATTAATTAATATTATTAATATTATTTAGATTTGTATGCCGCCCCTCTCTGAAGACTCTCCTTTTGCGTGATCCCCTTCTGACAAGCAAAGAATGGGGAAGTCAAATTAACTAGGTTATTAACTTATCAACCACAGTGATTCCCTGTGGCTAGAAAAGTCGTAAAGTGGGGCAAAACCCACAAATGTCTCACTTAACAATCTTGAGCTCAATTATGGTTGCAAGTTGAGGACTATCTGTATATTTGTATCTTCAAGTCAGTCTTGGCAACTATAGATTCATCTTCATTCACTATAGGATAAGCTCATGCTATTTTCTCGACAATGGTTTGTTGTTGTTGTTGTTGTTGTGGCTTGCCATTGTCTTCTTCTTGAGGCAGAGAGAATGACTGGATCCAGATCACCCAGATGATCTCTGTGCCTAAGACAGGACTAGACCTCAGGTTTTCCTGTTCCTAGTCTGACAATTTAGCCACTAGATCAAATTGATTCCCAGTAACTCTAAAAGTTTTGTTTTTGGAGACTACATCATAGAATCTAGTAGCCCAACATTGAGGAAGACATAACCAATGTGCATTTTCTAGAATATTTGGCTGCATATAATGAATGGATAAGAGTGGTCATGCTATTTGCGGCTGGCACAAATTATTGTCTTTGTTCCTTTTAAGGTATTTTATAACATTATGGTTGTATCTGAGGACCGAATTAGGCACAACCACTGTTCCTACTAAATAGGATTTAATATTAGAATAAGAACTATTCAGAGAAAGCTATTTGGGATGTGTAACCCCCAAACTAACTCCAATATCTGAAACCCACATCTTTCAAATAATTTCATTAAGGCTAAAAATTAGATTTAGCATAATCTGAAATTCCGAACAGAAGTGAAGAGTTTTCAAGAACTATTAAATCTGTGGTTTAACTGCACGGACCTGTCCAGGCAGTTACCAAAAGTCAACATTGACTCAAAAGTGACCGAAAAAAGATAGAATGCCTATGGATTTCCAAAGAACTTCATAAATGTATTGATTCTTTTGGGTGTCATAAAAGGAGGATGCTATATCTGGAAGGAAGGAAGGAAGGAAGGAAGGAAGGAAGGAAGGAAGGAAATAAATAAATAAATAAATAAATAAATAAATAAATAAAAGAAAAAAGAAAAATGAATAGAATAGAATAGAATAGAATTCTTTATTGGCCAAGTGTGATTGGACACACGAGGAATTTGTCTTTGATGCATATGCTCTCAGTGCACATAAAAGAAAAGACAAGTTCATCAAGAATCATAAGGTACAACACTTAATGATAGCCTGGGTAGAAATAAGCAATCTAAACATATTAGGAACCAGTCAATATAAATTGTAAGGATACAAGCAACAAAGTTACAAAGAAACAAAGAAAGAAAGAAAAATCTATTTTCCTATAAAACTACAAATGAGAATGGTGGAAAAATAGAGGTAAGTATGATTATGCAGAAAATTTTTCAGGAGACTTACATAAGAGGAGCTTCTGTGTGTGTGTGAGAGAGAGAGAGAGAGAGAGAGAGACAGAGACAGAGAGAGAGAGAGACAGAGACAGAGACAGAGACAGAGAGAGAGAGAGAAATAAAGTTCAAGAACCTGGGAAGATTTTATTAAAAGCCTTGTTTCACATAGAACTGTTGTACAGCAAACCAACCAGTCAAAACATTATTGGGCTGATGAGGAATAGAATTTGCCCCCAAATGGTTTTTGTTAATTGTGGAGAAAATGTTTATGCACTTTTTTGATACAAATTCCTTTAATTGACTAACCTGTAACCATAGTATACAATGGGATTCATTTAAAATATGCTAGACTTGCTTTTGCGTCCTTAAACCAAGGGTGTCAAACTGGCAGCCCGTGGGCCAGATGTGTCATGCACAGGCCACGCCCACCCCACCTCAAGTTGAAAAACATTGAGAAAAGTCATGTGACTTTTCACTATGTCACATGACATAGCATGTTTGATACCCTAAATAAAGTGGCATAGAGGGACATTTAACTTTTTGGTTTTGTAACACAATTGCTGTATTTGTTAAACCCCAAAGAAACTCCCCAAAACTTTATCCACCATAACCCTATTAAAATTAACTCCTCTCTTCCTGTTTAACTCATCTGATTTTAGTTTCTTAGCTTTGTAATCTCAAATATGGTTGTTTTGCTTCTTTGTTAATTTAAAAACCTGCCTTGTGTTCATTTCTTCGAGTACAGATTTTTTCCATATTGATTTCTTTAATATATAGCTTGCAGATGGTCTTATCAAACATGAATAATTTGAGGTATCGTAACTATAACTAAAAATAAAAAGTAGCTGGCCAGAGAAACATACTGTGTTGTGATCTGTGCTGCTAAATTTCTAATAAGTAGATGCCCTTATGACATCCTTATAAAAACATGGGAGTCAGGATAATGGCTGCCCACTGTTGTGGTTAGCTCTGGCCCTGCTCCTGCCCCAAGGACTGTGGATGTGGGGTAGACATCCACATGCTGCAGGCCTGTTTTGCCCCCGGTGGAATCTGCTGATGAAGGCTCCTCTGACCAAGGAGACATGAGTGACAGGGAGGATGAGAGTGTGGCAGACAGCTCAGAAGGAGATCAATTATCTAGCTCCTCCTTGGATTCAGAACAAGAGTTAATGATACACCCACGCATGCAGAGAGCGATGCAAAGGCATCAACAACTGAGAGATTATTATCAAAGAAAATGAGGCCACCTGTGGTTGGGGCTGTGGTAATTAGTGAGGCTGCTATAAATAGCAGCCTGTGGGTTTGGCCATTGTGGAGGATTATCTGATTGTTGTGTTTTGTGACTGCTTTACTGACTTTGACTTTTTGCGTGCTGATTTTTCCCCCCTTTGAAACTAAACCAGAGCAAAGTGTGTGTCACTTTGTGAAAGAAGAAGGACTGTGAATTGCCTCACAGCTGCAAGCTAAGTATCTCAGAACTGATAAGGGACTTGTACAAATTACCAGTTTGTTTGGAGACCAGTGCTCTTTGCTATACCAAAAGAGGGCTTGGTTTAAGTGAATTTTCATTCTAAAGAACATTGTTTTGAATTTTCAAACATGTGTGTGTCTGAAATTTGTACCTGTGAATTTTTGGGAGGATTCTACCAGAGAGCCCCACAGAACACCCGCCTTAAAAATAATAGTGGAGAACATTTGAAACATGTTTTGCAGAATGGACTTTTCTTTCCAGACTGAGAAAAGAAACATAATGGAAAGATATTCAGAGATCTAAGTGTGTTTCTACTTTTCTTCCAGCTTCGGTACATCCAGCCAAAGGTTTGAGAAGAGTGCACAAACAAAATGCCTCTCTAACCATTTTTTTTAACACTAGTTTGTCTCTGGCCCAGAGGAAGAATGGGAGAAATGGTATTGTTTAGCAGTTGTTCCAAGTCTCACTAAACAACTGGAAATTGTTGTTGGGAGAGTACTTATATTTCTAGAGTTATTAGATTTCACAGGAGTTCCAGCCTAAAGTGAGATTGAATGGAGCCAATCATAAGAGCCTATGAAATTATTTATGTAAAGTTGCGTGTTCAGAATCCAGATGGCAAGTGTCAAAAGGCATTTTGGGAAGAGCCTAATACAGAATTTAAGTAGAATGTACTTCAACTATCTAGCACAAGTGTGTGTGTGTGTGTGTGTGTGTGTGTGTGTATTTTATGACTCCTGTCTATGGCTTTTGAGTATGTTGCAAAAATATGGCAATAAAGATAAGCAAAGACCTAATCCAGGATGGTGCAATCATTCTTATCATCCCTTCTAATAAATGTCCAGGGTTCTTCTCATTTTAACCACATCTCTTTTCACATAAATTCCTTTGACTTGTAATTGCTACATTTTTTTAAAAAATGACTAATTGGTTTAGCTATTTGCTATGCTGATGGAAGCTGGTCTTTTCTGAGATGACGGCTATACTGTCTAGTCCAATGAATGAATCTGCTGCTTCTGATGGACAGAATGTAGTTACAGCAATACATTTTTTTTTTACAAAGTGGTCTTACTCCTCCTTTGCCAAATCAACCAAATGTTCTCAACATGTGTGAATAGTTTTCACATGAATTCACTGTGTCACATTGTTCAGTCTGATCTGTACCAGATATTTGGCTACTTGTGCAAAACGAGAATAGAGAAGTAAAGATGCAAAAAACTATGCACGCCCCTCCCCCCCGCCTCCACGATGAAGGTGTGCAGAGGATTTACAAAAAAAGATGTGTGGGAATTGATCACGCCAATTGTTGCTTCATTTCTTACAAGGTGGTGGGGAAAAATTATGCTCAGGTTGGGGGGAGAAAGACTTTAGGAAATTCCCTTATCCTAGACCAAACAGGCCTCCACTGAGCTCAGTTTTCTATTGAAAGTTCTTGTTTGTTTGTTTGTTTGTTTGTTTGTTTGTTTGTTTGTTTTGTCAAGTATGTGAATATATAATAATATTTAAATACATAATACTAGTAAAAGTCAAAAAAAAAATTTGGGGGGAAGCATTAGAAATAATAATAATCCTATACATGCAACTAGTAATAATAAAGAAACAGTAAGGACAGGGGATGGAAGGCACGCTGGTACACTTATGCATGCTCCTTACTGTCCTTTTAGGAATTGGGAGAGGTCAATATTGGATAGCCTAAGGGTAAAGCTTTGGGGGTTAGGAGATGATACTTGCTAATTCAAACCCTTGAGGTCCTTCACCCCTTCCCATCCAATTCTATGAGCTAGAGATACTATTGCCATGGAATCCAGGAAGTGATCACCTTGGCGTCCTTAGCAACCTGCTGGTGACGTCAAAGCTCTGAACGCTGAACATGACCCCAAAATTTGCCCGAACTTTGAAAAAAATTCGGGTTCAGCATACCAAACACTGCCAAATTCGGTACGGACCCAAATTGTGTAGGTTTGGTTCGCCCATCACAAGTTATCAGCTCTAATGCCCTACATGGCTTAGGACCAGATTATCTATGGGACTGTCTTCTGCCTCACACTTCCCAGAGGCCGATCAGAGACCACAGAGTTGGCCTTCTCCAGGTCCCATTGGCTAAACAGTGGCATCTGGCGAGGCTGCAGAGTAGGACCTTCTCTATTGCGGCCTCAGCTCTTTGGAACCAACTACCCCCAGAGATCCGCATTGCCCCCACCCTTCTGGCCTTCCAGAAAGCCTTAAAAACATGGCTTTGCCAACAGGCCTGGAGCCATTGAGCTATAGCACTCTCCTCCACCCAAGAAGTGATGATTGTTTGTGTATTGGGATTTTAATTCTTGTATACTGTTTTTTATCATTGTATGCCACCCAGAGTCCGCCGGGAGTTGGGCAACTTATAAATTCAATAAAACTTAAAGTGAAACTTAAAAAAAACCAATCATGAGATTTCTCTTCCCCTACTTCTTCCTACTTTCATTGTACTGTGGACTTTGTCTCTACTACTTTATCGTCTCCTACCCCTGATAACTCAAGGACATATGGTATGTTTTTCAAATGTCTCTAATGCCCCGTAGGATTGTTTGACTGAGCGTTTCCTACGTAATATGGGGTGGGAAGGTGGAGAGAGAGAGAAAAACAACAACAATGGAGAGCTAGGTTGGTGTGAACACCAGAGGTTCATTACTGTGCACAACATATTGAGTCTTAGGTTGGAACAGTATCGTGTCTTTACAGGCACACCCTGAAATGCCCAGAGTATAAGTTTATCACAAGTATGTGAAAGCTATTGGACTTTTTCAATAAGTGATTTCAATGTTTTTATTAAGGTCATATGGAAAGCATAACTTTTGCATTCCTGCATGTTTACTGTACTTTCCCTAACAGGCTGGCTGTCAGGGGAAAGAGAGGAGAGGGCAGGGGGAACTTCGCAGAGACAGGGGGAAAAAAGAATGTAAAATAAAAGGGCAAATGTTCCATGAATGTCATCAAAGCCATGGTATCTCTCAGTCAATGGAATCAGGGAATAGTGAAGAGCAGCACCTCTGCTGAGAAGCCAATCAGAAAGACCTGCCTCCCCCAGGAAAGACAAATAACTCTGGAAGTACCTAAGAAAGAGTCAGGTGGACTTTATTTTGGCTGGGGGTGGGTGGGCAAAAAGCCATCCTCAGCTCCCCATTTTTCATCTGCAACACAGGAATAACAATAACAATAGCAATAGCCCTTAAACTTATGTATCACTTCAATCCTGGGCCTAGAAAGAACTAACACATCTTAAAGATGATCTAAGTATTGCCCACAAGATCATATGCTGCAACGTCCTGCCAGTCGGCGACTACTTCAGCTTCAACCACAACAACACAAGAGCACACAACAGATTTAAACTTAATATTAACCGCTCCAAAATTGACTGTAAAAAATACAACTTCAGTAACCGAGTTGTCGAAGCATGGAACTTATTACCAGATTCCATAGTGTCATCCCCAAATCCCCAACACTTTACCCTTAGATTATCCACGGTTAACCTATCCAGATACCTAAGAGGTCAGTAAAGGGCATGCATAAGTGCACTAGAGTGCCTTCTGTCCCCTGTCCTATTGCTCTCCTATATCTCCTATACCTTTCTTCTATTCCTATATCTCTTCTTCTATTCTTTCATTGATATGTTTTATTCCTATATCTTCTCTTCTATTCTTTCTTAGATATATTTTACTATGTGTATACCCACTAAAACCCTCATTGTGTATTGGACAAAATCAATCAATCAATCAATAAAATAAATAAATAAACAGCCCTCTCTAAATGATTTACAGAGTCAGTCTATTGCCCCCCAACAATTTAGGTCCTGGTTTTACCCACCTTCATTTTCATTTCATTTCATTTATTGGATTTATATGCCGCCCTTGGAAGACACCTTGGAAGGATGGAAGGATGAACCAACCTTGAGCTGGTAAGGATTTAACTCCTGGCATTGAGCTGAATTAGCCTGCAATGCTGCATTCTCATCACTCTGACATCATGGCTTCTAATGACCACAATGACAAATAAGGTGACGATGACAGTTGCTCTATCTTGAGGACTGTTCCAAACTTTTTTTGAAAGAAAATGTATTGAATAAATGTGTATGTGAAAGATAGGCCTCTTAATATCCTTTGGCTGTTTCTCACTACAGATGCCACGGTTCTTTGCTCTTGGCTCCCCTAGTTGAAGTTGCAAATGCCTTGAGTTCTTTCTCCCACTATGAAGCATGGCTTGGGTTATTTCCCAAGTTGAAGTTGGGCTTGGCTCCCCTAGTTGCCTTGAGTTGTTTCTCCCACTATGGAGCATGGCTTCTCCCACAGGTTGTTTCTCCCACTATGAAGCATGGCTTGGGGATGTTCTATCTTGTTCAAAACCAAAAAAAAAGAGGCAGTGGGACCACTTCATCCACCTTTTTCCAAGCAGAGGGAATGCTTGGGTGTTTGCTTCTGCAATGGAGACATTACCATTTTCAGAAGTAGCAGAGGGTAACCTTTCTCTCATACCTTAAATGTTTCTTTTTAATTCTGCTATTAATTGCAACAACAAGTTGGCCATCTGACTCTCCATCTGTACCCTACACAGTGCTCTGTATCTGATACAGTCACATTGAGGGTGAGACCACCAAGGATAGGATAGGATGGGATAGGATGGGATAGGGTAGGATAGGATAGGATAGGACAGGACAGGACAGGACAGGACAGAATAGAACAGAACAGAACAGAACAGAATAGAATAGAATAGAATAGAATAGAATAGAATAGAATTATTTATTGGCCAAATGTGATTGGACACACAAGGAATTTGTCTTGGTTCATATGCTCTCAATGTATATAAAAGATATATATTGTCAAGAATCATGAGGTACAACACTTAATGATTGTCATGGGGTACAAATAAGCAATCAGGAAACAATCAACATTAATAAATTGTAAAAAACACCTTACAGTCATACAGGCATAAGTGGGAGGAGATGGGTGATAGGAACGATGAGCAGACTAACAGTAAAAAGATGAAAATGAGGAATTCTACAAAATTCTACAAAGTGACTTCTTCCATTTTTTTAAAAAAGAAACATTTCAGAGAATACCATAAGAATGTTCATGTTTCTGAGAAATAATGATTTTTTTTGCCCTATATAAAGTCATTGAATCAAGAAGCTATCAAATATAAACTGCTCAAAAAAAAATAAAGGGAACACTTAAAGAACACAATATAACTCCAACTTCTGTGAAATCAAACTGTCCACTTAGGAAGCAACCACTGATTGACAATCAATTTCACATTCAACTTTGTACAGAGCAAAGTATTCAATGAGAATACAGTATTTCATTCATTCAGATCTAGGATGTGTTATTTGAGTATTCCCTTTATTTGTTTGAGCAGTATATTTTATGTAATAACTTGTATGGAAGTGCATCATTGGCTATGATTTTCAGATTCATATTAGTAATTAGCCAACCATATCTTTGTTCATATGTCTAGATTTTTAATGAATATTCTTTTGCATGGAGGCAAAAGGATTTCTATAATAATAATGTCAACTAAACAATTCTGAGACCTATGCTGGCATGCAATTATTTCTAAAATGTTTATTGGTAAGGATGAGATTAATGATGATAAACCAAATAATCACAGGACTAAATAAAAGCCCTAATATTTCAACATCAGTTAATTTTAGTGGGCCTCACATTGTGTAAATTAGTGGTTGTTTTAAGAAAGCTGCATATTAAAGTTATCACCCAGCTGCAAATATTTTCAGAGCCATTGGAAAATCATGGGCATCTTTAATGTATACCTAAAAGATGGTAGGCTTGCTTTTGCCCAAGGCCTGAAATGTTTCAAAATCTTTTTGAAGCACTGGTTGTAGCCTAGTCAACACAAGGAGTTATCAAAGGTTGCTAATATAAAAAAATCAAATAATTAATTAGAAATGGGGACTCTGTAGTTATCCAGAGATTGCTGAATTTCAAGTCTCAGAATCCCTCTGCAAAATTAAATGTCAGTTTCTAAAAGTTTTAAAAAACAACAAAAATACTGACACTAAGAAGATACTATTCAAAAATACTGCAGTATTTAAGGAGCCAGCGGAATAATTAAGATTAAAGCAATTGTGATCAGCATTTTTATTCATTACTTTTGGAGCTGATGCAGTAAAAAGGTGAATTTTTGGAGAATCATAGATTGTTCATGAAGCAAGGAATCCAATCCATTTTAATATTTTGAGGCCCGTTATTATTTTAAAAATTGAATCAATGTATATACAATCATATTAATCAATGACACAATCAGTGCAACCTTAAAATTAATGTGCATATTGGATTGGGTGTGAAAAACTAATAGGGAATATAAGATTCACCTCTTTTTAAAAAAAATGATGACCGTAAAATGAGCTTCACATTTAAGATATTGTCCTTTCCTTTATAATAATATTCGCTTCAATTTTACAAGCTCTGTATTATTTTTAAATTTAAAAAAACACTATGAAGTTCATGTTTTATTGTTCCTTACACTTAAATAAATTACATTTGGCCAACATAAATGTAATTCCTACTGTGTGAACTGGGAACCCTGAATGTTGGTTTTCCTCAAGTTATAAACAATGTGAAGATATGTTATACTGGGTCACAATTTTCCACCATACAGCAAAATATATAACTCACTTTTAATAACAAAACTGCATATATCATTAAAGTTTCCTGCTCAGGCGAGCTCATATTATGTTACACTGCACAGCAAGGAATATCCTTTCTCTACACCACTGTTTCTACAATATTGTTTAAGTGAATGAAAAATATTTCACTGTTCCATTAACAAAACAGTTGTCATTCTGAAAAATTATTCAAATATGTTGGTATTTTTATGAGATGTATTGTTAAGTGTGTCATTTTCCTAAGTAATTGTTTTCATTGCTCCATTGGCACTCAAAACATTTTTTTAAAAAAATCTGAAATGCATTTTTCTGCACCAAACTACACTTTTCAAGCATACAATTTATTAATTTCTAGGAACCGGTGATCAAATTTGAATGCACAGAATTTTCCCCATTGGTTATACTGATCCATTGAAATCTACTCTATATCTACTTACATATCTCTTGTTTTCATTCTGGTTCAGATCATATCTCTGCACTTACCTTCTACATCACATGTTGGAAACCCATCCTGCCCCCCACTTTTTTTTCTGTTGCAAAAATTGGATATACTGCAAATCCATCACTTTTCAGTGACACAATTAGTTTACATTATATAAATATATTTCCATTGATATACTGTATAATTTTATGGTACTACTCCAAGAAAAGTGGTGTTATTAGCTAGTTTTAAAAAATACACTTTTCTCAAAAGGTTTCCACAACTTTGACCACTCTATATAGCTCACAAAATTATTTTCCTAGATTTTTTTGCTTTTTGGTGTCATTGAGATGTTTCATAGGAAGAATTTTCAGCCTGGAACTCTTTTTCCATGAGAAAGACAATGCTTAATTTTGGGCTGCTTCATTAAAGAAATGCTCTGAAGTTGTTTGGCACTGTTCTTCTAGCTATTATGCACCTTGCATTACTTCCAAATCTTGCATTTGTAACAGGCAACAGAAGAAATTAATAAAAAGTCAGTGGGGAAAGATCAGCTAGTTTTGTATTGAAAACCCATTTAACCAGTTGCCATAGACTTCAAGCAGACTCAGCAAATGAATCCCCAAGGGAACCTCCATCTTCCCAAACTTACAGAAGACTGGAATTGGAATACAAAATCAGAGCTCTTTAATACTGTAGGTCAGGCAGCTCCTCTAGAGAAGGTGGAGCTGGCTATTGTGTAGAATTTGGCCATCTTTCAATGGCTTTCCCTCTATTATTTTGGAAGTATTTTAATAGGGGAGAAACGTAGCCATTTGGAGCTCTCCAAGGTCCTGGGTTTTTTTGCAGCTCTTTTTATTGAAGACCTTGGGTTTGGGTTTGGCCTGTTCTCATTAATAGAGATCCTGCTTCCCTCTTTCCAGTCATTTCTAACTTTCCCTGACAGAACTAGCCAGAGATAAGGCAGTCGTACATATTAGACTATATAGTTGGATGCCTAGTTGGAAAATGATTCAGTGACACAACAGAAAGAGTAGGAATGCATCGCCTCCAATATTTATCTGAGTGTCCCATAAGACCTCTTTTATTCCCAACTGAATGAGACAAAAAGAAGGAAACACATCTGTCTCTTCATTTCTTTTTGCTCTTTGAAAGAAAAAGTCATCAGAAATCTGGTGTTTTACTTTCTTCCATCAATTATTATCACAATTAAATGGAAGAAGGAATGTTTCCCTTGTCCCTTCTTTATCTTGGCTCAGGGCTGGTCAGGAAGATCCTTCCTTCCTTCCTTCCTCCCCCCTCCTTCCCCCCTCCCTCCCCCCTCCCTCCCCCCCTCCTTCCTTCTTACCTTCCCTCCTTCCTTCCATCTTCCTTCCTTCCTTGTCATAGAATATAGGAGGATCATGACATACTCTGTTTTGTTTTTTATTATTATTTATTTATTATTTAGATTTGTATGCTGCCCCTCTCCGCAGACTCGGGGCGGCTCACAACAAAGTGAAAACAATTTACAACAAATCTAAATTACTGTTTAAAAATATTTTAAAACCCCATTTTCTAAACACACATATATACAAACAAACCATTCATAAATTGTATATGCCCGGGGGAGATGTCTCAGTTCCCCCATGCCTGACGACAAAGGTGGGTCTTAAGGAGCTTACAAAAGGCAAGGAGAGTAGGGGCAGTTCTAATCTCCGGGGGGAGTTGGTTCCAGAGGGTTGGGGCCGCCACAGAGAAGGCTCTTCCCCTGGGGCCCGCCAACCAACTTTGTTTAGTTGACGGGACCCGGAGAAGGACCACTCTGTGGGACTTAATCGGTCGCTGGGATTCGTGCGGCAGCAGGCAGTCTCGGAGATATTCTGGTCCAGTGCCATGAAGGGCTTTAAAATGTTTACTGGTTATTATTTTTCTCCATTTCATCTGTGTAAATATTTTTTGCTGTCATTGATATAAACTTTATCCAATTGTCTTAAGGTATGGTGCATTTTAGAAGAAAAAAAGGGTATGATGCTAAAACGTTCAACATAATTCAGTGCCATTAATGTCACATATAATTCAGTGCCATTAATGTCAACAGGACCCCTAGCTATCACTTCTTCATGTAAAAAAGTTGTTTGACTGAGAAATAGAACTGTGCTTGGATGTTGGAGAAAGTGAAGCAAAAGTGGACTACTGCTACCCAATGGTTGGGACAGAGCAAGGCATCACTACTTTTGTCTGTTTTGTGGAATTTCAACTTAGCTTTAATGCAAAGGGTTCATGACACTGCACTGAAAAGAAATCTATTTTGTTTATTTAAGAAGTTCTATAGAATTTTTATTAGGCTCTAACCAGCCATAGGGATCTCACTGGAGAAAGTAAATTAAAAATCCTATGTTAAGTGCTGTAATTTCCAAGTGCCAGGGAAATCAGGAGATCCAGGCAGTAAATGGGTATAAAGATATATTGGAAGCTTACGTTCTCTCTAAGAATCTGAGCTACTAACAATGAAAGCATTTTGGCAGTAAATAAGAAATTCATAGTGGACTGAATTTAGATCTCTTATTTATTTTATATTATTTATTTTAATTATTGTTTTTATATGCCGCTCATTCTAAAGCGGACTTAGAGCAGCTAATAAGCGGAATAAATACAATAGTGATAAAATACAATCGAAATACACAATAAAATCAGATATATAATAAAACAATAAAATAATATCCTAAAAAGAACCATACATACACAGCAGTCAATCTAATTCCAGGCCTGCTGGAAAAGCCAGGTCTTAAAAACGGCTTTCCAGAAGACCAGTAGGGAGGAGATAGTGTGAATCTCTGGGGGCAGTTGATTTCATATGGTCAGAGCCACCACAGAGAAGGCTCTTCCCTGAGGTGCCACCAACCAACATTGTTTGGCAGAAGGGACCTGGAGAAGGCTCTGTGGGCCTTACTGGCCACAATGAGGTATGAGGTTAGAGGTGCTCTCATAAATAGTCTGATTCTGAGCCATTTAGGGCTTTAAAGGTGATAACCAACACCTTGAATTGGGTTTGGAGACTGACTGGCAACCAATGCAGCTTGCGTAAAGATGGAGTAATATGGACATACCTAGGTATACCCGTTATTGCACACGCCATTGTACTTTGCACCAGCTGAAGTCTCTGAACATTCTTCAAGGGTAGCCCCATGTAGAGTGCATAGTCAAGACAGGAGGTGATGAGGGCATGAGTGGTTGTGCAGAGTGCTTCTTGGTAAGGTAGGGCCACAACTGGTGGACAAGTCAAACCTGTGTGAAAGCCACCTTAGCCATAGCTGAGCGGTGTTGCTCTACCCTCAGCTGTGGAGGACACCCAAGTTGTGAGCCCTATCTGAGGGGGAAATTGTTTCTCCCCCCCCCCCCCAAGACCAAAGACGGAAAGATGGAATCATCTTTAGGAGGAAGGACCCATAGCCACTCAATCTTGTCTGGGTTGAGTTTAACCTGTTAACACCCATCCAGACCCTTACGGCTTCAAGACACCAGCACATCACTTCCACCACTTCACTGAATTGAGATGGGGTGAATATATACAGCTGAGTATTGTCAG
Organism: Erythrolamprus reginae; assembly: GCF_031021105.1. Lineage (NCBI taxonomy): Eukaryota > Metazoa > Chordata > Lepidosauria > Squamata > Dipsadidae > Erythrolamprus > Erythrolamprus reginae. The sequence continues at coordinate 252,615,320 of NC_091950.1, forward strand.
TGTGTTGCTGGTAACTCACCCCATGTCGTTGGATGATCAGGCCCACTCTTGTGGGTCCAAAGTGACTTGTGACTGATTATGTGTTTGGCTCCCTTCCTTGGGTTCATCTCCTGCAGCAATCTTGAGACAGGTTTCCTCCCACCCCACCCGTATACTCCACAGTTACCATTTAGTTTACTTTAAACTTCAGTTTAGTTTAAAGTTATTTAAAATTAAATAAATGCAATATAGGAGTGTCATGTATCGCACATAATATCATGTATACAGCTTGACTCTAACCATGTGTCCATCCACAGGGGGAAATGGGGAAAAACAATTTTATGTATAACCATAGTGGGAAATGAAACTTATATTACAGTACAGCAAGATTTTGTTCAGTCATCTAAACAATGGGAATATGTTCCCTTCTCGCTTTCAGAATGGTCCTTTCTAGTCGATTCTATAGTTTAAAGTTAGTATTATGAACTGCCTTTATTTACTCACATATTGACTAAGTGGTTGCCGATCAGTTTCCGGTCACAGTTCAAAGTGTTGGTTATGACCTATAAAGCCCTTCATGGCAGACTATCTCAGGGACTGCCTTCTGCTGCACGAATCCCAGCGACCAGTTAGGTCCCACAGAGTGGGTCTCATCAACTAAACAATGTCGTTTGGCGAGACCCAGGGGAAGAGCCTTCTCTGTGGCAGCCCCAGCCCTCTGGAACCAACTCCTCCCAGAGATTAGAATTGCTCCCACCCTCCTTGCCTTTTGCAAGCTTCTTAAAACCCACTTCTGCCACCAGGCATGGGGGAACTGAGATACTCTTTCCCCCTAGGCCTTTACAATTTTATGCATAGTATGTCTGTATGTATGTTTGGTTTTACAATAAGGGTTTTTAACTGTTTTAATATTGGATTGTCATATGCTGTTTTACTACTGTTGTTAGCCGCCCTGAGTCTACAGAGAGGGGCGGCATACAAATCCAATAAAATCAAAAATCAAATAAAAAAATTAGTGATGGTGAACCTATGGCACGGGTGCCGCAGGTGGCACATGGAGCCATATCTGCTGGCATATGAGCTGTTGCCCTAGCTCAACTCCAACATGCCAAATGATTTTTGGCTCCACAGGGGCTCTAGCGGGGTGTTTTTGGCTTCCAGAGAGCCTCTGGGGGGATGGGCGAGGGTGTTTTTACCCTCCCCTGGCATCAGGGAAGCCTTTGGAGCCTGGAGAGTGTGAAACACAAGCCTACTGGGCGCACCAGAAGTTGGGAAACAGGCTGTGTCTGGCCCCCAGGGGGCAGGGGAAGCTGTTTTCACCTTCCCCAGGCATTATGGGTGTGGGTGCTCGTGCATGCACAATAGCATGCACCCACACTCTTTTTGGTACCCGAGGGGAAAAAGGTTCACCATCACCGGACTATATGGTTCACTTAATCCTCCATGGAAAGATTGAAGGCAAATGAGGTCCAAGCAGAAGAAGAATGATGGGCTACAAGAATGGTGGAAGGTCTTAAGCATAAAACGTATCAGGAAAGACTTAATGAACTCAATCTGTATAGTCTGGAGGACAGAAGGAAAAGGGGGACATGATCGAAACATTTAAATATGTTAAAGGGTTAAATAAGGTTCAGGAGGGAAGTGTTTTTAATAGGAAAGTGAACACAAGAACAAGGGGACACAATCTGAAGTTAGTTGGGGGAAAGATCAAAAGCAACGTGAGAAAATATAATTTTACTAAAAGAGTAGTAGATCCTTGGAACAAACTTCCAGCAGACGTGGTTGGTAAATCCACAGTAACTGAATTTAAACATGCCTGGGATAAACATATATCCATTGTAAGATAAAATACAGGAAATAGTATAAGGGCAGACTAGATGGATCATGAGGTCTTTTTCTGCCATCAGTCCTCTATGTTTCTATGTTTCTAATAACATTAGGCTTCAAAAACTAAAGAACTGATTTGGATAAAGCTCAACAACACTTTTTTGTGCGGCTGTTGATAAAAATAGGATCACCAACGTCCAATGAAGAAAAAGGCACAAGAAGAAATGATTCTGTTATGACATCATGTCCATACAGTCCCTGACTGTTTGTGCATTTTTTTTTTATTTCATGAAAATGTTTTGTCCCTTTTTTAAAAAAAGTCTGCTTAAATTGCACAGGGGAAAATGGTTATAAACAGGAATGAAAAAAGTAAGACTGAGTGAAATGAAAGGACAGTTGTGTGTCGATTCTGCCTTCCTTCCCAGTAAACCTCCCTTCTAAAGCTTTAAGGATTTTTGATGTAGCACTACTTGGATGGACTTTTATAAGCTAAATCTAATACTAAAGGTTTAGCCTGTCTATAAACAATTCTTCGACAAATAGAGGGATAGAGCTTCCAGGAAAATGCCTACTGAGATCTTCTGGATAGTTGGATTTCAGTTCCCAAAATTTCTATTAACAGTGCCAGTCAATATATGGGAATCTGGAATCAAATTCCAGCACATGTGGAGTATGCCAAGTTGGGGAAAAAAATACTTTAAACCTCTCAGCATTGCAATTACTTTTCAAAAAAACACATTAATTTCAATTCAGAGGTAAAGAAGCTTCTGGGATGAGAAACAAAACATTTTCAAAGAAAAAAAAGTAAGTCCACTTGCCTCTTGAAAAAGCACCTTTGGGACAACCGCGACCTGGATGACTGAGAATCTCCATAGACATTAATTATTTTAAAGAGTTGTTTAGTGCCATCATTGAGTCTAATTAAGATAAAGTGACTTGATTCATTTTAAAAATCAGAAGCAATATCATGTCAAAGAAGGGAACTACTGATGAAGAAGGAGCTGTAGAATGAGATACTTGCATGCACTTATTTTGAGGTGAAATAAATTAATAATAATAATAATAATAATTTATTGGATTTGTATGCCGCCCCTCTCCGCAGACTCGGGGCGGCTAACAACAACGATAAAAACAACATGTACAATCCAATAATAAAAAACAACTAAAAACCCCTATTATAAAACCAAACATACACACAAACATACCATGCATGACTTGTAATGGCCTAGGGGGAAGAACTATCTCAACTCCCCCATGCCTGGTGGTATAAATGAGTCTTGAGTAGTTTACGAAAGACAGGGAGGGTGGGGGCAGTTCTAATCTCCGGGGGGGAGTTGGTTCCAGAGGGCCAGGGCCGCCTCAAAGAAGGCTCTTCCCCTGGGGCCCACCAAACGACATTGTTTAGTCGACAGTACCCGGAGAAGGCCAACTCTGTGGGACCTTATCGGTCGCTGGGGTCCCCAAATTGCTGAGCTAAAGCAATATAAATCATAGTTCAATGGTGGAATCACAAATTATTTTGACCAACAATAAATAAAAGTCCTTGGATATATTAATTGCAATGCTGTGTTTAAAAAAATGAGGCTATAAATATTTACAGAGTATTTTTATTTATGTTCATTTCTTAAAAGATATTATTGTAATCAGTAAATGCACTAAACTGAGTTCTCAGGCTTTACACTATTTTTTCTTTCCTTCTGCTGTCATTTCTGGATTTTTAAAATAATTAAGAATACATTTAAAGTATGCATTCTTTCTACGACAATTCTTTCTTGTTTTGATGGTTTAGCAAATGTATTTCAAATAATCTAAAGCTGGGCATGGACTTGCTCATGTGCAGTGAAGGGCTGCAATTTTTTTTTTACTACCACATTGTGGGCATGGCTTATTTTGCGGGTGTGGCTTGCCAGCCATGTGACCAGGTAGTAGTGGCTTGACAATCATGTGACCAGGGATGGCTTAAAGGACATCACTCACGTCAAGGATTTGGGATAGAGTTAGGGTGCCTAGCTTCCTCTCGCCTCAAAGAGATACAATTTCCAAATCTATTTCCGATTACTGAACATCCAAATTATACTATTTAATTCTATGTATATATGTCATATGTGTACCTACATATTACACGCAGGCACACAAAAATATACATTATCTACTATATAAACTGTATGTGTATATACACACACACACAGACACACAGCTCTTCTAAAATTATACCCGTTCAACCTCATTTACTGTGATAGGAAAAACATACTCAGAGCCCAGAAGGGGAAAAAAGAAATAAATTCATTTTTTTCCACTGGTTCTGTGTACCTGACCATGCCCATAGGAGCCCATCACTGTAATCATATGTGAACAATGAATCTTGCAATTTCATTGTTATGGGTTGTTACCTTCATCATCTTCTAACAATAAATGCATGACATAGAAATTTCTCTTCAAGATGCAATGTTTTTATTCTCTTTAGAATGATAAGGGTTGAGGCCTTTGTATTCAGTGGCTGCTAAACTTACATTCTCCTCTCTTTATTTGAAAGGAGGCTAGTTCTGGAGAAAGACCCACCTCTTGTTCCACACTAACAATATATGCTAGATATCGAGATCCTCTAATACAGGGGTCCCCAAACTTGGTAAATTTAAGACTTGGAGAGTTCAACTCCCAGAATTCTCCAGCCAGCTATGCTATGCTGGAGAGTTCTGGGTGTGGAAGTCCACAAGTCTTCAAGTGGCCAAGTTTGAAGACCTCTGCTCTAATACTTCTTAATGTCTCCACTTAAAAAAATTTGGAAGCTTCACAGCTACCCACACATTCTTAGTAGACACCACACCCATTCTCCCTCTTCTACACACACATAAAGGACGCAAGGAGAATCTCAAGTTCTGTTACCCTGATTTTAACTCCTAACAAAAATCATGAAGTTATCCGTGGCATAAAACAAGTGTAATGAACTGTAAAATTCTGATGAAAAGAGTTGATTGCATGTTTTTCGTAAACTTAATCAACTTCTCATATGAATTGGCAAAAGTCTTTATCCAACGTCCCGAGAAACTTGTGGAACCGAACGTCATGAAGCATGCCAATTCATGCTATCTAATAACAAATAATGCCTACCCTCAAACGTCAGTAAAGATTTGGATAATTGCTGGAAATGGTTGCTTGAAGTAAGTTGTTATAATAACCATCTGCTGGTTGCTATCTGATTCCCAGTGGAGGTATCCATTTGCCATAAGCCACCACTTTGTTTACTAATCTTACTATGTCAGGACATAGATAAAAAATGGAATATTGGCTCATCTAACTCTTACATAACATTTTTACAGCTTAATCAGAGGTGCTAAGAATTCTTTAGGGGAGGCAGCACTGTGCCTAATTTAAAAGCAGTACATTTAAAGGGCAAAGAGTAGAATCCTACTTTGAAAAGGTGCCAGCTAAGGAGGTTAGGATAAGACCCAACACACTCCTGCCAACAAAAACTATTTCTTGGTTGGCTCCAAGATCTGCTAGCGACCAGTGATTTATGCTAATGGAACAGCCAAACAGGGGTGGTGGTGATAGTTGGAGAAGAGACAGGCTAAGGGAGTTGCTGATTAAACATCACATTCAAACCTCAGCTTTGGGAGATACCCACAATGCTGACACAAAAACAGGCCAAGTTAAACACAGTCCTAAGTAACTTCCAACCCGTCACATTCAGTAGAAATGCCAACAAATCCATTCTCTCCCTCTAGACTGGGATGGGCTTCACTTGGGATCTAGAGTGGAAAAATAATTCTGCAAGGAATTTTGCTCCTACTTGTTAAGGAGTGTGCAGAACCATTGAGTTATTAAGGACATGCATAGAGTAAACGTGGAATTCCAGCAGATATCCAGGATATATGAGTAATTATTCAGTCATACAAAAACAGATATATTAGTGATTACTTTTGGAAATAGCATAGTCAAGATAAACAGTCATACACATTCAAATCAGTCAACTCTCAATACAATAATATTATTACAAGTCTGTCTTTGTCTGTGTACCTGACCGTACCGCTTACAAAATACATCAATCAATCATGAAATAACACAGATACATACATCAGTCACAGTGAATCAGCAGAAAGAACAGAGAGAGCAGAGAGAGAAAACCATGCTTCTGACTCCCTCTTATGGCAATTTGCAACACTACTTCTTAAAGCTATAGTACTTCAATACAAACAAACATTCATTGTTAGCTTGTTTATATATTGCAAATGTACTACTGTCTTGTACAGAATACTAACACTAGTGTTCTTTATGGTTTGTCTTTCCTTGATTTAAAAATTTGAAAAAGGAGAAAAAAATATCTGTGTGTGATTTGCTTTGTTTTGTTTTTGTTTTTAAAAGAATTAGTGAAATTTGCATGGAAACGGCTGCACCTGAGCTAGGGCCATTTTTGGTCCCTTACAATTGGACTCTGAGCACTTGCTTGTCGAATTGTGTTTCTTTCTGTACAAATACATAAGGCCATGTCATCTTCATGATTCATTGGATTTCGATAACACATACCTACTCAAATGTGTTCAGAGGTATTACAGAGAAAAATAGTACTGGCAGACCAGTTTTGTGAAACTTGGTGTGGGTGAAATTTTATGTATGCATGGCTGTGCTAGGTTTTTTTAAAAAACAATGCTAAAAAGAGTATATATAATTACGTATGCGTACTTTGGGTGGATAGCTTTATAAATCATTCCATCCTCCTGTGACATGAATGTCAAATCTACCTAAGTATCAGCATGTAGATATATTTGCATCAGCAGTGAGTTGCTCCTGGTTCGGCTCAGTTTGGCAAACCTGTAGCAGCAGCGGGAGGCTCCGCCCACCTGCACAAGATGTTTCTGCACAGAAGTGACATGCGTGAGCACAGGCACGAGCAAACAGTATTGACACGATTTAGAACCCACTGCTGATTTGCACCTTAACCAAAACCAATTCCAAATGGGTACCCTCCACCCAATGGTGGGCAGCCATTTACCTTGCTACCCAGACGGTCCCCGGTGGCTGGCGTGAGCGTGCGCAGCAAGCCAAATCTTGTGAGATTTTGGCTAATTTTGCTGATATTTTTGCAAAAAACAGTAAAAATTGACAAAATCTCATGTGTGCAAACAAGATTTTGGTGATTTTCACTGATATTTTTGCTGCCGTGCATGCAAAATTATGATAGCAACAGTAATTAACTTATATATTGCCTCATGGTACTTTACAACCCTGTCTAAGTGGTTTACATATTTCAGCATATTTCCCAAAAAAATCTGGGTCCTCATTTTACTGACATCAGAAGGATGGAAGGCAGAGTGAACATTGGGCCCATCACGATCAAACTGCTGGCAGTTGGCAGAGTTAGCTTGCAATATTCCATTCTAACTAGTAACCACCGTGCCACCACAGCTCGTGATGGGAGAAGTGACCTTTTATTGGAGCTTAGCAATCAGCCTGTAGTATGCTTACAAATAAAGAGTAATGTGTGAGATAGGGAAAAATAAGTCATCCTTTAAATTCTCTGTAATTTTTGGTTCCTAAAAGCATATGGATGCAGCGGATAAAGCTAATGACTATTTGCTTTATCAGTTTTCAATTTTATAAAAACTGTCAGATGAATCAGTTTTTAGAAAGTACTTGTGGTCTTGGTTATTAAGCCTTCTTGTGGTGAGAACATTGGTTAGTCAGTGCTCAAACAAAGAGGGAGGAATGAGTAGAAGTTTCAGCCAGAATAATTCAGCCAAATGTGGAAGATATTATTTCATGGTATAAAATTGTTTGTCAGTGGTCCAGGTTGCTTTGGGCAATGAAGGGTGCATTTACATTGATGCTTCTTATGCAAAGGTTGGGTGAGTTACTGTCAGTGATAATTCTCCAAAGGACCTGAAGGCGGGACCAGAAGCAATGAATGGAAACTAATTAAGGATAGATGCAACCTAGAACGAAGGGGAAATTTACAGACAGTGAGAACAATTAATCAGTGGAACAGCTTGCCTCCAGAAGTTGTGAATGCTCCAACATGGGAGGTTTTTAAAAAGAGATTGGACAACCATTTGTCTAAAATGCGATGGGGTTTCCTACCTGAGCAAAGAGTTGCATTAGATGACTTCCAAGGTCCCTTCCAACTCTTATTCCTTTCTATTATTCTGTTACAAATACATATATATATACATATATGTATCTATGTCCTGCGATGCACATGGCTTGAGAGGAATGATTCCAATTCTCTATGTTGATAATTCAGTGTGTTTTAATTGATCCATTGCCAGTCAATCTAACGGTATTGGAGGACCCCTAGAGTTAATGTTCTAAGGGTCAATGAACCTTCTCTTCCTCTTGCTTTCTCTCTCCATTCGTTCTTTGATTCTGCCCTCCCTTATGGATGAATTCAGAATTTTGAGAAACAGTCAACTCCTGTTTCAATTTGCCAAAAGATGTCAGAATGCTCTGCAAGAAGGAAAAAGCAAAATAAATTGACCGCCATGCGGTCATTTAAGTTTCTCAGTTGGAGCCTGTATGCAGCTTCTCTCATGGAGAGGAACCAACTGTCACAGGCAGGAGGCATACAATGTGTAACAATAATCCTTAAGGCAACATGGGCTAATTTGCCTTCTTCTGATTAATGCCATGTCAAACAGAAGGGTTGCTACACATTTCAGATGGTGTATGTGCTCCCTTTCCTTAACTTTGAGTAAAATTTGATTTACTTCAGAGCTCCATGAGAGATGAAGGATATGACAGGTTCTGAGGATGCCTAGTTCTCTGTTCATGCCAAAAAATTCCCAAAAGGATAAATCTCGTTTCCTGCTTTACTTCACAGACATTAATTTTTTAAACAAGTCATGTTCTGTGGTTTGGATACTATGTTTATATCAGTGTTTTGTTTCCATTCTCAGGAATGATAACGACATGCTAGCCTGTAATCCTCAACAGTTTCTTGAGGGAGAATTCACAGTGACTTAATCACACTTTTACTTTAAAAAAAAATTTATTTGCATGAATTTGCCTTTAAAGATAAGCGGCAGTGAGCTGCTGACATTTTCCAGGTATAACTAGGAAAGCATGTGAACTTGAGCTTTACCTCAATCTAAACTATATTTCCATGATTTTAGGTCACCCTTTGATATATTTATACTCAAAGACTTTATTTATTTTAGAAAATATGGAACTGGAAATTAAGGTTTAATTTTTAAAAGATGGTCTTCATTTAAAATGACTTATGTAAAAAAATTGTGTTATCCAATGGAAATTACACAATTCTTGTTTATAGTTCTGGGCATTAAATAGCCACTTTGTTCCACTGGATCTAATTTTATTGTAGTTTCCAGAGGGGGAAAAAATCCAGAGAGAAAAATCTGCAACAGACTATTTTAGTCTGTTGCAGATTAACAACACCTTAAGAATGAGAAAAAACACATTTTTATGAACATTACATAGACTATTATTCACTTCATTGGTATATCCCTTTCTCTCCTTCTATCTGCATTTGAATGCTGTTTATTTAGTAAGAATTGGTTAACATAGCTACCAGTAAATATTTGAGTATCTGAGTTATCCTTGGTCTTGATTTTTAAACAATGATTTAAGGAATCCTATAACAATCCTATAATCCTTGGGTGAAGACGGTTATCTGGACTCCTTTCAGTCTGGTTCAGGATAGGTCACAGCACAGAAACTGCTTTGGTCTTGCTAATGGATGATCTTTGGTGGGCCCAGGATAGGGTCATTCCTCTATTCTGCTGCTTCGTGACCTCTAGAGCAGCCTTCGATACCATTGACTGCATTGGCTATCTATTAGTCTCCCATCACAATTCAAGGTATTGGTTATAATCAATAAAGCCCTACATAGCTTAGGGCCAGATCTCCCAGAGACCAATGAGATCGCACAGGTTTGGCCTCCTCTAACTCCCATCGACTAAGCAATGCAAATTGGTGGGGCCACGAAGGAGGGCCTTCTCTGTTGCTGCCCCGGGTCTATGGAGCCAACTCCCCACTGATGTTCATATTGCTCCCACCCTACTGGCCTTCCGAAAGGCTGTGAAGACCTGGCTCTGTCGGCAGGCCTGGGGCCCATGAAATTGACATCCATCATGGCCGAATTGTAGTGAATGGTGTGCATGTGTGTTGCTTGGATTGTTGTTGTGGAGTTTTTTAAACAGGGGTTTATGGTTTTAGATATTCATATTTGACTTCTTTTTTATTATACTTGTATTTTTTTATATTGTTGTAAGCCGCCTTGAGTCCTTTGGGATGTATGTATGACTGTAACTTTTTGCTTGTATCCTAAGATTTTTATTAATATTGATTGTTTCTTCATTGCTTATTTGACCCCTATGACAATCATTAAGTGTTGTACCACAAGGTTATTGACAAATGTATCTTTTTCTTTTATGTACGCTGAGAACATATGCACCAACACAAATTCCTTGTGTGTCCAATCACACTTGGCCAATAAAGAATTCTATTCTATTCTATTCTATTCTATTCTAGTCTAGTCTAGTCTAGTCTAGTCTAGTCTAGTCTAGTCTAGTCTATTCTCCTTACCTTTCGCAAGCTCCTTAAAACCCACCTCTGTCATCAGGAATGGGGAAATTGAAAATTTTCTCCTTTCCCCCTAGGCTTATAGAATTTATACATGGTATGTTTGTTGGTATGATTGGTCTCTTAAACTGGGGTTTTTAGATTACTTTTTAATATTAGATTTGTTACATTGTTTTTTATTGTTGTTAGCCGCCCCGAGTCTTCGGAGAGGGGCGGCATACAAATCTAACTAAACTAAACTATTCTATTCTATTCTATTCTATAAGATAGATAGATAGATAAATAGATAGATAGATAGATAGATAGATGGATGGATGGATGGATGGATGGATGGATGGATGGATGGATGGCTGCATCGATGGATGGATCGATGGACGGATGGACGGATGGACGGATGGACGGATGGACGGATGGACGGATGGACGGATGGACGGATGGACGGATGGACGGATGGACGGATGGACGGATGGACGGATGGACGGATGGATGGATGGACGGATGGACGGATGGACGGATGGACGGATGGACGGATGGACGGATGGACTGACTGACTGTCTTTATTTATTTAATTGTTTGTTTGTTTGTTTGATTGTTTGGCTGTCTTAAGTAATTTTGTAATACCTAGATTTTTCTTCACTTAGATCACAGGGGTTCCCAACCTTTTCTATAACCTGCACCCCTAGAAAGCTGCTGATATATTCTCGCTATTCCGGCACCCCTTACAAAAGTAAATATCAGGTTTGAAATATGCATGTGCACTATAATTTTGAAACTTCTGAACCCAAGTTTTTGCACTCCCTGGAAATTCATTTCGCTCTTCCAGAGGGTGCCGGCACCTCCAGTTGGGACCCCTGACTTAGAATCTAATTAGTGGCTTTTTAGGCTTCCTCCGCTGAGTAGGAGTTCACTTTTTGAATAGTAACAAATATATCACTGGGAGCAGGGGTCACGATTTTAGAGATGCATGGCCAAAAAAGGTTTGAGAACTACTGATCTAAATCTGACATGGCATGGGATTATAAATGGACAAATTGCTATATGCAACAGGAAGAAGTTTGTAGAATGCAGTTTTTTCTGTTCTTTTATATCTTTTTTTGTCAGTACAAGCAAATCAACAAAACACTTCCACTGATTTCAACAGAGGGAAAAGGCTTAAAGACTAGTCTAAAATTCTTGCTTGTAGAGAATCATTGCTATATCTACACTGTCTCTTCAGCTCTGTCTCTTCAGGTGTGGATCTCTGTGATCTATCTGTGACGTCCGGAGTGCCTTCCTAGGAATTACAGGATTTGCAATACTAATTGTGGAAATTCTTTTTAAACAGTGCTGAGCCAATATAATTTTTCACGATTATTTTCATTAAGTAAATTGAATTCGGTAGATCCATTGTGAGATCACCAGCTTTGAATTATTAATTTTTTAGAAAGAAAAGTCTTGTGATCTGTTTATGCATAAATCAACATTATTCATTTCAAATTTCATAGATCATACTCTACAGAACCATGATGTCCCTGACCTTAAGTTCTTTGCTATTCATGTCAGTATGCTTTTTAAATTTCTTAAACTTCAGACGAAGTAAGTTGAAAATATTGGGCCACCAGAAAAGTGCCTGGCTAGTTGGATATGAGTTGATTCTCTGTGAGCAATTCACTACAAGCCAACAGCTTTTCTCCAGCCTTCATGGACTGCAGAAATGCACATATAGTTTAAACACATTAAACTCTGTCCTACTACCACTTAGAAGACATTGTTGTCTTCTTACGGATTTGTGCCAAACTAGGACAAAACAGTCTCATTACTCCTTGTCACCTGGATATTTTCACTGAGGCAACGTTAATGACAGTTTCCAATTTTTGAATAATGGGATTGCTCTTTTAAAACATCTTTAAGATTATAACATATTGATATCGTTCGATCCACTTCACCTACAGCTCTGAAACCAAGCATGTAGAAATGTTGAAATATGGTTTGCTCATTTGCAACCAGATCACTGATTAAGACAATCTTAAATTCAGTTTCCATCTTAAGCATCAGCTGCTCTTTCAGTTTGGTGTCATCTTTTATTAAACATTATGTATTTCTTCATTTTTTTTACTATTGAGCACATTGTTTACAATGTAGCACCTACATTGTTTACAATGTAGCACCTACATTGTTATTTATTTCTAGCTTGGCAAATAAATGTTTATTTATGTATTCATGTATGTCCATGACCAAATTGGGTTCCAATCAAAACAGTCACAATTTGTTTTAATGGCTGATTTCCCCTTCCATGCCATTTGTTAGGTTCCGGGTCACGACCAAATCAGGTTCCGACCAAAGTTATGGAGCAAGAAGAAAACCTTCTCCAGTGGTCCCAGGATGGTAAATAGTGAAGGAACTTCAGCTATCAATGATACATACAGTAAAACCTCTGGTCATGACCATAATTTGTTCCATAACTTTGGTCGGAACCAAAGTGGCCTATAAATGTAAACAAACAAACAAACAAATTTACAAGAAACATAACAGCAGAATCAATATTTCTGCGAGTCAGATTGTTGTTCAATCTCAGAGCAATTTGCCTGTTCTTCAAGGATCTTGAATCACCATAGAAACAAAGTTATATCTGCAACTTCCATTAATACTTTAGGATGCAGCTAACGTCACCCCAAAGACCTGAATTTATTTAGAACATCTAGGCGGTCCCATACTATCACTTTACAGTATATTTGTTTGGAATCCTTTCCAGTCATCATTTGATTGCTGTTGTTTTGCCAAGATAAACAGTGTTTCTTTTTCGTAGAAAAGGTAGTTGAGAACTTTCCCTTTCTCTTACTTCTCAGCAGACTTGCAATTTTTCCCCCTTCCCCTTAAAAAGTTACTTGTTGAGTTCCAATACTGAAGAGACAGGAGACTGGTAGAGTGAATTCAGCTCTTTATTAGGTTACAGGGAATAACTTCCAGCAGCAGTATGCAAAAAGCAGGGGGTTTAAATAGGGAACCAATCCTGCAGGGAACTAATTAGAATTTTCCTACTTTACTTCCCTGTCAGACTGGAGTGAAAACTTCCCAACTTCTTCAGGACATAACATTACTTCTACATTTCTCCTGGTTATTTTTAGTACCTTTCCCATACCTAAACTCAAGGGTGAGTTCTAACTTTCCTAGCTGCCAGTTCGCTTCCTCCCGCACCATGTGGCCGCACACATGCCAAGTGCCAAACAATTTTTAGAAATTCCCCAAAAAAGCCAAAAACAAGATAGCGATTCATGTGCAGTGCTGGAAATTCAGTTTCTGCACATACTCAGAAAAAAAAAAATGGAAGCAATCTCACCCCCCCCCCCCCCAAAAAAAAATATGGCTGTGTCCATGAGCCAGCACTGACCAAACTGGTTCTGTGACATCATCATGACATTACCAGTGGGTGTTACCGGTTCAGGCAAACTGGTCCAAATGAGAGGAACCCTCCTCTGCTTAAACTAATACAGGTTTGAAGCCAGATTTCCTGAAAAAAGCTGTCTTTGTGTTTTATAAGAAACCCCTAATGTGGGTTTCATTGAAATATAATTCTTCAGAACTAATATACAAAAATAGACATGTTTAGGAAGCCCTAACTAGTATCCTTACAATACTGTACATATGTTCAAACTACCGGTAGTCACAGTAGATTTAAAAGAAAGAAAGAAATCTGGTCCTGATTGCCAAGTCACACTGAGAAGGGATTCAGAAAGATTTTAAATTCAATGGAGGTGGCAATGAATTTCTAGACTAATTATTTGGAGGCTTCCCAAACTTCATTCAACTGAACAAGCCTTCTATCACTGATCAATTAAATACATTTTACTGGGCTTTTCTTTTTTTTCCCTTGGTCAACTGAGCTGAAAATCTCTTAAGATTTTAAGTCTCGTTCATCTGTTATAATTTGTCTCATTTCGACTATTTGAATATAATTGGGGGTGATTTCACATAACTGTGAACATAAGCTGAATCAAACCTGGATTCAGTCTATACTAGTTTTCTTCTATTGTTATTTCTGACACTTCCATTCCATCATGACCAAATTATTGAGAAATGTCCTCCTACAATCTGAGAAATTGCCACTGGGAAATGTTGACTTTATCTATGGACAGTCAGGGTCAAATGCTATATTCTCTATGCAAACCTAGCCTGAGGGAGAGTCAGGGCCCACTGCTTTTTGGAATGTCTCAAGCAGTCCTGGGAGACTAGCGTTGTTTGTTTCTAAAGATTTACAAGAATACTTTCGCAAGACAAGCACTATTTGCCTCCATGTGTATGACTCAGCCTGCAAATATCTGCCCAAGTTACATTGCCTTTACAGCTTTTTCTTCTCAAGGAGAAAGCTTGCCCTTGTTCCATTAGACAAATCTCCCGCAACTAAATTATGCATCAAAATATTTACTACACAGTAGTCATGTTGCTGCTCAAAATATATCTCTGTATACACATCCATAAGGGAAACAAAGTTGATTAATATGAAGCAGGAGAAATGGTCTAATTTCTATTCCTCTAACATCTTTCAAAGAGATGGAAGGTGGTTCTTTATGCTGCTTGGCTCCAAGGAGTGAAGATGACACAGAGCAGCTGCTTTTCAACCAGTGTGTCAGTTCAACACACAGTCGCTTGTTTCCATTCAACAAACAGAGTAGAAGAGGGCTGTTTGTGGATATGTTTCATGGGAGCCCACATAAATGTTGCCTTTGGAAGAAAAGCACTGATTTTCTACTTTTGTGCCACAATCTTTGTACAGTGTCACCTCTACTTAAGACCTTTTCTAGATAAGAACTGGGTGGTTTTTTGCCTCTTCTTAAGAACCATTTTCTACTTAAGAACCTGAGCCTGGAAAAATTTCCCAGGAAATTTGAGAGCGGCACGAAGGCCTGGCCAGTTTCCTGCCATTTTCCCTTTAATCCGGGCATCTCAGGCTTTTCTGGGCTGCCAGAGGAGCCTTTCAGTGGCGCTTAAGGAGGCTTTGGCAGTCCAGAGCGAATAAAGCATTTTCCTTTCTCTGGGTGCTTGGAGAGGGAATAAACCTCTGCCAATGCCCAGAGAAAAGAAACACTCCCTTCACTCTGGGCAGCCCAGAGTGGGAATAAGCCACTTCGCTGTGGTGACTCCCTCGCGCTGCCTCCCACACACACAGTGCGAGGTTGTTGGGTATTTTGATTATTATTAATACTATTTGTATTAGCAGAATTCAGCTGGCTTAATTTGCAGTGGAGTTGGCATGGCAAGAAATAACACGTGGTTCAGAATCCCATTTGTTAGCAATGAATGACCACTCCTTCATAAAGATGAAAAATACAATCTTTACTTACAATTATGTTGATTCATGCAATTTACAAATTGCAGGCAGATAAGTTTATATTCCAGTCCATATTAATAACTTCTGGATGGTCCCATGTGTGAGGATGGCTTTGGATTTCATCTCACACATGTGTCCTCAGCCGAGGACAATGGAGCACACAGGAAGTCTCATCAAGGCAAGTGTTCAGAAGAGGGAGAAAGAAGGGGAAAGCATCTACTCTACAGAGGTTTATATAGCCTGCAGAGTACCTGCCCCTTTTGGTCATCAAAAGGTGACACACTGGTCAGTTAATTGCGACCTGACCATAGAGATGTGTTTACAAGACAGTGCAAGCATGTAGTAGAGTAGTTAAACCCAACAGAGGTATCCTCCTGGACCGTCTGGTGAGGAAACACAAAAGGGGGCATTTTGTCCCAGCCGAATCAACTCGGCTTCAGCCAAACCAAGGAGTCACCTCAGTGAAGGAAAGGCACCGGCTACAAATTGAGTGAGCAAGAGAAGATAGGAGCCCTTCAGTATGGGAAGGAAGAGGAAGCAGATAGCAGCAGCAGCAGCAGCCAGCTTTCGGTCAAAGGAGCGGGAGGTTCCCCTCTCTCGCCCACCTGGGTTTCTCTCTCTGGCACAGTGTATGGGAGGCAGCCTTGCGCCAGGTGTATGGGAGGCGTGTAATCCTCCTCACTGTCTCAGAGTCCCTCTTTTTTTTTAAGGCTTAAGGTTTTGGATTTTTTTGATTCCCCTCACCTCACCTTCTTCCTTCAGCAGTGACTGTCGTCCTTCTCTTCTTCCTCCTACTCCTACTCCCACCAAAATTCCGAGCTTTTATTGCTTTCCTAATGGTTTTGCATGCATTATTTGCTTTTACATTGCTTACTATGGGAAAAAATTGCTTCTATTTACAAACATTTCTACTTAAGAACCTGGTCACGGAACAAATTAAGTTCTTTATCTGCTTTTCTTCAGGATGGTCTTCATAGGTGAACAAAAATGTGAAATCCAGTCTAAACAACTGCTGATTATATTATAATACAATACTGAATTGCCTATGTGTTTCGATGCTAACCACACATAATAAGATTATTTTGGGGGATTACAGCACTATCTTAATTTAATTTTCAGACAATGGATAATTCAGAGATGGTTCCACCATTAGACAATTTGAGACACTGGTTTCCCTCTTTAGTTTTTAACTGCTCGTGGCTTAATTGTAATGAGGTTGAATAGATCAATCGCCACATTTGTAAGGTTTTCCCATGCCTCATTTTAAAGCAGGAGCATTTATTGGCTTGCAATTCACCCAAATGAGCTGCCAACTCTTTCATTAAATGGTTGGGTGATAAGTTGTTTCTTCCAAGTGTATTTCTGTGATCAGCAAAAGGAATGTTACACAACCTAGATAAGAGCATCCTATCTGTCTTCCCAGAAGACCAGAAAACTGCAGGTGCTCCTATAGTGTTTTTTGTTTTGCTTTAATCCAAGCAAATTTATCTCTTTTTGCTACACCTCCAGGAATTAATCTGAGTCTTTGAGGATCACTTTTAAACTTCTGCAAATGCCCACCATGGCCTAATGCAATGCACTGCAACTCTAGGTATCTGTGTTTTAAAGAGCAATGTGCTTCTTTCATTTAGCTGAGTCCTGCAAATCTCCATTCCTTAAAGGCTCCCTCTTTTATTAAACCCTGTAGCAAGCTAAGCATGAAGATAACTTTGTTCATAAGCTCCCTCCAGACAAGATGTGGTTTTTCTCTCCTTGATAGAGATGGACAGATAGGTTGATATGTGGACTGTGTCCATTTCACATATATACTGGTCATAAACCTGTCATATATTTCAAGTACGAACACACAAATCACACATTCATGGTGTTCTGTTTTAAAACAGACATATTGTAACTGAGAATAGTACGAGTGTGCAGTAACACATATTGTGGCATTGCAATAGGGCGCTGAATGAAAGAAGCAGAATCAAATCTCTATACCAGTGAAGGTGAAACTTTTTTTCCTTGGGTGCCAAAATAGGTGTGTGCATGCACGAGTGCCCACACCCATAATTCAAAGGCCTGGGGAGGGCAAAAACACCTGCCCCTGCCCCCTGGAGGCTCTCTGGAGGCCACAAATGGCCTGTTTCCCAACTTCTGGTGGGTCCTGTAGGCTCCTGTTTCACCCTCCCCAGGCTCCAAAGGCTTCCCTGGAGCCAGGGGAGGATAAAAATGTCCTCTTCCATCCCCCTGTAGGCTTGAAGCCAAAAATGCCCTCCCAGAGCCTCTGTTTGAGCCAAAAATCAGCTGGCAGCACACATGTACATTGGAGCTGAGCTAGGGCAACAGCTCAGGTGCCAGCTGATATGGCTTTGTGTGGCACCTGTGCCATAGGTTCGCTATCACTGCTCTATAAAACCAGAGCCTTTTTTGAGGCTCTTGGGCAAATCCCTTTCTTTCTCCAAAATCTAAATGATACTCAAGACTTGATATTCCATGATATAAATAGAATAGAATTTTATTGGCCAAGTGTGATTGGACAGACAAGGAATTTGTCTTGGTGCTTATGTTTCGGTGGACATAAAAGAAAAAGATACATTCATCAGGAATCATAAGGTACAATATTTAATGATAGTCCAGGTACAAATAAGCAATCAAATCATACTAAGAACCAGTCAATATAAATTGTAATGATACAAGTAACAAAGTCACAATCATACAGCCATTTGTGGGAGGAGATGGGTGATGGGAACGGTGAGAAGAATAATAGTAGTGCAGCCTTAGTGAATAGTTCGACAATGGTGAGGGAATTGTTTATCTGAATTGCTTAAATGTGATCGAAACATTTAAATATGTTAAAGGGTTAAATAAGGTTCAGGAGGGAAGTGTGTTTAATAGGAAAGTGAACACAAGAACAAGGGG
The DNA here is from genome assembly GCF_031021105.1 of Erythrolamprus reginae. Taxonomy (NCBI): domain Eukaryota; kingdom Metazoa; phylum Chordata; class Lepidosauria; order Squamata; family Dipsadidae; genus Erythrolamprus; species Erythrolamprus reginae. Next base: position 252,633,867 of record NC_091950.1, read on the forward strand.
ACACAATCTGAAGTTAGTTGGGGGAAAGATCAAAAGCAACATGAGAAAATATTATTTTACTGAAAGAGTAGTAGATCCTTGGAACAAACTTCCAGCAGACGTGGTTGGTAAACCCACAGTAACTGAATTTAAACATGCCTGGGATAAACATATATCCATTGTAAGATAAAATACAGGAAATAGTATAAGGGCAGACTAGATGGACCATGAGGTCTTTTTCTGCCCTCAGTCTTCTATGTTTCTATTTAGCAGAGTGATGGTATTTGGGGGAAAAAACAGTTTTTTTGTGCCTAATTGTCTTGGTGGGCAGTGCTCTATAGGGTTGTCCTTTTAAGGGTTTTAGGATTGAAACAATTTATGTCCAGATTGAGAGGGGTCAGTAAATTGTATACCTTGATCTTCTCTGTGAAAGCAAAACCCATGTTTTTACAGAGAACGCAAAGTAAGTATATAATTTTCATCATCTGGGGTGGAAGAGCTTTGGCTTGCATTGTTTTTAATACAAGCATGGCTGAATAGTCATGCAATGTAATTTCAATTGCAAAATACTCAACTATTCATTGTGGGGGTTTCATTATTGTGATCAGAAAGGCTGGGGAAGCTATACTCTTCTTGAGACTGCTGAACCACCATCTTACTACTGGCAATATAATAAAACATCATCTCTAGGCTAAAATATCACATGAAGTAATTCTTTTAACAAGCCAAGAATGCTGCTACCACTGCTGTGTCAATGTTTCTTATAGTAAATGAAAAGGTACTGAGCTTTTTCAACATTTTGCTGCTGCCTCCTATTTGATCACTAAGAGCATATCACAAAGGCTTTACTTTGAGCTGGAATCAGCCACAAAATGGCTGCCTTCTGCTCAATGAAGGGCTGCAAAAAAAATTATTACACACTTTGGGTGTGGCTTATTTTGTGGGTGTGGCTTGCCAGCCATGTGACCAGGTGGGAGTGGCTTAGTGATCATGTGACAGGGTGGCTTTAAGGTCATGTGACTTAAAGGTGGCCAACTTGATATCACTCATGTGAAGGGTTGGGTTAGGATGCTTGGCCTCTCCTCGCCTCAAAGATATACAATTTCCCTACCTATTTACTATTACTGAACATCCAAAATATACTATTTAATTCTATGTATATATGCCATATGTGTACATACATATTACACACAGACACACAAAAATATACATTATCTACTATATAAACTGTATGTGTATGCACACACACACAGCTCTTCTAAAATTATACACATTCTACCTCATTTACTGCGACAGGAAAAACATACCCAGAGCACAGAAGGGAATTTTTTTTAAAAAAATCAAAATTTTTCTACCGGTTCTGCATACCTAACTGTACCTGTAAGCGCCCATCACTGCCTCTGCTACTATTCAAGTTCATCTTCCAGTATCTGCAAATGTTGGGCTTTACTTAAGATTCTACTCTCTTTAAAAAAAAAAATCTGAAATCTTGGTGCCTGGGAGACCAGAAAAATCTTTACAGAAGGAAGGAAAGTGACCAAGAGTTGAATATGATTCATGGACAGGGAATTTATTAAAATTTCTTTAAAAGATGGGAGAGAAACAAACCTAGAAAACAACTGAGTGAATTCGAAGTGATTTACCTGGATTAGGATTTTTTATGTGTGAGTTAGTTTTTAGGGGGATATTCGAAATGACCTCAAAATCATAAAATGCATATTGGCAAAACTAGTACTTATGCATCCTTTAAATGTGTATTTTTTAATTGGGAGGTGGGGCAGGTGATAGATCATTTGGCCTGCATTTGTGATTTATGTCCATAGAAATAGCAATCACACTTAGCACTTAATAGCACTTAGATTTATATACAGTGCTTTACAGCCCTCTCTTAAGTGTTTTACAGAGTCCGAATATTGCCCCAACAAACTGCCCTCTCATTTTACTGACCTCAGAAGGATGGAAGGCCAAGTCAACTTTGAGCCTGGTGAAATTTGACCTGCCAAATTGCAGTCAGCTGGCAGCCAGCAGAAGTAACCTACACTATTGCACTCCAACCACTGTGCCCCATGGCTTATAACCAGCAAATCCATGACTTGGACTGGAAATTCAACATAAATCATAGAAAGCAATGGCAATGCATTACTTTATTTCATGGATATGCCCAATCAGGAGTCAAACTTAACCAATTTTACCCTCCAGAATTCATTTGTAAAATACATGTCAGCATAAGAAGCACAAGGCTTCCATTTATTTTATAAGTCAATATTGGTGGGGAACTATGGGGGGGATCTGTACCCTTAGTATAGATTTTGGAGGAAATTAAAACAATTTATGTAAATTGCAGAATTAGCTTGCATGCTAGAAAGTTGTATCCAGGCATTCTAAACCTATGTCCCATGCTCCAGTGATAAAGCTATCCTTCCTCCTTTAATTTTCCATGGCTTTCTTCCACCAAGTACACCAAGTTTCACTGTTTTCCAAGCCAAACGTAGACAGTCTGGGCTGAAGAAAAATCATTGCAGGAAGGCATTTGTTTATATCAATTTCAGTCTGGGTCACTTTAAAAAAAAATACAAGCCCATATTAACAATATGCAATTACTATGTTAACATTGATGGATTCTGAATTAAGCTAAATGTTTGGGCAAACTCTTTTGCAACAGATATTTGTTGCCCTTAACTTAATACACTGGTGATCTTTATCTGTAAATGATGCATTCATTTACCAAACTTTTCCACAATTACAGAGAGGGTGTTTATGCAAATGTATATACCCATTCTGTTCAGTCCTTCATCCTAACCTTATTTTTGTATGTTTATAAATGGCTCATGAAGTTGAAAGCCAATAAACACCATCAACCTGATTTAGCCTCAAGGCATGCAGAACTAGCCATCCATGCAATTAACATTTACAGCTGGAGATATGCAGAGCCATTTATCTTAAAAGAAAAATACATCAGTTGGGAATTGGGTCAGCATTAGGGTGCAGATTTGATTGAGCAAATCCAAAATGATTTCTGCATGAATCCTTTGCTGTAATACTGGTTGCATTCTATTAACAATCCTCCCCATGTGATGTTAGCCTAAGATAATATTAGGAAATTAGAAGAATCTTCCAGTAGTGGGTTCTAAATCCCTCTGCTACTGGTTCACATACATGCTCACATGCATGTATGACACTTCTGCACGTGTGTAGAAGCATCCCAGGCGGGCAATAAAGGGCTACCAAAAGTTTTACTACCACACTGTGGATGTGGCTTATGCAGGATACTCTGCATTTTCTTTCAACTTCTTTCAGTGCAAATTGGGTTCTCTGGGGTGAAGCTCCATTTTTGCTACCCCACTGCATTCCCTCCTGTCCGGGCAGCAGCCCACCCCTGCAGGCAGGTGAGTGGAACCTCCCGCTGCTGGTACCAGTTCACCAAACCAGGCCAAACCTTGAGCAACCTACTACTGAATCCTCCCCTCCACAGGTGAGGCAGAACTCCACTGAACAATGTTATACTGAATTTCTTGAAACTTGCCTGCAAGCAGTCAAATGGAGCTACTGTTATTTCTACCTTAAACATTTATTGCTTGCCATCCAATGTATCTGGGAAATGAGAAATATCTTTACATGGAAGCCTGCTTAGACTTCTTTTTTAGTTTTCTCCAGCCAATTCTTTGAGAGCTAGTATTTTAGGCAAGTGTCAGCAAAAGGCTTGGGAGTATATATTCTCTCTAATAATTCATAATTAAAATCAGCATTTTGGGGATTATGAAGAGAAGAAAAACCCTTGTGATCTTTCTTCTTCATCTGTAATCTTTTATTGGTTTCTCTCCTGTGCTATGGTACAGAACCTCAAAGAGTAGCTTTATTTTCAAATAGAAAATACCACTCTCAGATTCACCTTTGACTGTTCATAGTTGCCCTTGGCTGGTTTCAGAAAGTTAAGAAAACTCAGCCTGGCTAACATTTGGATGGAAGACCATTTACCGGCATAGGTTAGATCAGGGGTGTCAAACTCAAGGCCGGTAGGCCGGTTTTGGCACATGGGGTGCTTAGATATGGCCTTCATGGCTGCCCTGGAAACAGCAAAGGACCAGCCCACCATGTCTCTACCAGTGAAAATGGAGCTTGGGAGGACTATGTGCAGTCCTCGTAAGCTCTGTTTTTGCTGACAGAGGGTTTCAGGAAGCCACTGCACATGGAAAAGGAGCTCAGGAGCCCATTTTCACTCAAGCCACCATCAGCGTCTCTGACACGAGAGATGTTGCCCACCCCTGAGGTCAAACATAACCCTGATGTGGCCATCAATGAAATTGAGTTTGAGATTTTTAGATTGACAAAACAGAAAGAAAGCAAATATTTGCCCAGAACAACGTGGGTATAAACTGGAGTCAAACTCAAGTTGATTTTATTTTTTAATTTAAATACCATTAGACTATTATCAGTCTAATAGAAGAGAATATTTGTAGCTCAGGGTTAAACTGCGGCATCCTCTAAGCTTGATTGTTTTCTTGTAGATGTTTCATTATCAAACTAGATAATATCATCATGCTCCTTTGGTTCATCTGTCTCTTTTCTAGCTGTGTGGCAGAAATCATGTTTAGAAGGAAAACTCAGAGAAAAAAAACAAAGACACATAAAAAAGAAAAAAAGAGGTACCAAAAGGAGAAAAGGGAGTGGCTTCATTTCTTTTGGTTCTGGATGGTCCCAGCAAACATTATTCCCAAAAGAATAAAAACCTTCAAAATGAGAGGAAAATACTCTAATTTTATTTAAGAATATTATTTCCTTTAGGTAGTCTATTCCATGATATAGTTTTGCATCACTCAGCTAAGAAAACTCAGAGGAATTATCTATTTGTCTATGCTGTGTATTGGGGTGGGTTCCTCACCTTTTCCTACCAGTGTGCTGTGTGTGCATTGCAATGTTTTGTGCGAGCATATATGAGCGTAACAAACATGTGCATGTCCCCAGCACGATTTTGCTTCTGCACATGTGCAGAGGGACAATTTTCCTTCTGTGCATGCTCAGAGAACCGAAAATCGCAGAAAAGTATGTTAAAAAGATGGCTGTGCATACGGATCAGCTAAGACAGACAGGAGAATCTACCGGTGCAGTCTGGACCAGCCACCCATTGCACCGGTAGGAACCCATCACTGCTGTGTATGTATTCTAAATACACGACTCTGCAGAATAATTTTCAAACCAATTTTAAATGGGATGAGGCCATTCGTTCCAAGCAAAGTTCAGGGTAAGACGTTTGAAAACAGAAATTTCAAAAGAAAAGGGTTAGGAAGGGCATCGAATTCTTCCTTTCTAACACAGAGTGGAGTTAGAAGCCACAGACTGCAAGGTCAAAAGTAATAGAATGCTGGCTTAAGGCTCTAGTTTATCTTCTAGAAAGCAAACGGCTGCCAAGTCATATGCACTTCATATCCTTCTGCAGCAGAAAGTGTCTGATCCTTCTCCAGAACATTTATGAGGACTTCTGTTTTGAAGATAGTTTCTTAGGTAACAGAAGAATAACATAAGATGATCTTTACTCATTTATTTCACTTTTTGGCATTCTCTTTTTATTGTGCTACAGGAAATTTGATCCCTTCTTTCTTTGCCCTGTTAAAAATGAATATTTTAATGTCAGGGTTACTGCACACAGGAAGAAGAGCATCTTCTTTGATGATGATGATGAGGAGGAGGAGGAGGAGGAGGAGGAGGAGGAGGAGGAGGATTAAACCTAAGACAGAGGCCCCATGAATGTACGAGTGCTTTAATCCAAGGACAGGCGGCCTACAGCCCTTAAACTAGTATTGTCTCCTCTCCCTAGAAGAGGGGAAAAGAGAGTCCACAAAAAGGGAGGAGTTGGGAGAACTTCAAAAAAGAGAAAAAAGACGCAAAGATTAATCAAGAGCTTGTCACAACTATGTTTATTTTCAGCCACAATTTATGCTTGCTTCAGCCTGGCCTTTCACTAGCAGAGGATGTTGTTTCCATAATGAAATTCATTATGAAGCAAGGTTCTCACTAGACATTATTCTTTTTTCAATATCCCTTAGTATAATGTATAATATAGAATATGATAAATAGTAATTCAAATATCCACAAAGATTTCAAGTGAATGAATGAGAGGTAGTTTTAGCAAGCTTCAGTTGAGACCCTATTCTTGCAACTTGGCAGAGGGAAATTCCAGATATACCACCTTCACCTCTTCAGACTCTTTCTTGAAAGGACAACAAGCAATTTTTCAATAGTTATCCTTTCTCAGTTTTGAAGAGAGTCTTATTTGTTTGGTATGATAAGGAGTGGTTACCATTATGTGTAAACCAAGGCAAAGTAAGCCAATGTTTGACCAGTAAGATATTGCTGTTTATTCATCTCCATGGTCAATCTGTGTAAATCAGATAAGCTCTTCCATTATGAATGGAATGGAGTGGAATGGAATGGAATGGAATGGAATGGAATAGAATAGAATAGAATAGAATAGAATAGAATAATTTATTGGCCAAGTGTGATTGGACACACAAGGAATTTGTCTTTGGTGCATATGCTCTCAGTATAAATAAAAGAAAAGATACATTTGTCAAAAATCACGAGGTACAACACTTAATGATTGTCATAGGGTACAAATAAGCAATCAGGAAACAATCAATATCAATATAAATCGTAAGGTTGCAGGAAACAAGTTACAATCATACAGTCATAGGTGGAAGGACATGGGTGATAGGAACAATGAGAAGACTAATAATAATGGTAATGCAGCCTTAGTGAATGGTTTGACAGTGGTGAGGGGATTATTTGTTTAGCAGAGTGATGGTGTTTGGGAAAAAATGTTCTTGTGTCTAGTTGTCTTGGTGTACAGTGCTCTATAGAAACAAATTATGTCCAGGATTGACTTGTGCGCTTTACAGGTCCTCAGTGGAAGGCAAGTTTTCAGTAATTGTTTTTTCTGCCATTCTGATTATCCTCTGAAGTCTGTTTTTGTCTTGTTGGGTTGCAGAACTGAACCAGACAGTTATATAGGTGCAGATGACAGACTGAATAATTTCTCTGTAGAACTGTATCAGCAGTTCCTTGGGTAGTTTGAGCTTCCTGAGTTGGCGAGAAAGAACATTCTTTGTTGTGCTTTTTTGATAATGTTTTTGATGTTAGGTGACCATTTTTGGTCTTAAGAAATGATAGAACCAAGAAATTTGAAGGTCTCTACTGTTGAAACTATGTTGTCTAGTATTGTAAGAAGTGGTAGAATGGGATGGTTTTTCTAAAGTCTACCAACATTTATACGGTTTTGGGTGTGTTCAGTTCCACATTGTTCTGGCCGCACCACAAGGTTAGTTGTTCAGCCTCACATCTGTATGTGGTTTTATCATTGTCTCGAATGAGGCCACTATTGTATCAACTACAAACTTCAGTAGTTTAACAGATGGATCGTTTGAGATCCAGTCATTGGTATATAGAGAGAAAAGAGAAAACAGCCTTGGGAGTGGGTGGGACACAATTACCTGTGCTAATTGTACAGGTATCTGATATGATTTTCCCTAGCTTCACCATTAATTAATATTAATATTAGTATGGCTGGCTATATTAGTAATGGCTACTATAACTACAAGGTTCTGAGATATACCATAAATTTGCCTCATTGTTCATCTCAGGTTTTGAAAACAAACCTACTTTTGTCAAGTACTACCTTTGTCTGAATACAAATATACCATGTATTATTGAGGAAGAAAATAAAGTTTTGGTGCCATCACACACCAAATTCATTTTAGTACAGAGATAAGAAACAAAACTAGGGACTGTCCATTTGTTCACCTGTTTATATTCTTTATTATATACAGTATGTTGTGCTTTAAGGTACATTTAAAACACATAAGACAAATTTACTTTTACTGTTCTAGCTAACTCTCCAACCTCTCCAGCATACAATATCCCTTTGCTCATCTTGTCGCTCTGGCCCAAGAATGGGCTACTGCCCAGATGTGGGGGGAATGCAGTGGGGTAGCAAAAATGGAGCTCCACCCCAGAGCACCCAATTTGCACTGAAATATGTTGAAAGAAAATGCAGGGCATCCTGCATAAGCCACGCCCACCGTGTGGTAGTAAAATTTTTGGGAGCCCTTCACTGCTCTGGCCCCACCCAAAATGGCCACAGAAGGATAAAGTGGCCATTGAGGTAGAGCAGGTCCCTCCAAATCTGCTTGTGAGAAGAGCCCTGTGGCCCCTTTGGCCTTCTGTGGCCATTTTGGGTGTGGACAGAAGGATAAAAAGGGCTCTGTAATCCTTGCTAGGAGAACAAACTTTTTAATGAAAGGAATAAAGCAAAGGCAAAGGAAGACAGCTGATCCTACTCATCACAAACATCTAGTGGGCATATTGTATGTCGAGCCAAGAAGTGGAGAAAGAGGTAAGAGAAACATATTTGAAATAATTCCAATAATCTCAAGTGTACATACCAGGCCTTCCACCTTAATTAACACGTAGGATATAGGCAAGGTTCCCAAAAGCTTGTTTTTCTTTTATGTTTGCAAAGATTAGATTACAGGAGGAGGTATATTCCCCCTCTTTGGAGTATTTGTGGTGGCAAGGGCGAGGACTTTTAGCAGGCATGGGACACCACTGAACCAGTCAGCTTTGGAAAGGTGGATTGAGTTGTTTTTAGGGATGCAGCTCTGAGTTCGGTAAAGGAGAACATAGCTTTCCTAACTGCTTCTGACGGTGGTCTATGGTATTCACAAACCACAGTAAATTGGAAAAGGGGGATAGGGTTAGGGAGCATTCTTCCAAAATAAACCTAGAACACAGGTGGCATGCGGAGCCATATCTGCTGGCAGGTGAGCTATTGCCCTACTTCAGCTCCAACGTACATGTGTGTGCCAGCCAGTTGATTTTTGGCTCTGGGAGGAAGCCACCAGGGGGATGGGGAGGGCATTTTTTACCCTACCTTGGCTTCAGTGAAGCCTTTGGAGCCTGAAGAGGGGTAAAACACTAGCCTACTGGGCCCATCAGAAGTTGGGGAAAAGTCAGTTTATGGCCTCCAGAGTGCCTCTGGGGAGCTGGGGGAAGCTGTTTTCTCCCTCCCCAGGCATTGAATTATGAGTGTGGGCACACTCTTTTGGCACCCAAGGGAAAAAAGGTTCACCATCACTGACCTAGAATGTAATCTGAGGAACCAAGGTCAGTTCCTTTCTTTTTCTGTTTATCTTATAGCAATTATTTTCAAATTTGTCTCCTGGCATAAGGATATTTTCAGAGCCATTTTTATACAAACCTTTGTCTCTTTTTTATCCTCTCATTGGGGATGATGGTGCATCACCTCCCCCCCACCCCCACACACAGATATGGATACTGGATTGTCTAGATCCTAGGTCACCAACCGGTGGTCTGTAAGAAAATTTTGCTGGTCTTCAGAGAAATCTTTGCATTTCTCATGAGGAGCCCAGCTAAAGTTTCTCATGCTGCTCATGCTTTGACTCCCAGGGACAGGATGGGTTCCTTTAGGCAAGTAGCTTGACTGCCTATTAGCAGAGAGAAACAACCGCAGTCAACCTTAGCTTTGCTGTCCATTGTAGATGCTAAATAAGCCCCCTGCAAACTCTCATCTCTTGAGAAGTGCTTGCTGAAGCTGCATGGGAAACTTTGCCCGGGGTCATCAAGAGATGAGAGTTTGCAGAGGGGCAATATAGCATCCGTAATGGACAGCAAAGTTAGGATTGAGTCCTACTGCTTCTCTCTGCTGTAGTGCATTCTGGATGCGGTTTACCCCTCCAAACCCCAAACGCTCCAAGTCCCAAGCGCCGCCTCACCAGTCCCCACAGTAGCTCTTCTCCAACCAGTAGATTGAGTCCAGTGCTGGCTCTCGTAAGCCAAGGCGAGCCCTTTGTCTACTTCATCCCCCTTTGGGGGACCCCACAAAGCCCTCACCGCCCCCTGGCCAGCCTTTTGGATGAGGTAGAAATATTGGATCTCTGGAAGCTGGGTGGCTAGGGCCAGGAAGAAGAGCAGCAGTGGTTCCAGGAGGAGGAGAGAAACTTGGTAGGCAGGGTATCTTTGCCTGATTTTTCTGCACAAAGACTTATCTCCCACCTGGCTCTTTCCCTGCAGCTCTTTCTGGAGAAAAAAAAAAACCCTTCCCAGCAGCCTTGGAAATAATTCTGCTGCTATTTTGGAGCTTTGGCTAATGTCATGCTCAAAGGAGGCCGGCATTGGTCTCTTTTCTGATGCATCTCAGTCTCTCTGCAGCTTCTGTGACTGCTTCGGTTTTTTAATTTGAGAAATTCCCACAAGTGGTCTTATGTGGGGATTTAATTGAAGCATGGGAAGACAGGCTTGCTGTCAGATCTCTGAAGGGTTAGTGCAATGAAATTCAAAATGCTCTCAAAAGCACTTAGCCATCCTGCGGTTAAAAAATTGTGTGTGTGTAATGTATTTTTGCTGATTATGAAAATAAAGAGAGACTAGTATAGATCTATTTCAAGTTATTTTGCTCTCATCAGCTAGCCATACCCTTACTGGGATTTGAACCTGAGGAGTTTGCCTATAAGGCAGTAGCTTTACCTTCTAGACCACAACTTGTATTTGACAACAAAAAAACCAAAAAACATATGTTCTATATATGTAGATACATTACAGGGGGGGTGCTTTGACAATCTACTGCATTGGATTAAAATAAGGTTTATGGAGGTGTAGCATTTTCTTCCTCCTGAAACTGAAGGTGAATGATTAAAGAAAAACCACTTGAAGGTTATTTTTCTGCAAGAGACCTTCAATTGCAAACCTACCCGGCAAGGGTTAACCTTCCGAAAGGGCATCACCATAACATCCCAAGCACAGATGATTACAGCGTGGAAGGAGATCCATCAGTTCTCTTCCCTAGTGTAAACTTGGCACTCGGAGAATGTAGCGCTTGAAAGGAATAAAAGCCTCCACGCATGGCGATGGCCCAAAGGAACACTTTATCACTTGTATATAGGAAGGTATTTCATACTGGGTTAATTATACAAAATTCGTCTATTTATTTTCTATTGGTCTGCAAACTCCCTAATTGTAGATTATTTACCAATGGAATTACTTAGAGACTCCATTATTCTGTTACATTTAATGCCATCAAATCCTTCCAAAACATGGAAATATTTAATGGCAGACTTTAAATCTGTTGAGACTTTTATTGGTGCTCGAACGGGAAAATTACTGCAAATTGGCAAAGGAGTGGATGAAGCAGAGCCTGGGAGCTGTTGTGTGAGAGAGAAACAAGCACACGGCTGGTTTCTAACTCTGTCTTTTTTTTCATTTTCAAATAGAGATGTTTCAAAGCACACGGCCCATTTTTATCGCCACGGTGTTGGGTTTTTAAGACTTCAAGGAATGGCTTCTCTGGCTCATATCTTCCAAAAAGGACTTATCTTAGGCTTATAAAATAAAGCTTTTAAGCCAAAAGGCCAAGTATAAAGAGGAATGGAGAGTTTGTTTCTGACTCTGATTATCTGCTTGTTTGATGAAGCTACCATATGTAATAATATCACTGCAATAAATATACTGGTTGCTGCTGCTAGGACAGATGGTGAAAAATGGAGCTTGGGCGAAATGGGAGATCTTCACATGCACTGCAGAATTTAAAAGCAACACACACATCTGGACAAACATATGTCAGTGCATTTCTCATGCTCCAGGGTTGCCAGGTTAAATGCACCACTAAATATTTTAAGTCTGTGGGGAATGTCCAGACCTAGTTTTGCTGCTTGTTGTTCCATTAGACCTCTTGTCTATGTTTCTCATCGCTGGCTAATGGCCAAGCTGAAGTATATGTAATGAAGTTAGTGAAATTTACCTGGCTTTCTGGATTCTGTAAAAATAGACCAATGGCAGAGATTTACCTGTCTAATCAATGCAGAATGAGACCTCCATTCCGCTTGATCATGTTCTCCTTAACCGTCTAGTCCAGAGGTGTCAAACCTGATCCCATTGACGGCCATATTGTGATGTATCGGGATTTTTTTTTTAACCTTTGTGGAGCCAGAATGAAAATGGTCTGCATGGGCCATATCCATCCCACAGTCACTAGTTTGATTTATTTATTTATTTATTTATTACTTAGATTTGTATGCCGCCCCTCTCCGAAGACTCGGGGCGGCTCACAACACGTAAAAACAAATCATAAATAATCTAACAATTTAAAATATTAAAGATTTAAAAAAGACCCCATATACTAACAGACATACACACAAGCATACCATATATAAATTAAACATGCCCAGGGGAAGATGTTTCAGTTCCCCCATGCCTGACGGCAAAGGTGGGTTTTAAGGAGTTTACGGAAGGCAGGAAGAGTAAGGGCAGTTCCAATCTCTGGGGGGAGTTGGTTCCAGAGGGCCGGTGCCGCCACAGAGAAGGCTCTTCCCCTGGGGCCCGCCAACCGACATTGTTTAGTTGACGGGACCCGGAGAAGGCCCACTCTGTGGGACCTAATCGGTCGCTGGGATTCGTGCGGCAGGAGGCGGTCTCGGAGATATTCTGGTCCAATGCCATGAAGGGCTTTAAAGGTCATAACCAACACTTTGAATTGTGACCGGAAACTGATCGGCAGCCAATGCAGACTGCGGAGTGATGGTGAAACATGGGCATACCTAGGTAAGCCCATGACTGCTCTCGCAGCTGCATTTTGCACGATCTGAAGTTTCCGAACACTTTTCAAAGGTAGCCCCATGTAGAGAGCATTACAGTAGTCGAACCTTGAGGTGATGAGGGCATGAGTGACTGTGAGCAATGAGTCCCGGTCCAGATAGGGCCGCAACTGGTGCACCAGGCGAACCTGGGCAAACGCCCCCCTCGCCACAGCTGAGAGATGTTTTTCTAATGTGAGCTGTGGATCGAGGAGGATGCCCAAGTTGCGGACCCTCTCTGAGGGGGTCAATAATTCCCCCCCTAGGGTGATGGACGGACAGATGGGATTGTCCTTGGGAGGCAAAACCCACAGCCACTCCGTCTTATCCGGGTTGAGCTTGAGTCTGTTGACACCCATCCAGGCCCCAACAGCCTCCAGGCACCGGCACATCACTTCCACCGCTTCGTTGACTGGGCATGGGGTGGAGATGTAAAGCTGGGTATCATCCGCATATTGATGATACCTCACCCCATGTCCTTGGATGATCTCGCCCAGCGGTTTCATGTAGATGTTGAATAGCAGGGGGGAGAGGACCGACCCCTGAGGCACCCCACAAGGGAGAAACCTAGGAGTCGACCTCTGGCCCCCCACTAACACCGACTGCGACCGGCCAGAGAGGTAGGAGGAGAACCACTGAAGGACAGTGCCTCCCACCCCCAACCCCTCCAGCCGGTGCAGAAGGATACCATGGTCGATGGTATCGAAAGCCGCTGAGAGGTCAAGGAGCACCAGGACAGAGGATAAACCCCTGTCCCAGGCCCGCCAGAGATCATCCATCAACGCGACCAAAGCGGTTTCCGTGCTGTAACCGGGACTGAAACCCGACTGCTGGGGACCTAGATAATCGGCTTCTTCCAAGGACCGCTGGAGCTGTAGTGCCACCACCTTCTCGACAACCTTCCCCATAAAGGGAAGGTTGGAGACTGGACAATAGTTATTAAGCACAGCTGGGTCCAGGGAGGGCTTCTTGAGGAGGGGGCGCACGAGCGCTTCTTTATAGAGTGATGGAAAAACTCCCCTCCCCAAGGAAGCATTGTAATCTCCTGGGCCCAGCTCCGTGTCACCTCCCTGCTGGCCGAAACCAACCAGGAGGGACACGGATCCAGTAAACAGGTGGCGGAACTCACAGCTCCAATGGCCTTGTCCACTTCATCAGGTGTCACCAGATCAAACTCTTCCCAGACAGGTGGACAAGTACGTGCCCCAGTCACCTCGACTGACTCGTTGTCAGTCGACTCTGTTTTACAATTGGAGTCGAGGTCGGCCCGGATCCGAGCGACTTTATCAGCGAAAAACATGTTAAAGTCCTCAGCACTACTCTGTAAGGGCTCCCCAACTCCCCCCTGGTTAAGAAGGGAGCGGGTCACCCTAAACAGAGCGGCCGGGCAGGATTCCGCTGATGCAATCAAGGCGGCATGGTACGCGCATCTTGCCGCCTTGAGCGCCACTTTGTAAGTCTTAATAAAAGCTCTTACAAGTGTTCGGTCGGATTCAGACCTACTCTTCCTCCATCGCTTCTCTAGACGTCTCTTCTGGCGTTTCAACTTCCGGAGCTCCTCGTTGAACCATGGAGCTCTACGGGGTCTAGCACCTCAGAGAGGTCGCAAAGGCGCAATCCGGTCAAGAGCCTCCGCTGCGGCATTGTTCCAGGCTTCCGCAAGAGACTCTGCCAAACTGTGGACAAGTGCCTCTGGTATAACCCCAAGCGCCGTCTGAAAGCCCTCAGGGTCCATCAGGCGTCTGGGGCGGAACATCTTAATTGGTTCCGCCTCCCTGCGGGGAAGGATTGGAGCCAGGAAGTCAAGCCGTAGTAGGAAATGGTCTGACCATGACAAAGGCAACGCATCTAAGCCCCTTAGTCTCAGACCATTACTCAGTTGCTCAGAAAGGAATACCATGTCAGGTGCGTGCCCTCCCTCGTGAGTCGGACCCTGAACTACTTGAGTCAGGTCCATGGCTGTCATGGTGGCCATGAACTCCTGTGCCAACCCAGAGGTTTCGCCGAGTGACGGCAGGTTGAAGTCCCCCAGGACAATAAGTCCGGGGAACTCCACCGCCAACCCGGCTACCTCCTCGAGTAGCACAGGCAGGGCTTTTGACACGCAGCTGGGAGGCAGGTACGTGAGAAATAAGCCCACCTGAACCCCTAAGTCCAACTTCAGCAAGAGAGACTCGCAACCCGCAATTTCCGGAGCAATGAGTCTACGTAGGCAAAGGCTCTCCCTGGCTACAATAGCCACTCCTCCCCCCTTCCCTGGGGTCGAGGTTGATGCCATATCTGAAACCCGGCTGGGCAGATTTCAGAGAGGGGAACACCTCCCTCCGGGCCCAGCCAGGTTTCAGTAATACAAGCCAGGTCGGCCTCCTCATCCAGGATGAGGTCCCGGATGAGGAGAGCTTTATTTACCACCGACCTGGCATTGAGCAGCAGCAACCTGAGCCCAGGGCCAGAGTTACACTCATCACCAGCACCCAAGATTGGGCTCACAGAGCCGGAACAAGGGACCGTTATTAAGCAACGGTCCCCCGTTCCCCTGGAACGGCTAACTCTGTGACCCCCACCGTATCTGCCTCTCCCCAGCAACACAGGGATATTCCGACCCCCTGCCACCCCAGAGATCGGTGCCCCTTCCTCTCCTGTCTCCCGAGCGTCAGGTGGGCCAAATCTATCATTCATACTACTATCAATCATCTCATCCATACCATAACCCCACCCACCCCCGCCAACCCAATCATACCAGTCATTCCATTCATAACCACAAGCATATTTATCCCAATCATCCATTAATTTAGAACCCCGTTATATTAAAAAATCAATTAAATTAATAACAATATAAAATAGCAGTAATAGCAATTTAAAACACTAACATTAAAAATATCTATAAATATATAAAATGTAAGATAAAAATCATATAAATATATAAATTGATTTATATATAGGCCTGGTCTACTCTGTTCAGATGCAAACACCTTTACATAGGACAGTTCGGGGACGGGGTGGGGGCAGGACAACCAATGCGATGTAGATAGAACATAGAATATCAGAATTGCAAGGGACCTTAAAAGTCATCTAGCCCAACTCTCTCCATGAGCAGAAGACCCTATACCAGTGATGGTGAACCTATAGCACCTGTTTGACATTTGGCAAGGTTTGGGCTTTTTTCTTATAGGAGGGTTAGCAGGTTAGGCAAAGTTCATGTGTTTATGGAAAATAAATAATACGCCAAAAAACCCCGATAGACTCCTACATTACAGCTGTTGTGTGTTGCTTGGCATTTATTCAGGTGGAAGCAGGTACTTTGCTAGTTTGAGGATATGTTTGTCTGTCATCTAATCATCTATCTTTCTATCTGATTTGTTTGCCACTCATGCTCCATCTGCCAGCACAGGTGGGATGGATAGACCAATCCCATCAGGATGAGATGCCAAATGCCATGCTTTTGCCCATTTCCCTGCTTAGTCAAGTTTTATAACACTTCAGCCTTTGGAAGCAAGAATCCAAGTTGAAGCAAGGCACCTCTGACTTATCCTGAGCAGAATCTGAACTTTGAAGAGATTGCAAAGTGGGCTCTATCTTTGGGATATTCCTTATTAACGAACCCACCTTTTACAAGGCTTTTAACATGGCTGTCTAGATTTACAGGGTTTGATTTGGGTGGCTTCATAAATCTTGGTGAAACAAACAAAACAAATGGATAAAACTTGAAAGACTTCCTCTCTGTCATCACCCATCAAGATGGAGGCCCAACCCAATGGTACCAGTGACTGATTAACTATGCTTTAATTCCGGAGGTGGGTTTAGAACCATTAGTAAAGTGGCAATGACGTTACAGAGTGGTTCAGTCAGTGTCAGTCTATGGGTGCCACCATCTTGGATTTTTATTCCTGCGGGGGTGCACATGCCCCCAGGACGACCCTGAGCAAACCAGCACCAAATGATCCACAATCCATCTCTGTTTAACTCAATGAGGAAAACTGTTTTTAGAAAAAAATTGGGATCAGAAGCCACCTTTTGTCTCTAGTCTAGGAAGAGAGTAATACAAATTTAAGTGCTGGTGAGTAATAACGTATCTTGTTCCTTTCCGATGTCTAAAATCAAATTTGTCCCTATTTCCCTTAAGTATTGAGAGTCATGTTCTTGTGCCTCATATGTTCCAGTCACATTTCTTATGATTAATAGGCCATTAATCTTTCTCTCCCCCTCCTCCTTTAAATTTCTTTAAGAAATGGCAGACTCTAAAAGAACAATTAGCGATAAGTAATATCAGGAAAAGAGAAATTGAAGACAGTTCTGAAGAACGAGCATTTGCCTCCATTTTCCCCCCACAAGCTGAGGCAGGCAGCCATGTATTCACAAGTACTTTTCTAACAAATATTATACTGTCCAGAAATAATATTTCAGGTTACAGCAGCTTCTGGTTTTCTGTGCCATATCATCTTACAATTGCCCCCAAATTGTTTTGGAATCACATTTCCTCTGGCAAGCAGAAAGAGCCCTCATTTCGGATTAGGGTGTACAATGCACAGCGCTCCCTCCCTGCATCAGTAGAGCAGCTTTAATGTCAGAATGAAAAATGATAAAGCTTAAATTAAATAGCAACCATATGTTTTCTGCAATAGATCTCCACGTTTCTCCGCTTAGGTAAACAAGAGCCTTATCTCTGAATGAAATCTGCACTTGGGGATCCCTGGGCTTGTCTCTCACAAGCTGCCCTATGGAGCAAATGGCTTCCAAGGGAGACAATGGGGGTTTATGACCACCGCAATCAAACTATTTCTACCCACAATGTTTCCCAATGTCTGGTTTTCCAGATCAAGTGGATGATCATTTTCTCGATTTTCACACAAACTAGAGTCCAGGCCATGTTACTCAGATTAAATACATAAGAAAGTCTGGAGGCTGAAACATAAAAAACAGTTTCTGGGTTTGGATTCATCTAGTTTAATGAAAAGAAGGATGAGGGATGACATGATAGCAGTTTTCCAATATCTATGGAGTTGCCACAAAGAAGAGGGAGTGAGGCTATTCTCTAAAGCGCCTGAAAGCAGAACAAGAATCAGTGGATGGAAACTAATCAAGGAAACCACCAACCTAGAACTGAGAAATTTCCTCATAGTGAAAAGAATTAATGAGTGGAACAACTTGCCTCCAGAGGTCATGGATGCTCCGATACTGGGGGAGGAGTGTTAAAAAAAGATTAGACAACCATTTGTCTGAAATCATAAAGGGTTTCCTGCCTGAGCAGGGGATTGGACTTGAAGACTTCCAAGATCAAGGGCGAGTACAAGTGCACTAGAGTGCCTTCCGTCCCTTGTCCTATTGCTCTTCTATATCTCCTATACCTTTCTTCTATTCCTATATCTCTTCTTCTATTCTTTCATTGATATGTTTTATTCCTATATCTTCTCTTCTATTCTTTCTTAGATATATTTTACTATGAGTATATCCTCTATGACCTTCATTATGTATTTTACCTTGTATATACCCACTAAAACCCTCATTGTGTATTGTGTATCAATAAATAAGATCCCTTCCAACTCTGTTATTCTATTATTATTCTCTTAAATAGCACCAGTGGATGTGTTTCCATATGACGAGCTCAGAGAATTATCCCTGTCACTTGAACAAAGAAAAGCTATCAATGTTTGTTTGAAAATTAGACAGGGCGGGCAGCATATGAGAGAAAATTGGAGAACTATCTTTTTGGCATGGTTGTCACCTGCTTTTTTAAAAAAGTCTTATTTTCAATTTGAATATATTTGTCACAAAATAATCATTAACTACTTAAATTTGTCTCATTCTGCAGGGTTCACATAATTTACAGATGGAACCAGTTGTCTCATTTAGATAACATTATGGCACCATAAACTAAACTATATTGTCTTATTCTGAATAAAACAGCTTTAAGTATAATGACTGATCAGCGTGGTTCTAATTATCATTTGTATCTGTATTTAAATCTCTCTGAAAAATCTCTAAACCAGTGACCATCACCAAAACCTGTAGCATGAATAGAAAACATACATATGGATGTTTTTATATTTGAAAAGCCTTTCTAAGTCTTGGCTGTGAGTTTGACTTTGGTCCCTAAATCAGAGCTGCGGAGCTTCCTGGAGATTCCTAAACTACTACTCTCAGAAGCATAAGGCTGCTGAGATGGGCCATACACTTTCTTCTCTTTGATTTACTTTTAAAAATCTCAGATAGGAACTGTTTGACAATTTTAGTGATATTTTGGGAAATCTCAACTTCTCAAACACATTTATTTATTACTAGAGTTGGAAGGGACCTTGTGGGTCATCTAGTCCAACCCCCTGCTCAAGCAGGAGCCCCTACACCATTTCAGATAAATATTCATCCAGTCTCCCCTTGAAAGTCTCAACTTTTGGAGCTCTCACAATCTCCAAGGCAAGCTGTTCCACTGGTTGATTGCTCTCACTCTCACTGTCAAGAAATCTCTCCTTATTTCCAGGTTGAATCTCTCCTTGGTCAGCTTCCATCCATTGTTCCTTGTCTGGCCTTCTGGTGCTTTGGAAAACAGCCTGACTCCCTCCACTCTGTGGCAGCCCCTCAGGTATTGGAACACTGCTGTCATGTCACCCCTGGTCCTTCTCTTTGCCAGATTGACCAATACTCAGTTTCTGCAACAGCTCTTCGTAGGTTGTAGTTTCCAGTCCTCTTATCGTCCTAGTTGTTCTCTTCTGCACTTCTGTGTGTGTAGACACAAAAAATAGTCAGTCCTGACTGGATTCCTGCTCAGCCTTCTGCCCCATAATTAACTCCTGTTTTAAGCCAAGAGAATTTCGCTGTGCCAGGTCATGTGATTGAACCATTACTCACATTGTTATGACAAAGGTCTTATTAAAATGCTCTCGGCTCATTGTTCATAATAATGATAATAAGAGCAATCTCAGATTTCATGTTCTTAAAAACAACCTCTCGATCATGAAAAAACCTTGGAAGTGTGACCATGAAACTATCTGGAGACTCATTCACTGAAAGAAAGAATCCATTTTGATATTTGTTTTAAATAACATTCAGTGTAAACCAGTTTTCATTACATGTTACTTTGCTATGTTCTTTCTTTTTTTCCATCCTTTTGTTGGGGAGAAGGAAGGAAGGAAGGAAGGAAGGAAGGAAGGAAGGAAGGAAGGAAGGAAGGAAGGAAGGAAGGGCTTCAGGGGTGGGTTCCACTCACCTTTCCTACTAGTTCGCGTTGCGACATCACGTCAGGGAAATGACCCTCTGTGCATGCTCAGAAGCCTTTGCAGATGTGCAGAGGGTTCTTTGCCAGCTGCTTTCCAGAAGCGGCTACCAGAGGACCAGCTCAGGGCCCTGGACAGCTGGCCATCACTGCCAGTTCAGTGAGCAGGGGCAAATTTCTGCCACCAATTTGGGTGAACTGGTTGAACCAATTTATTGAAAGGCTTCACTGATGAACTTTTTTAAAAAATGCCATTACATGGCATTACAATCTTCGAATTTCTGATCAGAGTGAAAAATATTTAGCTTTTCTTAACATTTTGGCAGTACTCTTTTTTTTTTCACTGAAAGGTCTTGCAAACATATTCATTTTGTCCTAATGTGGAAGAAGTCAATGATACCATTGGCTGATCTCCTAAGATGACTAAAAATCAAAACAAATAGTTTTCTTTGAAAGCAATTTAGCCCACTCGTGTAACATAAGGATTGCTTAATTTATATTTTATGGTGCTGATTAGCAAAGAAAAAAGTGCCTTACAGTCTAAAAGACTGTTAGGATAAATCATTGTATAAAGTGAAATATATGACTAATTCCTGTATACGTGTGTGTGTGTGTCTTTGTGTGCACCTGCCTATTACCCAAGAAAATGAGAAGCATATTTGGTCAATTTAATTTAATTGTGTATTCAGAAACTTTTAGTTAATAAATGTATAGAAAATTAGTACCAAGTCCCCTGGCTTAAGCAAAGGAAACAAATTGAGTAGTTGGCAATGTTAAATAGTTGTGTTGATAAGAGAATAATGATTCCAGCTACTTCCCCACAAGTTGATATCAAAGGAAATCTTTTTATATGATATTGGGGCCTTTCCAAATGCTACCAAATAGTAGCATATTGGTTCAGCTGTATGTGAGAAGTGCAATAGTGCTTGCTTTTCAGGGTCTTCATTCACTCATTTATTCATTCATGCATGCATGCATTCATATTTATTCAATTTCTTCATGCTCTGCTTGACCATCTCGTCCCTCTCTGTTCCTCCTCATCCAAACATGTATTATGGAAAATCCATAGCCCAATAACAGAGCCATTTGATTTTAGATGAGATTACCAGTTTTCCTCTTTGAAAAATTGCTGGTTCTATGTGCAGACAAAGGCTAGATGGATGGATTATGCTAATATAGTAAAAAGGCTACTTCTTATTAATATTGAGTGGAGTGCATATATTGCCTACTTTCTGCTCTTGATATATAATTGCTTTTATTGCCCCTTCATCTCCATCTACCAATCTTAGCTGCCTTTGCTTGCCCTCAGAATCTTTCAACTACTCACTCTGGCTTTAGATGTCATAGAATCATAGTGACAGAAGAAACCTTGAAGATCTTCCAATCCGACCTCCTGCCCAAGACAGCAGACCCTATACCATTCCAGACCAATGGCTGTCTAACCTCTTCTTAAAAACCTCCAGTGATGGAGTCTCCACAACTCCAAGAGGAAAGCTTTTCCCTTGATTAAATGTCACAGTCAGGAAATGTCCCCTAAGTTCCAGATTGGATCTCTCTTTCTATTTTGCATCTTGTCCTGCCCTCAGGTCCTTTGGAGAATAAGTTGATTGTCTATCACAGGAGGGTCTACAAACTTGGCAACTTTGAGACTTGTGGACTTCAACTCCCAGAATTCTCCAGCCATAACTGACTGGAGAATTCTGGGAGTTGAAGTCCACAAGTGTTAAAGTTGCCAAGTTTGAAGACCTCTGGCCTATCATGTCATATCTAAACCTTCCCTTTGTTAGGCTAAACAAATACTTAGGCTGGTTGCCTTAACTATTTGATGTATGATTTAACCTCCAGACTCTTTGTCTCCTTTGTTGCTCTTTTCCATACTCTTTCTAGGGCCTCAGGGTCTTTTCTGCATTGTGGCAACTGGAATTGGATGCAGTATTCCAAGTGTGGCCTCACTATTGCAGTCAGAGTTAACTTAATATTGCATAGCTTCTTCTCTGGCAATATTAAACTGCTAACCAGAGCATACAAAACATTTGCCAAACAAATCCTCGAGTACAGCTCACCTGTCTCCAAGTTTCTTTCACGGACATAATTCCTAATCCTTGCATCTTGCAAGGTGATTGGGCTGTTCAGAGTATAACATAAATATTGATAACAATAAGGTTTAATTAACTCTTTCATGGAAGGACTTCTCATGTTAAGAAGGACTTAGGATAAGTTAGTTGGGGAAATTTCAGATAATGATGAGCTGATCAATACTCATAGTGGTTCTAAAGGATTGCAACAGGAACAAATAGGGTGAGGCTGAATATTAACTGAGGGAAATTTATTATATTCATGGCCAGTCAGAGGTCTTATTAAAAAAACAAGTCCCTGGCTGGGAGAGGAAATTTTACTTAGATAATGAATACCAGGCTGGTCTCCACCACTGTTAACTATTGATTCTTTCGAAGAGACACTTTCTCTGGAGAAGCATGCTTAGAAAATACTGGTAATTTAGGATCAATTCAAACTTCATCTCAAAGTTTAAGAATTGTCCAAATGCCTCCATTGTAGTTCCAAACAAAGCTACATTTTCTTTAAAAATTAATAATTTTAAAAATACAGCTCTTTTGTCAATTCTACTTTTATGGTTGCTGGTGCTCCAATAATTATGGAGGGGAAAAAACCTTTGCCAGTTTATTCCATATTTTTTGCATTTCAGTAGTTAAATGCTGATATTGTCCAGTTCTACATTTGGAATGGCATTTATTCTTGTTATTATCCCCATCCTCATTCCTGCAATCAATGAAATGTTGCAGATATTGTGACCATCATTATCAGAGCAAAGCAACGTTATAGGATTGAAGCTTTCTTTACAACACCTCTTTCATTAGACTCATAAGGCTCTTCAGATTAACAATTTGTTCATGTTTCGGAAAACATTACTTTAGCCACATTTACTTAAAGACATGCATATTGTTGTTTAAATGGAACGGTTGAAAGGAGACTATGCTGCAAATGCCACTAAATATTTAAATTGGTTAAGCATTCCTTTTGGAACGTTTTTCTCTTAATTTGTTAACGTTTTGTTCCCTTTGATCTGGCTCAGCCTTCATGTTAAATCTCTAGAGCTTTCAAAGGGCAGCTTGCAGAAAGTTATATACACAAATAAGGCAAACATTTCAAATAAAGTCTGATGCATAAACCAGGGAACTGGAGAAATTTGACAACAGCTGTGAGATTTAACACTAATAGTTTTGAAAGATTTTGGCTTAAAGGTTAAGAGTGTCTTATGACAATAAGCAGACTTCGTATATAATGTCAACAGTCCTGTTGCGACATGTCCACTTTTAATTTATTCTTGTTCGGTTGCATGAGACAAATAATATAATCATGAATGTCTAGCTTATGACAGTCAAGATTTCTCTTTTTAAAAAAAAACCCGAACCCAATAAAATCATATCCATTGTGTTTGTTTAGGAACAGGAACTTCTAATTCATTGGCTTGAATCTCTTATTCACATTGGAAGCAAATTGCTTTCAAGGATGATAACCTGAGCGGTTGCGAATGTGCCTTGTGATTCATTATTATTCTCTGCACTCTTATGCTCTCAAACAAACAAATGATAACTTATTGCAACCACAGTCCCTTTTTCTTTGCTTTTCATCAAAGAGCGTACTCTATTATAATATATTACCAGACTGTAAAAGTATTATAGATTCACTTTTAACTTCCCCCACTCCTGCCTAGCCTTCATTTTTCTCTTACACATTTCTTAAGACCGAAGTTGATGTCTTTAATTATGTAACATTTAATGAGACCTCCAATTTTACTAGGCAATTTTTTTCCATAATTCAAAATGGGAACTTCAGTGTGGCTTTTTTTTTAACTTCCAAGTTTACTTCCAAGTTCAGTGCTATAGATTTCCTAGTCTTTTCCCGTTGTTACAAAATGGCACATTTCAAATACAAAATTCTTTTAAGCAGACATAACATCCAAATTAAGAACGATCATGCTACACCTATTTAAGAACCCAAACCTGTTGCATGTCAACCTTCAAGCTACGGCTAAAAATCAAACATTATTGCATGTCAGAGATTAGATTTTTATTTTATTTTACTGTATTATTTTAGTCCCAAGTGTCTCAAGCTGCTTTCTTTGAAAGTTTATGAGAGATGGCTAATTGCCGTCAAAATTGGGGAATGGGAAGTCTCAAAGGTGTTCCATGGGAGTGAAAGTGTAGCTAGGATAAGTCCCTCCAACTATATATGGGGGAGGGGGGGAGATGGTCTTTGAAAGAAATACATAAATTGTTCAAAGATCTTTGAAGTTGAACATTTGGAAATCAGGCCAACTGCTTTCTCACTCTAAATGGCATAGCATGTCAGCTATCCAAAATATGATGAATGTCGAGCTGTATAAGAACTGCAGAAAAACAATTACTGCCAACCTGCCTTCCATTGAGGTTACTGCACGAGTCAAAAAGAGGGCCGTGAAAATATTTACAGATCCCACATACCCTGAACTTAAATTGTTTCAATTCCTACCCTCAAAATGAGGCTATAGAGTACTGCACCCCAAGACAACTAGACACAAGAACATTTTTTCCCCAAATGCCATCACTCTGCTAAACAAATAATTGCCTCACCACTGTCAAGTTATACACTAAGGCTGCATTACTATTACTATTAGTCTTCTCATCGTTCCTATCACCCATCTCCTCCCGTTTATGACTGCATGACTGTAACTTGTTGCTTGTATCTTTACAATTTATATTAACTTTTTTCCTTATTGTTTCTTGATCATTAAGTGTTGTTCCTCATGATTCTTGACAAATGTATCTTTTTTTAAATGTACACTGAGAACATATGCACCAAAGACAAATTCTCTGTGTGTCCAATCATACTTGGCCAATAAAGAATTCTATTCTATTCATCTATACATATATACCAATACCTAGAGCAGTAGCCCCCAACCTTTTGGGGTAACAGGGACTGGTTCTGTGGAGAGTATTTCTCATGGACAAAAGGGGGCATGGTTGCATCTTATGAACAGGGCTTCACTTGTTTGCATAGTGCAGGCTAGTCTTGGTCAAACAGACCAGGCATTGGGGACTCCCTGACCTAGAGCAATCCCCTTTGTCATCTTGATTACATTTAAGACGTAAAGATTTAAAACTTTACTGGGTAAATAACAATACACTTATAATATCAACTGTGAATTACAAATCTGTGCATCAGATAATGGAGTAATCTGGGCGGAAGAGTGGCTTATATGTTTTAATTTCTGAAAGTCTGCTTTCTCTCTATTTCAACTTGCATTAACATGTAGTTACTGTACATGAATTTCATACCACACTGTTTAGTATTGCTTCGTATCCTTCATCAGTTAAACCTATCTCATCGATACAAATTCCCAAGGAGTTGTCATGTTAATCTGTTGAAGCAAAAACAGCTGACTCTTATGGTACCTTAGAGATCCACAAATTATTATGGCATAAACCTTTGACAGTCACTTATCCGATGAAGTCTGTGAAAGAAGAGCTGCATATGTAGAAAGTTTCTACAACTCAAACATCTACTGCTGAAAAAGATACACCTGTAAGTGACGTTTGCCAATTGTTTAGTCATCAGGCCAATTGCAGCTCATTAATCTCTGGGGTTCAATAAACATGGCTTGCTAATCTGCCCAAAGTGAAAAACCACAGGATGGAGGGATTGGCAGACATCTGTTGGACCACAATATATGGCTGGTGAGCTGCATTTAGCTTAGCTGGTTACAGATTATGCAGAACAAGGGTCTTATAAAATGTAAAATTTCCTTGCAGCCGAAAGCTCTAGTAGAGAAGGAAAGATGGGGAAATGATTTGAGGCCATTAGATTGCCCTTTAGTGAAACAGGATCTATTAAGTATCCCGTACAGTAGACAATGAACAAGAAATATGAAAAAATATTTAAAGTTTACGGAGGCCATTGGCCAGAGAAGATGCATTTATCTATTAAAAGTGAAGGTTGAACCTTCTCCTTGACAAATGTGGTCCCCTATCTTTAAAGAGAAGGAATGGGTCAACTCTATGTTTATTATAAGAGAGAATATACTGTACTAGTGAAGGTTGTGCAGTAACATAGAAAGAATGCCAAATTCCGTTTCCAAGTCAACTGACATAAAAGTGAAGGGAATAGATACAGGTAGTCTTCTACTAAATAATAATAATAATAATAATAATAATAATAATAATAATAATAATAATAATAATAATAATAATAGTAAATGTTTATTTATAATGCCCTTTTAACAAAGGGCATGACAGCAAGCCATATACAACTAGCAAAGACAGACAGACATATAACCATAAATGAGTCCAGAATTTCTGTTGCCAAGCAAAGCAGTTGTTAATTGAGTTTTGCCTCAATTTGCAATCTTTCTTGCCATAGTTGTGACATGAATCACTGTCATTGTTAAGTTAGCAACCTGGTTGTTAAGTGAATCTGGCTTCTTGGATTGTCAGAAGCCGGAAAACGTGATCACATGACGTCTGGGACACTGTTATAAATAGACACCAGCCACCAAGCATCAGTTTTTTATTACATAAGCATGGGGATGCTGCACCAGTCCTAAGCATGAAAACCAGTCTTCAGTCACTTTTTTCAATGCCATTGTAACTTTGAACAGTTGCTAAATAAATGGTTGTAAATTTAGGACTATCTATACATGGTTGTAATTTAATTACGGAGTCTACGGAAAGGGGCAGCATACAAATCTAATTATTATTAATAATAATAATAAATAAATAAATAAATAAATAAATAAATAATGTGCATGGGATATGGATGGGTATTTCGATAAAGACCAGAGAAGCTTAATAGCTAATCAAAACATGGATCCACCACTCTTCTTCTGCATCTTACTATAGTTTAATTTTTGAGCTCTCCTTTATCTTACAAGATCAACCAGGAGTGAAATCCATCAGGTTCTGACAGGTTCTGGAGAACCGGTAGTGGAAATTTTGAGTAGTTCAGAGAACCGACAAATACCATCTCTGGCTGGCCCCAGAGTGGCGTGGGAATGAAGATTTTGCTATACCCGTCCCCCAGGAATAGGGAAGGAATGGGGATTTTGCAATATCCTTCCCCCAGGAGTAGGATTTTGCAGCATCCTTTCCCTGCCATGCCCACCAAGCCGCACCACACCAGCCTACCAAGCCACGCCCACAGAACTAGTAATAAAATTTTGGATTTCACCACTGAGACTAACCCTATATAGTCATTCTCTTTATTTTAATAGCTCACTATGGTCCTTTTTAAAACTGATTTTCCTTTTGTTTTCCAATGCTGACTTCTTCCTGTCTTCTCAAAGTCCCCAGAGAACCTTCATCTTGTAACTTTTCCTTGTCATCCTTCAGGCTTCTGGCATAGTTATTCCTGTGTTGAGTTCTAGTATGTAACTGCTTTGATTTCTTTCTCAAAGATAGATAGATTTCAGCTTGTTGGATTCCCGCATAAATTGCAATTCCTCAGCTATTATTCATATTAATGTTAACACCCATGGCCCAAATCCAGAGATGATATCACTTGGGGTGTAATTCCATTATTTGTAGTGGAATTGTGACAATTCAAATCTTTTAAGGTCATGCTGACTTCATATTGTATAGTATAATTGTGTGTGTGTCATTATTATGTGTGGTTGGGTCACTGGGGAGTCAGTGTTAAAGGATAAGGCAGATCTTATAGAAATATAGTCTATAAAGCTTTTTACGATCACTATATAATGTGGCTGGTTTCCATCCATATGGTTAGAGATATTCATGGATTCTTCACCTTTTGTATAGCTTCTCTATAACTCCTACACTATGTGTAGGTCCCACTTCTTTCAATTTCACACCCCTCCAAATTTTCCAATGCAATTTTTAGCCCCAGATTCATCTCAAAATGTATAAAAGTGCACACAGTACTTTAGGATGAAAACACAGTAAGGAAAACATGTGTTTAGAATAGCATAGCTTATGAGAAAATATGTTCCAAATTTAAACTCACACTTCTGTGGATTTTTTTTTTAACCCCAAATGCAGAAGTAGTATGTGATGGATTAAGGGAATGCATGAACATTTCTTGTTAACAGGTGAAAATAAACCGATCAGTCACTCCACCCCCCCTCGAGTGTGTTTTGCATTCTTCCAACCTGTATATTGATATTTTGCATCTGGATATTAAAATGATATACAGGTCAAATGTGTTCAGAGAGAAGTGTCAGGCACAAGTAATTAGGAACAAGAGTTGAATTCAAGGCCCTAAAAGTTTACTACATGCTACTATACACAAGAATCTGATCTACTAATGGGTCAAGTCATAAAAATCAAGGCATTTTGGCAGTGGTGTCCTCTCCAAACTTGTTTTACTTTAATTTCTCAACATTTTGTTACCAGACTCTAGGTAACATCATCAACATGATTTCCTTGTCCTATTCTTCTTAGCTTATAAATGTCTGGTGTGCCAGTGTGGCCATGTGATTGGCTGTTTGTTTGGAGCTATATTTAAATTCTGAACAGCTGATTTGTTCTTGTGTTGATTGGAATTCACAGGGGGACTGGAATTAGATCTCTTGTGACTGTGTAAGGATTCCAAACTGATGACGTGTTTAACTCTGCCTGGTCATCTCCTATAGGGAGATTCCCAGTACCAATGTAAGGTTGCACATAAGAATGTAGGGTCTCCTGCTTGGGGAGGGAGTTGGACTGGAAAATCTTCAAGGTCCCTCCTACTTCTTGACTACTCAGCCTTCAGTTTCTACCCCTTGTCCCAGACCCCTCCTTTTCTAGGGTGGGAAGGAATTGGAGGAAGAGGACTAGTGGGGGAAAAGGGAGATATACACTGTGGGGCAGGAATTCATTTAATTCAATTCAATTCAATTTATTAGATTTGTATGCCACCCCTCTCCGAAGACTCAGGGTGGCTCACAACAATAATAAAAACAATATAACAGTAAACAAATCTAATATTAAAAGAAAAGATATATAAAACCCCAACAATTAAAACCATACAACACATTAAAGGAAGTTGCAAGGGGTTGTTTCATGTCTCTTCATGTGAACTCTTCTTAGTAGCCATCAGTTTCTGCCCTATCTGTTCCCTAAAGAATGTATTGGGAGGAAGGACACTCAAGCACTTTCTGGGATGGAGAACGTCAGCAGCTGGCGTGATTTCTAAGCAGCAGCAAAATACAATTTCAAAAATGATGACGGCTGAAAGAAGACTGTACATATACAAAGAGGAAAGTTTGGCACCTGCTCCAAATCATTTGAAAAATGCCTTCCCTTTTCCCACTCACTTTTGGCAATTGGATTGATGAATGTGAAGAGAGGAAAAAGGTGCACTTGAGCATGAAGTGTCCAAATGCCATCTTATTTGGACTTGAGTGCAACAATGAAATAGATGTCATCACTATGGTTCACAGCAGCAGCAACAACTTTCCGGCATCGATTATCTCTCCTAAGGAAATTATTAACATCTCCCGTGATGGTCCAGAATACAAAAAAAAATGACAGCACGATGGCTCCTCGCTTCTGGAAAGTAATTTGCAATAGTGAAGCCAGTAAACACAAATTTATCCACTGAATAAACACACTTGCTAGAAACCACATAATAAATACGTTTGCAACCCGACCTATCCATCTTACAATGTGCATGCTCCGTACAGAGCTCAAAAGACACCTGGACCATGAAGGGACTGACCTATATATTGACTACTGTGCTAACTGCTTCAAACACAAGATTAATGGTTCACATCCCTACAACCACAACAACCCAATAATCAACAATTAAAATTCCAAACAACCCAACATCACAACAACCAACACCTCAATACACCCTAATTTCCAATACTAGGTATGCACAGCCCCAAGATCATCTGGTTTTACTGCAACTGACTTTAAATACAAAACTACTCAATGCAAGAAGCCTCACAAACAAAATGCCTGAGTTTCTTCTTCTACCAAATACAACTCACTTTCACCTAATATTTGTCTATGAAATGTGGTTAAACAAATCCTTTCCATTACCACAACAATTGACTACCATGATCATCAATTTGACTGTGAAATTCGAAAGGGAGGTGGTGTTGCTATATTGTACAAAAAATCCCTAGATTTGAAAAATATTCAAGTAACACAAGAGCTTGTTCTTCCTGAGACCATTATATGTGATTTATCTCTAAATACCACAATTCGCTTCCTATTATCCGTGAGTCCGCAGAGAGGGGCAGCATACAAATCTAAATAATAAATAAAATAAATAAATAAATTATGTTACAGAGCCCCTGATTATAACCTTGATCATGCAAGCAAACTAAAACTACATTACTAAAGTGGGCAACCTCATGTCCATATCCCATTATCTTTTTTTTGTGACCTCAATTTATCTCTTATTTATTTATTTAATTGGATTTGGATTTGGATTGGACCCTATTAATTGGACCCTAAATGAGTGTTCAACTGAAATAATACATTTGACCCTGTATAATGTCAGTACTTTAGGACTCAATCAATTGGTAACTATCATCATTAGATTAAACAACTGCCTCGATCTAATCTTCTGCAACAGTTTAAACACAATTTATACCCTTTGTATCAAAGAACCTTTTCCCAGCACTGACCATAGCATGATTGCCTTTTGTCCAAATTTACATCCATATAAAGAATCTCGTAACAGGACTCCTAAATACAACATCAAAAAAGCAAACTACGATCTCATCGCTGCTGACCTCTCATCTCTAGATTGGCAAATCCTATTTAATGACTACAATTCTGCAGAAGACTATTAGAACACTTTTGTATTTGAAGTTCAGAGTCATTAATCTATATGTACCTTTAGTAACTCCCAAAGCAAAAAAGAACAAATTACTCTTATCAGTAAGGAAACTCCAATCCCAAAAAAAATTCCCTTTGGGGGAAAAATAAAATTGGCTATGTAGCTAACTTCAAAAAGCATAAATATGGTGATGTAGTCTAGAGAATAGAGAAAATACAAAACTGCTCATTTCTCTCATAACAAATTGAGGGGTGGGAGAAAAAACATTTAGCCCTCATTATAGCTCATACCAGCTGATTTTGTTTCTCAGGCCTACAAAAATCTCATGTTTCTACCTATTAATCTGTAGATTATGGCATACCTGTTGTATGACATACCTTCTCTTAAATAATAGCACAACTTGATAATATAGTTTGGCATTCTGATTATACTTCTCCATATTTGTTTGTTTATTTGGATTTCATTTTCCTTCACAGCCAAAATTCTCTCCTTTCTTTTTATCCCTTCCATAATGACATAGTGAGGTACTGTAAGTGGTACTGAAAGAAACTTGTTTTACTCTATCTGTTTGTATAGTCCATGGCTTATGAACCACAATTGAGACAAAAATTTATGTTGCTAAGTGAGAAATGTGTTAAGTGAGTTTTGCCCCATTTAAAGACCTTTCTTGCTACAGTTGTTGAGCGAATCATTGAAGCTGTTAAATTAGTTACTCAGTAGATAAATGAATCCAGTTTCCTCATTGACTTTATTTGTCAGAAGTTCCAAAAGGGGATTGTGTCATACAACCGTCATGCTTGTGATCAGTTGTCAAGCATCTGGATGCAAATCATGTGACCAAAGGGGTGTTGCAATGGTCCTAAGTGTGAAATATGGTCATAAATCACTTTTTTCAATACCCCTGTAACTTTGAATAGTCACTAATTGAATTGTTGTAGGTCAAGCGCTTCCTGCATCTCTTTCTTTCAGCATATCTAGTGTTTATACTGTATAGCTGCAATCATCTATCTATCTATCTATCTATCTATCCATCCATCCATCCATCCATCCATCCATCCATCCATCTATCTATCTATCTATCTATCTCTATCTCATCCATCCATCCCCTGTGTGTGTGGGCGCACACACACCATCTGCTCTACAAGCTGTTGTAAAAGTGCCTTGCCTTCCTTTCTGGTTTACACAGGAGTCAAGCTAGCAGTTTATTTACTTAAACTCTTTAAGTCAGGAACAATTCTTAAGACTTGTAAAATGTCAGTGGAGAGAGCCTGGCTTTGCTGACTGAGGGCTTAATGACCAACTGAGCTACTTTTAGGCTGGATTTATATTCTGGGTTCTTTTTTTACCTGACCATAAAAAGAGAGAGAGAGGAGGAGGAAAAGAGGTGGAAAGTGGGTGGGTGGGGAGGGGAATGGAAATAACTGCCCACTTAGGAAGTGCCTTCACAGGCCTAACAGTGTATTCCTTTAAGTATCTGTTAATTGCTTTACTATGATGATGAGCACCTGTATAATGTCAGACTTCCCACAAAGCTCATTGTTAACTGGCCATCAACCATTCAGGGCTCCTGATTCATTGTCTTGGGGTCTAGGGTGATTGTCTGCCAAGAATGATTTTAATGCAGTATATAAAAAAGAGTAGAGAGGATACTTTAATGGTTCTGAGACCAAGGTCCTTAAAATGCCCCCATTGCAGTTCCAAGCGTTTATTGCTTTTAAAATTATGACCACCCATCTCTCCCTCCCCCCCCCCCCAAAAAAAAAATAACCACACCACCTTCTCCTTTCATTGAAAATTAAAGTGTCTGTATGAGTTGTTAGTGTGGTAAGTGGTAGCAGGATGTGGTGTGCAATTTTCTACCTTCTGGAGGTCATGCAATTTTCTACCTTCTGGAGGTCATGTTTTTACTATTAAAGGATCTCATAAAATGCAAATCTGTAATGTCTTCCAGCCAATGAGAGGTTAAATTTTGAAAACGGATATTAAGGGGGGGGAAGCAACAAGATACATTATAACATGGAAAGGAAATTGAGCTTATTTCAGTTCTTTTATCCATGTATGCAGCAGTGGGCTACGAGCTGGAACACTAAATTGCACTTGCTGCCGTGGCTCGTAAGTGCTTGCGAGGCCAGTGTGATTTTGCTTCTGCACCTGTGGAGGTGACAAAATTGCGCACAGAGCCACAGGTGCGTCCATGTTTCAGTGAGGTTTTTTTTGCTTCCACGCATGCCAAAACACAGGCGCACCTGCGGCTCCATGCATGATTTTGCTACCTCCACAGGCGCAGAAGCAAAATCATGCTGGCCCTGCAAGCACTTACAAGCTGCCATGGCGACCACAATTTAGTGTTCCGGCTCGTGGCCCACCGCTGCATTTATGTCAAATTTGTCCTTAAGATAGCTTACCAATAGGTAAGGCAAGAGAAAGTCAATGATCTGAGATCACTCAACCATTTTCATGGCTGGATGAGGATCTAAGTCCAGGCCTCTTTTACCTTAATTTGTCATTCACTGGTTAAACTTCTTATGGAGCCTACAAGGATGGATGGATCGAATAACTCCTCACACACCTGGAGGCTGTTCATAAAGAAAACACCTCATCTAGATTTAGCTACTGGTTGTTTTCAACTTTAGTTGGTTGGCCCAAGGAATACATTTGAGGAACCCACCCAATTTTTGCTTAGCATACAGTAAATAATTCTGCTTGGATTTCAACAGGGAGGATTTTCAGTTCCTGAGTAGAGAGGGTGTCTTGCCTACTCCAGGAGGTCCAGGATCTCTCCTATCCCTCTAGGACACATAATGCTTCTCACCTGAAACTCCCTTTGCCTTATGATCTGCCAGATCACTAAACAATAGCAATTGGGAATGCAGAGACTGTGGTCATTAAGCAAATCAGTCATGCAATGACCACTTAATGCCGCTTTGCTCAACAATGGACTTCCTGATTCCAATTTGAGTTGTAAGATGTGGACTACCTGTATGTCAACTGGGGAGGGGGAAAATCATCTTTATTTATGAAGGCACAGAAAGAACTCGGTGAATAACAACAACTATGAATTCCTGTGGAATGCAGAAACTGATTTGCTTGTTCTATCATAATTAACAAAAAGCCTTCTAACTTTTTGTTAATTATGCAAAGCCTTGTGAGTGTTGGATTTAACCAATCTACTACATGCTTGCACTGTCTTGTAAACATATCTCTATGGTCAGGTTGCAATTAACTGACCAGTATCTCACCTTTTGATGACCAAAATGGGCAGGTATTCTGCAGACTATATAAACCTCTGCAGAGTAGATGCTCCTCCCTTTTTTGATCCTCTTTTGGCCTTGATGACCCTTCCTTTTTTCCACCTCTTTCTACCTCCTGGTTCCCCATTGTCCTCGGCTGAGGACACATGTGTGAGATGAAATCCAAAGCCATCCTCACACATGGGATCATCCAGAAGTTATTAATATGGACTGGAATATAAGCTTATCTGCCTGCAATCTGTAATTGCATGAATCAACAGAATTGTAAGTAAAGATTGTATTTTTCATCTTTATGAAGGAGTGATCATTCATTGCTAACAAATGGGATTCTGAACCACATGTTATTTCTTGCCATGCTAAATCCGCTGCAAATTGAGCCAGCTGAACTCTGCTAATAATAATCAAAATACCCAACAGAGAGGACACTTGATTCAGTCAAGGTCTGCTCTTTAAAGCAGATTTCAGTCCCATTCAGAAGCTCCGAGGAGTTGAGACTTGTATTAGCAATATCACTGTGAATAGAAATTATAGAAATTATAAAAAGCATAGAAACTTTAGAAATTATAGAAATTAGAAATTATAGAATTAGAAATAATAGAAAAAGAAATAATAGAAAGAAATAGAACTAGAACTGGGCCAAGTGTGGTTGGATATACAGGAATTTGTCTCTAGTACATAAGCTCTCATCTTAAGATACTACCGTGTTTCCCCGATAGTAAGGCAGTGTCTTACTATCTTTTTACCCCCAAAAGCCCCACTGTGTCTTACTTTGGGGGTATGTCTTACATTGTCCCGGGCACCGGGGCCGGCTCGTCTTCGGGCGCGGGGAGCTGCCGGAAAGGAGGCGGGCGCCGACCTCGACGTTCGGCGGGTTGCGGGGAGCATCCCCTCGCCGCTCCCGGAAATGTTTCTCGGCAGGGGAGGCCAACTCCGCGGCGACACGGACGCTCGGCTGGCTGGCTAAAGGCAGGCCAAGGGGTAGATGGGCAGTCAAAAAGGGTGAGCGGCCGCCGCTGTGCCCTCCTTCGCCCACCTCCTTTCCGGCAGCTCCCTGCGCGCCCCTCGCCTTCGCTCGCCGCGGCACCACCGCCTCTTCCCCTGCCGAGGCTCAGCTGCAAGCGGCCAGCGAGGCCGATCGGCTCCGAGGCGAGCGGAAAGGAGGCGGGCGAAGGAGGGCGCAGCTCCGGCCACTCGCCTCGGAGCCGATCAGCCTCGCTGGCCGCTTGCAGCTGAGCCTCGGCAGGGGAAGCGGCCAGCGAGGCCGATCGGCTCCGAGGCGAGCGGCCGGAGCTGCGCCCTCCTTCACCAGCCTCCTTTCCGGCAGCTCCCTGTGCGCCCCTCGCCTTCGCTCGCCGCGGCGCCACCACCTCTTCCCCTGCCGAGGCTCAGCTGCAAGCGGCCAGCGAGGCCGATCGGCTCCGAGGCGAGCGGAAAGGAGGTGGGCGAAGGAGGGCGCAGCTCCGGCCGCTCGCCTCGGAGCCGATCGGCCTCGCTGGCCGCTTGCAGCTGAGCCTCGGCAGGGGAAGAGGCGGTGGCGCCGCGGCGAGCGAAGGCGAGGGGCACGCAGGGAGCTTGGAAGCAATGTCATCGCCCCCCCCCGCAATACCCCCGTGTTTCCCCGAAAGTAAGACATATGTCTTACTTTCGGGGTATGGCTTATATAAGCCGACCCCCCTGAAACCCCCCATATGTCTTACAATCGGGGGGGGGGTCTTACTATCGGGGAAACACGGTATCACAAAATTTAAGATTCAACCAACAAAATGATAGACATAAGACACCAATAGGAATAGATAATTATTATAGTTGTCTAATTTATAGTTATAATTAATAATAATTATGGAGAGAAGGTCCTGTAGCAGGAACATCTGACAAAGCAAAGTGAATGCAATAAATGGGATGCCTCAGTCCCTCAAATGAGAGTGTCACACTGGAACCTTTCATTCTTTTTAGTTGTGTCATTGTCTCAAAAATGTATTTAGTGACTGGAAATGAGGCACCTCCACAAAATGAAGCAGTGTCATATCATGTGCAGATCTCCAGTTTATCTTCTGTCAATGTCATTCCATAAAATGTCTCTTTAATTGAAAGTCACGTTTCCTTTGAAGTTCTGAGACCTAGTTTCAAACATTTTCAAGTAATACTTGAAGCAAATTCTGAAGGGGAGGCTGGAAAGGCATGTAACCAGGCAAGAGAGCTTATTCCATGGCAAGCATATTATAAACACATTTTGTGTTCGTTAATGCTGGTGTCTAGGATGCTGGCTCACCAGACTGTGATATTTCAGTGCTGCCTCTGCCTATTGTCTGCTAACTGTTCTCATCCAAGCCCCACTCAACAGAATGAGCAAGAAGTCTCCAAAATGGAATAGAACTGGTTTACCACATCAGAGGTAGGACAACACACACACAAACATATGGGTTGCATTTGACCCATGGGCTCATTTCAGCAGCTGCCAAACCCTACCCAAGTATGAGGCTGAAATCCAGAGTATTTCAATCATAAGATTCTTCTTCTTCTTCTTCTTCTTCTTCTTCTTCTTCTTCTTCTTCTTCTTCTTCTTCTTCTTCTTCCTCCTCCTCCTCCTCTTCCTCTTCTTCTTCTTTTTCCTCCTCCTCCTCCTCTTCCTCTTCCTCTTCTTCTCCCTCTCCCTCTCCTTCTCCTCCTCCTCCTTCTTCTGCATCATCTGTGATGATATCTGTCACATATTATTACTTACAATGATATCTGTAATACCATCAAACATCCAGATCTTGCCATCCTACCGATAGGCAGACGAAAATGCCAAATCCTATCTGAACATCTGGCTGCCTGTGCAATGAACCATAACAACAATAATAACAATAATAACAACAAATAACAGCATCTGCTGGCAACAACAATAACAACAAAACAACAAATAACAGCACCTGCCTATTCCAGCTCTTTGGGAAGGCCTCAATAGATGGGGAGGGGTGCAAAATCCAGTTTAAACACCTGGCTGATTGTGTGACTAACCATAATAATAATGATATCAGTTCTAAAATAGTCTCTAGTAGTCCCCAAACATTCTTTCTTTCCAGTGCCATGTCAAATAATTACCATGCCTCTGGAGACTTTAAAAAATGTCTCTGGCTTCAAAAAAGTTGGCCCTTCCACATTTTTGGATGATGATATCTACACTTAGAATATCCCAGTCTTGGTCACTGGACCTATTAAGTCCAGGGTGAAATGCTCCCAGTTCACTCATGCCTGTCAGTTGTCGGAGAGCTGGTCATGAAGGGAGCATGAGGCTCCGCCCACCTGCCTGGATGCTGCCATTTGGGTTCTTTTACCCTCTGTGCATGCGCAAAGCATTCTGGGTAGAGGGTAAAAGAACCCAATTGTAGCATCTGAGCAGGTGGGCGGAGCCTTGCATTTACTTCGCAACTGGCTCTCTGACAACTGACAGGCAAGAGCAAACTGGGAGCATTTATTTATTTATTTATTTATTTATTTATTTATTTATTCATTTGTCCAATACACAATACACATGGAAGAGAATAGACATGAAGTAATATATATAAAGATAATATGTAAAAATAGAGGAGAAGATATATGAAAGGAAGAAAATATATATGATATATGAGATAAAGGAAAGACAATTAGACAGGGGATGAAAGGCACACTAGTGCACTTATGTATGCCCCTTATTATTCACCCTGATTAAGTCTAATTAGGTACCTATTATAATCTTGTGCTACTTTTTGCTTCAAATTAATGTGATCCAGGATACGATTGTGTGATGCTTCTCTAAAAAAGAGGTAATCATTAAAACAAATCCTCCTGTCGGTTAGCAGTGAGCATAATGGCATTAGTGTATATGGCTGATTTACTACAATAGGATTCGAATTGCTATTTAAGAGGAAGACTGAGAACGAACATAGATTTTGTGGTGTTTCAAGCTTTTGGTTTAAAGGACAAAGTCTGACTAAAGAGCCAAATGCTAACTACTCATTTCAAAGTCACTCAGTCCAGCTGATGGGCTTTAAAAAAAATAAATAAATAAAATTAAATCCTGAACTGAAGAAGATGGTCCAGTTAGCTAAAAACCAGAACGTTTTCTTCTGTGGAAGAGGGGAATAATATCAGGGAATTCAAACGTTGTGAAAGAATAAAAGATTTCAGGTCTGTCCTTGCTCAGGATCTAAGTATTGGCATGATACAAAATGGGTTATCTTGATCATTTTATTTTTTTGAATGTTCATCTCACATTTTAAAACTTTCTCTCATCTAGCTCTAAGTTTGGAATTGATTTCTCATTTTACTACATTGGGAGTCCTGAGATTTAAAACAATCTTTTGAACGGTTCCGTGCTTTTTTCTTTTCTTAGATCTTATTACATCCAGAATGTCGTTTGGCGGGACCCAGTAGAAGAGCCTTCTCTGTGGCGGCCCCGACCCTCTGGAACCTGCTCCCCCCAGATATCAGAGTTGCCCCCACCCTCCTTGCCTTTCGCAAGCTCCTTAAAACCCACCTCTGTCGTCAGGCATGGGGGAATTGAAATTTTCCCTTCCCCCTAGGCTTATAGAATTTATACATGGTATGCTTGTATGTATGATTGGTTCTTTAAATTGGGGGTTTTTTAGATTATTTTTAATATTAGATTTGTTTACATTGTCTTTTTTATTGTTGTTAGCCGCCCCGAGTCTTCGGAAAGGGGCGGCATACAAATATAATAAATACAAATACAAATACAGAATAACATTTCTTTCAGGCAATCAGTCCCTGAATTATTGATAGGGCTGCAAATAGGCAGTGCTTCAAAATCAATTATGTTGTTCCATTGTTGATACCAATGTTTGTTGTGTGATATTTATTATTGTGGTTGTATGTACTTAAAATATCAGTATAATAAATGAATAGGATCAAACAAAAATATCTGTTACCATTAATTAGCATGGGCTCAAATACTTTGGCCACCAAATGAGAAGGGAGGACTCACTGGAGAAGAGCCTAATGCTGGGAAAGATTGAGGGCAAAAGAAGAAGGAGACGACAGAGAATGAGGTGACTGGATGGAGTCACTGAAGCAGTTGGCGTGAGCATAAAGACCTTCAGGACCGTCTTCTGCCGCATGAATCCCAGCATTCGATAAGGTCTCACGGAGTCGGCCTGCTCCAGGTCCCGTCGACGAAACAATGTCGTCTGACGGGACCCAAAGGAAGAGCCTTCTCTGTGGTGGCCCCGGCCCTCTGGAATCAACTCCCCCTGGAGATTAGAACCGCCCCCACCTCCTTGCCTTTCGTAAGTTACTCAAAATCCACCTATGTCGCCAGGCATGGGATAACTGGGTTGCCCCTAGACTATGCTAATGATATGGTAGAATTGTGTATGGTCTGTCTGAGTTGTATGGTTTTTAATAATGGGTTTTTAATATGTTTTTTAATATATTGGATTTGGGACATTGTATTTTGTTGTGAGCCGCTCCAAGTCCTCAGAGAGGGGCAGCATACAAATCTAATAAATAACAATAACAATAACAACAACAACAACAATAATAATAATAGTAATAATAATAATAATAATAATAATAATAATAATAATAATAATAATAATAATAATAATAATAATAATAATAATAATAATAATAATTTGATTCCAGAGGATGGTAGAGGACAGGAAGGCCTCAAGGAATGTTATCCACAGGGTCACAATGTGTCAGACACAGCATCACAACTAACAACCACAACAAAGCATGGGCTTTTTGTAGCTTGTCGGTGACTTTTGATGTTGTAAAACACTGGCAGGTATAGTTCTCATTGCTATTAGAATAGAGCGGTGGTACCTGCTAGAGGCCTACATCAAACATATCCTCTTGGGCTCCCCATCCTATGTTTAACAAAAAGACCCTTCCAAATGCATGAAACCCTTTCTGCTCACAGATGGGCAGCTGGATTCTGGCCGTGGTATTTCAAATGTGTCTGTGGTCATTATAAGAGTCTGTGCATGAAGAGGTTGTCTAAATATGACTTTGGCTGAAGAATTCCAGATTTTAGAATAATGTAATTGAAATTAGAAATGGGTTCATTCTGTTATAGATGTGAATAATTGCTTGCTTTGTTCATAAACGGCAGTCTATCATGGGTGGTAGAGTCTGTGCATCATGAATATGTTATGCTAGACTTTGGTCAAAGCCATGACATATCCCAGGAATTAACGAAGGCAAATCTGTTTCTCATTACTCTCTGATGTTCATTGATTTATTTGCTTTCACTAACAAAGAATTTTACCGTGAACTTGGACTATCTACTTAAGCTTGCAAGTTAACCCTTGCGCGCTGAGATGCCGCTCATTGGGGAGAAAAACTTGGATTGTCCGGGTTTTCATCTTAGATCGGATTTCTTACATTCTTACTGTATGTAAGTTAGTGTTAATCAAATTTGTACTGGTAGCAATTTTTCACACAACTTTTGGACATGTTATGTTTGGAAGCTGCTTTCTTTTCTTTTTTAAAAAAAGTATTTTGACATTTGCATGACAGTTTTTTTCTTTTCTTTTTTCTTTTACAATGCACAGACACCAATAATAGACTAAATGGTTGCCTATACCTATGTCTGTATTTAATTATAATTATCTGTGAAGTAGAAAACATGATATACACCAAATAACTCCAGTTGAAGTTTAATTTTCAGGTAAGGGGTAAGGTAAGGGGTTAGACAACGGCCATCCAAATCTTATGGCCACTTCTCAGAGGTTATGCTGTATGGATAGTCCTAGACTATCCATACAGCATAACCTGGTTATGACCTTTAAAGCCCTACATGGCATTGGACCAGAGTACCTCTGGAACTGCCTGCTACCACACGAATCCCAGCGACAGATAAGGTCCCACAGAGTTGGCCTTCTCCGGGTCCCGTCAACTAAACAATGTCATTTGGTAGGCCCCAGGGGAAAAGCCTTCTCTGTGGCAGCCCCGGCCCTCTGGAATCAACTCCCCCTGGAGATTAGAACTGCCCCCACCCTCCCTGTCTTTTGTAAACTACCCAAGACTCACTTATACCGCCAGGCATGGGGGAGTTGAGACACCTTTCCCCCAGGCTCTTTTATTTTATTTTTTTTAAGTTTGGTATGAATGTGTTGTTTGGTTTTTTTAAATAATGATAGGGTTTTATATGTTTTTTAATATTAGATTTGTTCTACTATAATATAACTATAAGATCTGATGCCATGTAGGGCTTTATAGGTCATTACCAACACTTTGAATTGTGACTGGGTACTGATCAGCAGCCAGTGCAGGCCATTGACGAAACA
Source organism: Erythrolamprus reginae (assembly GCF_031021105.1). Taxonomy (NCBI): domain Eukaryota; kingdom Metazoa; phylum Chordata; class Lepidosauria; order Squamata; family Dipsadidae; genus Erythrolamprus; species Erythrolamprus reginae. The sequence goes on from NC_091950.1 coordinate 252,674,998, forward strand.
TGGGCAAATCTAGGAAGTCCCACAATAGCTCTCACAGCCACATTCTGCAAGACCTGAAGTTTCTGAACACTTTTCAAAGGTAGCCCCATGTAGAGAGCTTTGCAGTAGTCGAACCTCGGGGTGATGAGGGCATGAGCGACTGTGAGCAGTGACTCCCTGTCCAAATAGAAGTCATGAAAGAGCCTGTTTTCAGCCTCTGTAGTGCATGGGTAAGGCCATTTTCATCCTCCCAAGGCACCTAGAAAGGCTCTTAAGGCTGGGGAGAGTGAAAAATGAGTGTGCCATCGCATACCTGAAGCAGGAGGGGGGTTGTCATGCATGAAGTCAAAAAAGTAAAAATAAAAAATAAAAAATAATAAAAAATAAATAAATAAATAAAAAGTAAAAAGTAAAAAGTAAAAAGTAAAAAGTAAAAAGTAAAAAGTAAAAAGTAAAAAGTAAAAAGTAAAAAGTAAAAAGTAAAAAGTAAAAAGTAAAAAGTAAAAAGTAAAAAGTAAAAAGTAAAAAGTAAAAAGTAAAAAGTAAAAAGTAAAAAGTAAAAAGTAAAAAGTAAAAAGTAAAAAGTAAAAAGTAAAAAGTAAAAAGTAGAAAGTAGAAAGTAGAATGTAGAATGTAGAATGTAGAAAGTAGAAAGTAGAAAGTAGAAAGTAGAAAGTAGAAAGTAGAAAGTAGAAAGTAGAAAGTAGAAAGTAGAAAGTAAAATAATAATAAAATAATAAGATAATAAGATAATAAGATAATAAGATAATAATAAAATAATAAAATAATAAAATAATAAAATAATAAAATAATAAAATAATAAAATAATAAAATAATAAAATAATAAAATAATAAAATAATAAAATAATAAAATAATAAAATAATAAAATAATAAAATAATAAAATAATAAAATAATAAAATAATAAAATAATAAAATAATAAAATAATAAAATAATAAAATAATAAAATAATAAAATAATAAAATAATAAAATAATAAAATAATAAAATAATAAAATAATAAAATAATAAAATAATAAAATAATAAAATAATAAAATAATAAAATAATAAAATAATAAAATAATAAAATAATAAAATAATAAAATAATAAAATAATAAAATAATAAAATAATAAAATAATAAAATAATAAAATAATAAAATAATAAAATAATAAAATAATAAAATAATAAAATAATAAAATAATAAAATAATAAAATAATAAAATAATAAAATAATAAAATAATAAAATAATAAAATAATAAAATAATAAAATAATAAAATAATAAAATAATAAAATAATAAAATAATAAAATAATAAAATAATAAAATAATAAAATAATAAAATAATAAAATAATAAAATAATAAAATAATAAAATAATAAAATAATAAAATAATAAAATAATAAAATAATAAAATAATAAAATAATAAAATAATAAAATAATAAAATAATAAAATAATAAAATAATAAAATAATAAAATAATAAAATAATAAAATAATAAAATAATAAAATAATAAAATAATAAAATAATAAAATAATAAAATAATAAAATAATAAAATAATAAAATAATAAAATAATAAAATAATAAAATAATAAAATAATAAAATAATAAAATAATAAAATAATAAAATAATAAAATAATAAAATAATAAAATAATAAAATAATAAAATAATAAAATAATAAAATAATAAAATAATAAAATAATAAAATAATAAAATAATAAAATAATAAAATAATAAAATAATAAAATAATAAAATAATAAAATAATAAAATAATAAAATAATAAAATAATAAAATAATAAAATAATAAAATAATAAAATAATAAAATAATAAAATAATAAAATAATAAAATAATAAAATAATAAAATAATAAAATAATAAAATAATAAAATAATAAAATAATAAAATAATAAAATAATAAAATAATAAAATAATAAAATAATAAAATAATAAAATAATAAAATAATAAAATAATAAAATAATAAAATAATAAAATAATAAAATAATAAAATAATAAAATAATAAAATAATAAAATAATAAAATAATAAAATAATAAAATAATAAAATAATAAAATAATAAAATAATAAAATAATAAAATAATAAAATAATAAAATAATAAAATAATAAAATAATAAAATAATAAAATAATAAAATAATAAAATAATAAAATAATAAAATAATAAAATAATAAAATAATAAAATAATAAAATAATAAAATAATAAAATAATAAAATAATAAAATAATAAAATAATAAAATAATAAAATAATAAAATAATAAAATAATAAAATAATAAAATAATAAAATAATAAAATAATAAAATAATAAAATAATAAAATAATAAAATAATAAAATAATAAAATAATAAAATAATAAAATAATAAAATAATAAAATAATAAAATAATAAAATAATAAAATAATAAAATAATAAAATAATAAAATAATAAAATAATAAAATAATAAAATAATAAAATAATAAAATAATAAAATAATAAAATAATAAAATAATAAAATAATAAAATAATAAAATAATAAAATAATAAAATAATAAAATAATAAAATAATAAAATAATAAAATAATAAGGGGTCTGCATGGAATTATGGGTGTGGGCACACATGCACACGACCCCCCCGTGCACCCCTCTTTTGGCACATGAACCAAAAAGGTTTGCTATGCTTGCCCTATTGTATATATTTTGAAGAAAAAAACCATTGCTTACAACTATTAGCAGACTACAGGCCTATATTTTAAACCAATTTTAACAATGCCATGTTGTCCTTTATTATATTTTTCAGGTCAAAGATTAAGTAAAATAAGTAAAACAACTAGGTCATGGCTAAACTTTGCTCTTCATCTAGTCAGAAGGAACCAAAGTCACTCCCTATTTATCAAAAGAGAGGAAAATATTGATGAAAAGTTTATGAATGGGACAACTGAGAGAGGCAATGTGTCTCCACATTGTATCTCCACAATGTGTCTATATTTGGTGTTAGAATATTTTAGAATTATTTATATTCTGAGTAAAATTGTGAGAAAATTTAGAGACTTTTCCTAATTCTTTTTTTTTTCCGGTATAAGATTTTTATTTTTTTCTCCACCATAAAATAAAACAATATAGAGTTACAAACACAATAACAATGCTTAAAATCAATCATATACAAACTTTTATTTTCTCATTACTCCCTCAATGGAGGCTCTTATCTCTCCACGTGTAAAATTTTCTGTTAATTTTATACAATATTAGCAATTCTTAAAATTCTAAATTAAAGTTTTCCCCTCACCGTCTTACTACAAAAGGTTACAAAAATGTAAAGAATAATAAAACCTTTTTTATTATAATTCTTTCTAAAATAAAGTGACAATTATCTGCAGCTCAGCTGAAATATGTAAACTCAGGGGAGAATCTGGTTGGGTCCCAATGTTAATATCAGTTCAATATAGGTCTATAATAAGATGATTCAAGTGATAGTTGACAAAACACAGTTGAAATCCAAATTCAAAAGTAGAACAGTGGACAACTAGCTTAAAAACAGCAAAGATTGAAACACTCTAGTCAGCAAGCAATATGATTGAAATATTTTACAAACAAAGAATTACCTGAATTTGGTAGACAAGGTATATGTATAATTCTGTCCTCTCTTTTTAAAGTAACTGGTTTAATATTATACCTGATTTTTTTGGAACCTTCATTGTAATTCAGATTATTTTCAGTTTTTCAGACTATTTTTAGTTCCTTCATTTGATTATGTATGCTGCCTAGAGAAGTTCCGTTGTACAGAACCTGACAGATTCAACACACAAAATAAACCAACTGGTTAGTGGTTGGAGAATGGATCACTTGGAAATTTCAAACTGGAAATTAAAAAAATTGATCTCAAAATAAGGCAATAGTAAAGTAACTTTGTTGAGTTACTAAAAGGAAAAAAAACCAGTGTGTGTGCATTCAGTAGGAATCAAATCCATCTTTACAATGGAAGCAACACAGCCAAGGAAAAATCAATACATTTCCTCCCAACCCACCTTCCAATTCATAGATGGGGTGGAGAATTTCAAACAACTGGGGATGGCTTTTAAATTGTGTGTGTGTGTGTGTGTGTGTGTGTGTGTGTGTCTGTGTTGTTCATATTCTCTTCAATAACATGCATATTTATTTATTTTTCTATGCTATTTTACCAATTTGGCATTCTTCTGGCTTGGAGGCAGAGGAATAGCTCTATTCCATCAAGTTTGGTCCTTCAACAGTTCTTGTGAATTCTGCAATAGGCAGTAATGAATTGCTTGAAGTCAGATGAAAGTTCATGAAATTCTTCACATCTCTTTGAAGCCTGAAAAAAACATATTAGATTATTCCCCTCTGCTGAACAGAACATTTCCATGCACAGCAGTTGTTTTTTTTTAATGGAAGGTGGCAAAGATCTGGAGATCAGTAGAAATCTAATCAGAAGTCTTAATTAATGGCACATTTATTTAACAGAATAACAGTTGGAAAGGACCTTAGAGGTCTTCTGGTCCAACACTCCCTGCTCAACCAAGAGAATCTATACCTTTCCAGATAAGTAGCTATCCAGTCTCTTCTTAAAATCCTCCAGTAATTTATAGAGTATTCTGTATGTTTCCTTTTTCCTGATTTGTCAATGGATCATTAAAAGAAATCCAGAAACCCACAGTTGCTTCTTTCATAGGTTTGGTCTAGTTATTCCTACTACTTAATCAGTGGTTCTCAACCTGGGGGTTGGGACCCTTTGGAGGTCGAACAACCATTTCACAGAGGTCACCTAAGACCATGGGAAAAGACAAATTTCCCATGGTGTTAGGAACTAAAGCTTCTATTCTGGTGCCTTGGAACATATTTTTACAATCTGATCAATTAGAAATTTACACTGGGGGTGTCCCTCTGATTTTCCTGCCAATCAGCATAAAGCTGATGGCACTAGACTTATGGCTGGGAGTCACCACAACATAAGGAAATGTATTAAGGGGTCACAACATTAGAAAGGTTGAGAACCACTGAAAGTAATCACTCCTAACATATACTTTTTACACATTTATCATGCATACAACTTTCCTGGTCTATGTTTATTTAAACACAACTTAAACTGAAGAGTGCTGTTACTAACTTTGCAAATATATCCTGATTTTGACAATCGTTTCCAGCTAAGAATGATCAACATCAGCTGACAGTCTGTTACTGCCAGTTGTGCAGAGATGGAGTCTTTAATGAAGTACAGCTCTTGGACTGAAAACAAACAAATACAAATGCCATTTATATCCTTTGAGGATGAGAATGTGCAATTCTGCAGAGCCCCAAAGTCCTCCACATACTTGGAATCCTTAAAATGGGTGTATCTGAATATAGCCATCAACTAGATCATGATCATGAGCAGCATGCCTCCAGAAGTTGTGAATGCTCCAACACTGGAAGTTTTTAAGAAGATGTTGGATAGTCATTTGTCTGAAGTGGTGTAGGGCTCTCTGCCCAAGCAGGGGGTTGGACTAGAAGACCTCCAAGGTCCGTTCCAACTCTGTTGTTGCTAATATTATTATTATTACTATGTGCTTCGCTAAAGAGTTAAGAGAGTAAACATTATGATTTTAAAAAAGCAGTATCAAGATTAACAGATGAATGGCAAAGGCATATCTATGCTACCATGGTTGTTTCAAAAGTGCTTTTTATCCTTCAAAAGGAAACTGGATTGTCTTTTTCCTATAGGAAGATGAAGAAAATGTTTCACTTCTCATCCAAGATACTTCATCGGTAGAGGGGATGGAATGGAAAGATAGGTCCTGACAGTTGAAACTGGAGAGTGGGGAGATGGAATGATAGGTTCTGATAGGATGGCAGGGTGGGGGTGGAAGGAATAGATGTGTGTGTGTGCGTGTGTGTGTGTGTGTATTTGCAGACATATGATTGTTGGTACTCTCTGGGAGCAGTTGAAGCACTTAGTAGTCTTTCAGAAAATACTAACAATCAGATGACTGCAATGTATGAAAAATACAATTCCATTTCCACTACCCCCAATCCTATCAATACCTATCCTTCCATCCCCCCCATCAGAGATGTAATCAAATGTAATGTTGTTTCTTCTTCTTCTTCTTCTTCTTCTTCTTCTTCTTCTTCTTCTTCTTCTTCTTCTTCTTCTCCTCCTCCTCCTCCTCCTCCTCCTCCTCCTCCTTCCCCTTCCCCTTCTTCTCCTCCTCTCCTCTTTCTCCTCCTCTCCTCCACCTCCCTCCTCCTCCTCCTCTCCTTTCTTCTTCTTCTTCTTCTTCCTCCTCCTCCTCCTCCTCTTCCTCCTCTTCCCCTCCTCCCCTCCTTTTTTCTTTTTCTTCTTCCTCTTCCTCTTGAGAATGGATCTCAATCATGAAGTGTTATTAGCCATGTTACATTAAGCTCACTGATTCTCAAGAGAAAAAAAAGACTACTCTTCCCAGGAATGCAGAAATGGAAGCATTCTGAAACATGTGACCATTTAATAACAGCTTGTTGATTCTGAAGGAATGTTGCATAATGCCTTGATAATGCCATGTACATCTGATGAGATAGGTAGAATGGAGAGATGTTCCGCATTGTGCTGGTGCATGCAAAATCATAATCTTCTATTTTTGCACATTGTAGCAGAAAAAGGAAAGCATGCAGGTAATCCTTGGCTGGTGAAAGGTTACTTAGTAACTATTTGAAGTTGTAAAAAAGCTACTTGCAACCCAGATTCAAAGTTCTCCCATGGTCACATGGCTGCCTTTTTCAGCACTTGGCACTAGCCCACATTTACAGCTGTGGGCAGCATCGTAGAGTCATATGACTGAAATTTATGATATGTTTGCCAGAAATTAGAATTCATTCCCCCACCCCCAAAAAAAATATTCTAAAAAGTATTTGCTTAATGACCACCACATTTGCTTAACAACTGTTACAAACAGGACATAAAATTGGGTGCAGTCACACAGTGAGCTGCTTAACAAATATAACAACTTAAAACTGTACTATCAAGCTCCTAAGTTGAGGACTACCTGTATGGGAAAGCAAGTATCTCCCAGACCAGGGCTGTCAAATTCCCAGCCCACAAACCACATGCTGGCCATGAACGCACCTGGTTTAGCGAAGGGGGGGAAATCCCAATACCTCACGTAATGCACCATGATGACATGAGTTTGAGACCCCTTTTCCTAAGCTTTAAGCTATTTCAGCATTACACTTTTTAAATGAAAAATCAGATCCCTTATCTGTTGAAAACAAGAAAGGAAAAAAGAAAAAAACAAGAGTTGCTACCTACTTGATTCTTTCCTTTCTCATTTTGTAGATCGTGGTAAATGTTGTGGTTAGCTGCGGGCCAGCTCCTGCCCCAAGGACTGTGAATGTGGGGGAGACATCCACATGCTGCAGGCCTGTTTGCCCCCCCCCCCGGTGGAATCTGCTGATGAAGGCTTCTCTGACCAAGAAGACATGAGTGACAGGGAGGAGGAGAGTGTGGCAGACAGCTCAGAAGGAGATGAATTATCTAGCTCCTCCTTGGATTCAGAACAAGAGTTAATGATACAGCCACGCATGTGGAGAGCGATGCATAGGCAACAACAACTGAGAGATTATTATCAAAGAAAATGAGGCCACCTGTGGTTGGGTGGGGCTGTGGTAATTAGTGAGACTGCTATAAATAGCAGCCTGTGGGTTTGGCCATTGTGGAGGATTATCTGATCATTGTGTTTCCTGACTGCTTTACTGACTTTGACTTTTTGTGTGATGATTTTCCCCCGCTTTGAAACTAAACCAGAGCAAAGTGTGTTTCACTTTGTGAAAGAAGGACTGTGAATTGCCTCACAGCTGCAAGCTAAGTATCACAGAACTGATAAGGGACTTGTATAAATTACCAGTTTGTTTGGAGACGAGTGCTCTTTGATATAACAAAAGAGGGCTTAGTTTAAGTGAATTTTCATTATAAAGAACATTGTTTTGAATTTTCAAACGTGTGTGTGTCTGAAATTTGTACCTGTGAATTTTTGGGAGGATTCTACCAGAGAGCCCAACAGAGAACTTGAATTCTTTAGGTTGTGGGAGGTATTTTTAACCACTCAGCTGAATTTTCAAAATAAATGATCCAAAATATCTACACTAATGTCCCCAGTCTCATGGCCTACTAGTGTTGGTCATCTTACCAAACCAGCCTGGGCATTGATAATTCTGGACAAGGGCGGTGGAGTGGCTGGTTATGCTTTGACCATATACAATTTGGTTATGGAAGCAGCTGTACAACATTCCCTTTCTTTGACATTTTGACCTTTAACTACTCTTTTTTTTAAAAAAGAAAAACAGTCATCACTGTGTGAATATATTTTCTTCTTCTTCAAGGAGCAAAGGATATAGTTCATTTCAATTCCCACACATAAATAGATTTCCTCTGCATACAAGACTTAAGATAATTTTGCAGAACAAAAGTAGTCAAATATTGATGTCAAAGCGATGCCATATTTCTTGTGATCAGTTTTCCACTTGCTTGCAATTAGCCCAGACTAGATGGCAATTATGTTCTTTCTGAAGAATCTTGTGGTTTCTTGCTTGACTTTCATTTTAATACAAACCATAGATGCTCATACAGAGTGTAAAAGAGTTTTCAGACTTCTGGTCCTTTAGATAATAGGTTAGTACTAAAATAAGCAGTTGACCTTAGAGGAGGATAGCAACCCAAGACAATTGTCCTTGTTCAAGAATGCTATTGTTTGATTCATGCTTAGAGAGATTACACTCCTAAATGACTGGGGAGGAAAAAACATTGACAATGTCTTTACCATGCTGACTCAATACCAAATCTAGACTCTATCAATAGACTATCAAATAATCCAGAATTTCCTCCAAATATGACTGAGAATTGATTTCATCACATTCACTCTGTATAGTATAGATATGTGATTCAAATTGTATAGGGCAGTGATAGCTAACCTACGGCAAGGGTGCCACAGGTGGCACACGGAGACATATCTGCTGACACGTGAACCTAGCTCAGCTCCAACGTTCATGTGTGTGCTGTCCAGCTGATTTTTGGTTTGGGGGGGGCATCACTTAGAGAAACTAAGAAGGGCTCCAGATCCCCCCTCCCCCATTGACTCTACACACCACAAGGGGGGAGGAGGAAGGAAGGAAGGAAGGAAGGAAGGAGTGTGCCGGCCCCCTGGCGCCTGCAGCAGTCATTGTGCCCAGCACCGTTCCCTGAAGGCTGCGCACGCCTGCGCCAGTGCACCCCAAAATGCCCCACCGCCTACCCTTTTCCAAGGGCGCGCACAAAGCTGCGGCCGCCCCCCTGTGCCTCTAGCCCCCTCATGCCCCTGGCTACTCGCCGCTGCCCCCGCCCGCCCGCCCGATCCGTCTCTCTTTCTCCTCCGCTTCCCACCTTGGAGTGCGGCTCCTCCCACAGCGGTAACGCCCACCCCACCGGTCTTGCAGTCCCTTCGCTGAGAGCGCTTTTGTCCTGGGCTCTCAGCAAGGGGGCTGCAGGAGAGGCGGGGAAAACATTCTCACAGCGGGGGCCAGTGGGAGAGCAGTTTTGGCTTCCAGAGAGCCTCCAGTGGGGCGGGACAGGGTGTTTTTACACTCTCCCGGCTCCAGGGAAGCCTTTGGAGCCTGGTAAGGGCAAAACACAAGCTTACTGGCCCCATTTTTGGCCTCCAGAGGGACTCTGGGGGTGTGAGGGAAATTGTTTTCACCTTCCCCAGGCATTGAATTATGGATGTGGGCACTCATGCGTGTGCGATAGTGTGTGCCCACACTCTTTCATCACCCGAGGAAAAAAAGGTTCGCCATCACTGGTATAGGGTTTCCTGCCTAAGCAGGGGTTTGGACTAGAAGACTTCCAAAGTCTCTTCCAACTATGTTTATTTTCTTCTCTTCTCTTCTCTTCTCATCCCTTCCCTTCCTAACTTATTTTCTCTCCTCTCCTTTCTCATTTTGTAGATCATGGTAAAGAACTCTCTCCTCTTCCAACTCTGTTTATTCTCTCCTCTCCTGTCCTCTCATCTTCTCCTCTCCTCTTTTTAAAAACACACAGATGGAGGGAAACAGCTTTATGGGAGAAAGTAGGTAAAAAGTAGTATTCACACATCTCTCTTTGGATTTTGCATCACACACTCTCTTGGGGAAAGCAGAGCTCAATCATAGAAAGATGCATCATGTGCAAAATGTGGTAGCTACAAACCTGGGCTTTTCCAATTATGCTGGTTAGGAACACTCCCTGAAAGAATGGGCCATAACTTTAAATTCGTATAAACAATCATAGGCGAGGTCAGGATTCTCCAAAATGGTCAATATCAACCCGCAAGGGGACTATCCATTAGTACTGTAATTATAATAATATACTAGTGTTTCTACATTAACACTATTAAAAATAATATTATTTTCAAAAATGTTTGGAGGTTAATGAATAATCTAAAACTCCATGAAGGGGTGAATGAGCTGAACAGTTTGGGAACCCCTCAACTAGATTGGATCAATTGCAGCTCCTCAAGTCATCTCCCTCCATTATAATATCTGGTATCATTTCTGTATTTTATGAGAACAAAGTAGCTTACTTTCAAACAATATAGAAGGATGCCAAACTTACAGTGCGCTAAGCATTCCTTTTACTCCACTGCTTATCATTTTAACCATCTAGGATAGCACTCTTTCCAAAGTAGCCTGAACTATTGCAGTCTCACAGGCCCATGCAAAGACAGTTACAGCCTGAGTTTGTTTCCACCCTGCTGCTCTCCTGAAGTCCGTCCCAGCCCAGGATTCAGGAGCAGAAGTGGCTGGCACCAGTTCCATTCCTGCTAAGAGTTTGCAACAAGAACTGTCAGGACACATTGCTTCAATGAAAAGTAGCATATGGTAAAGTTCCGTGTCAGCAGCCTTCATATGGAACCCTTTAAACCTTCTTAAAAGATCCACTGGGGCTTCTAATTATTGTGAAACATCTCCTGGCAGAGCCAGTCCTACCCCTGCAAGAATGCACTGTAAAAATAATTAGATGATGAGATTTAGATCAAAACCGCTAACTGGTGATTTAAGAGTTTTGCTTGTTCCACATATATGGAGCTCAAGAAAAGGAAACACTTGGGGGGAAAGGGCCTTCACATAAAAGAAGAGCAATCTTACTGTGGTTTAAATTCTGTGGAGAACCCAAATACCCCCCCCCCCCAAACTGTTAATATTTGGTTTCCTGTGGTTAGCTAAGAGGAGAGAGAGTCTTCCTTCCCTGCCTTTATCCTTTATGTTACAAAAATCAAAAATTATTGCATTTGAGAATCTCCCCATTTCGAGAAAGCCCTGCTATTAAAAGAGGAGCTCGCTTTAAAGATCATTTGAGGAACTTGCTTTAATCAAGCTGAAACTTATTTAAAAAAACAAAACAAAAAGGCAGATCACATTTTAAGTATGTCCTGGGCAAGCCAACGTGTAGTCAATTAGGTGACATCACTTCTACAAAAGAAGCAGCACATCTTTAGTCAATCAGACACAAACAAACCCAGTTACAAGCTCAAAGTAATGAAAAAGAAAAAAGAAAAGGGAAGGAAAGGAAAGAAATACAAAGAAAAGAATTTAAAAGGCATAGAAACAGAAGAATGGATAAAATGGCCATTGAGAGAGGAAAAAAATGCAGCTGAAAAGCCAAAGTGGGGAGCAGAAGTCAGCTTAAAATAAATCAGGGGCAAACAATTCTTTCAAGACAGTGGACAATGAAATTAGAACTATGATTTATTGTATGTACTGGCTGAAAGTTAATATCCAGGTCAGAGAGGCCATTCACAAAATGTTGTGATCAGAAATGGTTGCCAGAAAGCCTCATCTACCTGAAACTAATATACTGAGATTATTTTGTGCCCTCTATTCGACAGGAAAAAAAATGGCCTGCACAGCTTGAGAGAATCCTCAGACTATATTAATATAATAAGTCAATGTTTTCCAACCTCGGCAACTTGAAGTTGCGGGAATAATGATAGGAGACAGACTTCAAAGGAACTTCTTTACTAGGCAACTTCTCTGTACAACCATCAACTTGCAGCCTGACAGCTTTTATAGGGTGCTGTCAGATGCATCAGCCTATAGCATTTGAGCATTCTCCTGCTCAGACACTGGACCTTGGTGAAACCATGTACACAGTCAGTACATAACAGTCCTTGATGGAGCAATCCATGTGGCACATACAGGGGTGGGCAGCAGGCAGGACGGGGTGGAACACAGTTCCACTGGTGGAAATGAAGATGCGTGCACAGCTCCAGCTGATCGGCAGCTGTCACTTCCTGAATTACTGGTCTTGGCTCAGCTCTCCTTTTTTTCCCTGCTACTGCTGCATCTGCGCTCCTTGCTTTTTTCCTCTTTCCTCCTTCCTGGCCTTGGACGAGCTCCCCTCTCACCTGCCCAGCTCCCCTCCAGCCTCAAGCAACCACTTCCCACCTGAGGTGCAAGCAGAAGGTGTGGGTGGAAGCGGCGCTGGCAGCATTTATGTTTCTGGCAGCACCTGTTTGCCTAGCTATCCAGCTTGAGGTGGGGGGGCAACCCAAGAAGGAGAGCACGGGAAACGCAAAGCAAATTGTCACCCCAGCGAGCGACACTGGTAAGGTTGTAAGTTGAGGACTTAACAGTTCACTTGAACGATGATGATCATTCAAGCCACTCCCACCTCATCACATGGCCAGAACCCACTCCCACCCAGTCACATGATCATCAAGCCACACCCACAAAATAAGCCGCACCCACAGTCAGTGTTTCCTCTAATTTTTTTTTTTGGGGGGGGGGCGGAAAAGTATAGTGTCTGAGCGGCAGTCCCTTCGAGACTGGGCGGCACAGTAATAACAAATAAACAAACAAACAAATAAATAAACAAACAAACAAACAAACAAACAAACAAAAAACCCACCCTGTTTTGCCTCAGAGAATTTCAAAATAAAATACTGTACTGTGTGTCTATAACAGTGAGCTCATAATAGGGCAACTCTATCAATATCAAAATGAAACTTAAATAGTTGAGCTAGTTTCAAACTAGATTTTGATTTTCTTTCTCTCTTCCTTACTCCCATTCTTTTTCTTTCTCTTTTCCTTCCTCTCTTTTTTCTATCTGTTTCTCTCTCTTCCTCTCTTCCTCTCTCTCCTTCCCTCTCACTCTTTCCCTCTCAGCTTCTGGGCAGGTTTGGAAAACTCTGAGTTGATGATGATTTTTAAGTGAGCGATTGCTCACTGCTCAGCTTAGAGGGAACTATGCCCACAGTGTGGCAATAAAATTTTTGGCTGCCCATTACTGGGCACATGTAATCATGCAGGTAAGCGAGGCATTTAGGAACCCTCCCTGACCTGTGCAGGTCACAACTCTGGAAGGCATTTCATGTTCACAGTCTTGAATTCCCAGTGTAAAACTTACCCCGAATAATTTTATAAGTCATTTTTAACTTGCACTTGAGAAATTACTATCCAATGCTTTCACCAATATTGTTTAACAGAACCGTGAAAATTAGTTCTCCTTCATTCATGGCCAAGGAATAGTTTTAATTACTTGATTGTTGTTGTTTTTAAAATGGAATATTTGAATCTACAAAACAGATTTGGCAGGGCTCAACAATTCCCAACCCCTGAGTACCACAATGTGCTCTCTGTTAGGCAGGCTAGTTTTGTTTATGCGATGCTCATTCTTTTCTGCTTATCCATCCTCTAATTGTGCTTACTGCTTGAATAAATTTAAGTCCTAAGGATAGTTTGACTGCCTCTGTGCCCGGAACTCTATAAACATCTTAGGACATGTACATATCACACGTCTACTAGCATCCTTAATTCAGGGATGTGTGGTGTAAAGTTCCAGGGCTACGTGTAATCACCAAACTCTTGTCAGTGGTTTCTAAAGCTCCTTCCAAAACTGCTGCCAATCTGCGATTGTTAATGTGACTACATTGTAAAATGACTGAAGATATGGATAATGATCATATTATTCTTTTTAAAAAATTGGCACATTTTAATTTATTATTAAATTAATTTATTATTAATTTATTTATTATTAAATTATAATTAATTGATTTATTATTACATTATTTTCCCCAACCTTGCCTACTTTTATAGCCTTCTAGTCCAAATTGAAAGAGGTTGCAATGGCTCAGTGGGTAAAGATGCTGAGCTTGTCAGCTGACATCCTGGGTTTGAGACCTTAGCACTGCCTAACAGGGTGAGCTCCTGCTCTTGCCCCAACTTATTATTATTATTATTATTATTATTATTATTATTATTATTATTATTATTATTTATTAGATTTATATGCCGCCCCTCTCGGTAGACTCATGCCACTTAGCATGATAATGGAAGTAGATTAATAGGTACTACTTTGGTTAGAAGATAAAAGTGTTCCGTGCACCTTTGGTATATAGCCAGGCGGTCTACATGACCACAGTAAATGTCTTAGGACAACAGTGGACATCTCTGCCTAGAATGAGCACTGTGTCCTAGAGTCTGACATTACTGAACAGGGAAACCTTTACATTTTATCTTCTCTGTGGCGGCCCCGACTCTCTGGAACCAGCTCCCCCCAGAGATTAGAACTGCCCCTACCCTCCTTGCCTTTCGTAAACTCCTCAAAACCCACCTTTGTTGTCAGACATGGGGGAACTGAGATATCTCCCCAGGGCCTATACAATTTATGTATGGTATGTTTGTATGTATGTCTGCTTAATAATGGGTTTTTTAAAATATTTTAAATTTTAAATTATTAGATTTGTTATGAACTGTTTTATTGTGTTGTGAGCCGCCCCGAGTCTACGGAGAGGGGCGGCATACAAATCTAATAAATAAATAAATAAATAAATAAATAAATAAATAAATAATAAATAAATAAATCTAAATTCTGAGTTGTAGGCCCTTGCTCTAAAGCAGTGCTTCTCAATTATTTTCTGTTACCACTACCACCATCACCACCCCGGAAGAAGTAAACATTTTGCACACACACACACACACACACAACTCTCTGATCTGGGCCCCAATGGAATTTTAGTGCTTTGACAGGGGGCCAGGCCAGCTTAATCAAGCCAATGTTTTGGGGTCACCAGACTGGCCCATAAGCACCGCCTCTGCTGAGCACTCATACCAAATGGTGTGGAAGGAGACTTTTGGGTGCCTTTGAAGCTTTCGCCCAGCTGCAGAAGATGCTTCTCCTTGTCTAGTTGCAGGTTTGTCATGCCGTCCATGGCTACCATGGCACCCACTGAGAACAACAAGAACCCATGCAACCTTCTTGCCTCACCTGGACGCCTTCTCTTCTGCGCTCAGAGCAGCATGAACTGGGAAAACACTCTTTGTCTGGGGGAATTGATCAAGAGGGACCATGCATGTTCCCCAGAGTCACACACGTCATGCCCGGCATTGCTCCACACACAACCAGGGAGGCACGCCCCACTATTTGAGAAGCTCTGCTCTAAAGCAAGACATATCACTATACATGCAACCCTTTCCCAGACATTTTCCCCTTTGATGTAGAGATGCTCCATGTGGATGGAAGAACTTCATATGTCCATCAGAGTTCCCACATCTGCTAACAATTACTGGATCAGGATTAAATAATTCATTTTAAATTGGTAAAATGTGAGCTATTCTGAATAAACTTAGGTATGGCTTGCATTTTAAGTGATTTTACGTAGTTCACACTTCCTTGGCCAATATACAGATTATATGGTTCTCTGAATTTTACATGGCCAAAAATATATTTCAAAAATATGTATAGTTGAAAAATAGACAAACAGGTCGGTGTATTTAAAGGAGATACATACCAGGGGTGGGTTCCTCCTAGTTTGGACCGGTTTGCCCAAACCAGTAGCGACCCACTGATGACATCATTGTAACATTGCCGTATGTGTCTCAGCAACCAGTTAGGTCCCACAGAGTTGGCCTTCTCCAGGTCCTGTCAACCAGACAATGTCGCTTGGTGGGACCAAGGGGGAGACCCTTCTCTGTGGGGGCCTAGCCCTCTGGAATCAGCTCCCCTTAGAGATTTGCACTGCCCCCACCCTCTTCACCTTCCACAAAAGACTCACTTATGTCACCAGGCTTGGGGCATTTAGATCTTGCCCCCCTGTCTGATGAATGTTATGTATGGCTGAGGTCTGAATGTATACGATTGATTTTTAAAATATTGGGGATTTCAGGTTAGTTATTTAGTTTAATTAATTGGATTTGGCATTGAATTTTATTGTTTTTATTATATGTTGTAAGCCACCCCGAGTCTTTGGAGAGAAGTGGCATATAAATCCAATCAATAAATATATAAATAAATAAACATCACCGAACTGGATTGGTCGGTGCCATCAGCTTTTGGGGAGGAGGTTGATTCTTTTTTTCCCTTCTGAATATGCTCAGAAGCCAAGTTCCAGTCCTGTTCATGTGGTCCCCATCATTTTTTCAGCTTTGGATTATTATTATTATTGTTATTATTATTATTATTATGATTATTATTATTACTATTATTACTATTACTATTATTACTATTATTACTATTATTATTATTGCTATTATTATTACTATTATTACTATTATTACTATTATTATTATTACTATTATTACTATTATTACTATTATTATTATTATTATTATTATTATTATTATTATTATTATTATTATGTCAGTACAACACAGCAAACGAGATCACTATGCTGGATTTCGTATTTCATCCCCAGTCGGGCGCTTCCCAAGCACCTAGGACTGCGTGATGTAGCAGCGAATTATGTTTGCCGATCCCAGTAAAGCGGCCTTTTGCAATTGACAGATGGAGATTTTGTCAATTCCAATGGTTTTCAAATGTCCACTGAGATCCTTTGGTACTGCGCCCAGCGTGCCAAGTACCACTGGGACCACTTTCACTGGCTTATGCCAGAGTCATTGCAGCTTGATTTTTAGATCTTCGTATTTCACTGATTTCTCTAGCTGCTTCTCCTCAATTCTGCTGTCTCCTGGGATTGCGATGTCGATGATCCATACTTTCTTTTTCTCCATGATCACAATGTCTGGTGTGTTATGCTTCAGAATTCGGTCAGTCTGAAGTCGGAAGTCCCACAGTAGTTTTGCTTGCTCATTATTACTATTACATTATGTATTACTAATACATTATTTTTATTATTATTATTATTATTATTATTATTATTGGATTTTTCATTATTGTGCATGCACATGCAGCATGTCCTTACACACCCACGCGGTGCTGGAGGGAGCAAAACAACAGCGAGGTAAGTTGGAACTCACCCCATACCAAAAGCAGTAACTTCACAATCTCTAGGAAATATAAAGAGACAGCCTTGGAAAACGGTATATTGCACTCCTTCATGTAAATATGCAATGTTTACAAAGGAACAAAATTGACAATTGAGGCATAAAGCTTGTTAATAGCAATAGGACATAGATTTATATACCAATTCACAGTGCTTTTATAGCCCTCTCTAAGTGGTTTACAGAGTCAGCATATTGCTCCCAACAATATGGACCTTCATTTTACCCACCTCAGAAGGATGGAAGGCCAAGTCAACCTTGCGTTGGTGAAATTCGAATGTCAGCAGAAATACCCTGCAGTTCAGGGGTGAAATTCAGCAGGTTCTGGAGAACTGGTATCAGAATGGAGATTTTGCAATATCTTTCCCCCAGGAGTAGGGTGGCAATTGGGATTTTGCAGAATTCTTCCCTTGTCATGCCCACCAAGCCATGCCCATAGAGCTGGTAGGGAAAAATTTTAAATTCCCCCCCTGCTGCAGTTACTACATTCTCTAACCACTGCGGTACCGCAGCTCTTGTTAAGTTCCAATATTAGGCAGTTGAGCAATTTACTGGCTTAGAGTTATGGCATGTTACTAAAATCTCAAAGGTTATTATGATTGCACTTCAGGACCTGCAAGGTTTTAGTGAGAATGACTGTTTCTAAAGTTGTGACATCATGATCAAGTTCAAACATTGAGTTGTTCTTGCCTGGCTTTGAAAAAAAGAGGGTTAAATGTGGAATGGGGTTTTCATTTGGAACCACGGATTGTGGTAGCTTTGAAAGATTTTTATTTTATATTCTGTTTTTTTCTTTGCAATTGCTTCTTTTGTTATTATTTGTGACGCTGCATTCCTTTGTTTTGAATATGGATGTATGAAGATGGGAACCATATATAAGCACAGAGTCAACTTCGATCAAAGCAGCATATAAAACCCGCAAATAAATGTTCTGTCGGGCTCTCTGATAGGAGCCTCCCGAAACTTCAAAGATACAAATGTCAGACACACACACATTTGAAAATTTAAAACAATGTTCTTTATCACAAAAGTCAAAATAAACTAAGCACTCTTTTTGTATTGCAAAGAGCACTCTTCCCAAAACAACCAGATAGTCTGTACAATTTCCCTTAAGCAGTCATTAAGTACTTAGCCAGCAGCTGTGGAGAAACTTCACACCCCTTCTTCCAAAGAAGGGAGACACACGCACGCGCTGCTCTGCTTTGGTTTGAAAAAGCAACAAAGTCCAGCACACAAGATTCCTGACAAAACTGCAACAGATATTCTTCCATAATGGCCAAACCCACATGCTGCTATTTATAGCAGCAGCCTTAATTACTGGAGCCCCCCCAAACACAGGTGGACTCCCTTATTTCCTGTAATATGTTCTTACTTAGTCTCTTCTACGCATAATTCTGCGCTTGCGTGGGTCCAGAATGTCATCATCTGAAGCTATAGAAGATAAGGAACATTGACTGCCTTGGCTGTGTGCCAAGCCCTCCTCTACCGAGTCACTCCCACCTTCTTCTTCGTCCAAGGAAACTAAACTCTGAACTGAATCTGTCAGCAATAACACAGGCCTGTGACATGTTGAATTTTTCCCTGTATCCACCTCCCCATTCACTGGGGAAGGAGCTGGGCCAGAGCCAACCACAACAATAAATAAATGTGAGGAGAAATTGCTTCAAAATTTGGCAATCCATTCTTGAGGTTGGTAAAATTAACAGAATAACAGTTGAAGTCTTAATCATCTTCCTTTCTCTTCTCTGCCCTCTTTCCAGTGTTTCAATGTATTTTTATAATAAGGTGACCAAATTACAGTATTCCAAGTGTCTTACTAAATCTTTATAAAGTGGAATTAAATGGCTCCATTGTATTCTTACTGTCAACTGTAAATTCATTAAACATCCCGATTTACATTATTTTTGTCTTCTTAATATTCAACATTAACCCAGATTTTTCACTTTCAATTTTTGCTTTCCTCTGCTAAGTCTTCTTTACTTTCACCTTCCAAGTGGTGTGGTCTACAAGTATGAAGCTGCCATTGTTTCAGCTTTCAGTTCTGATCCCAACCTCTCATTTCTTTTAATCCTATCATACTTAAGCTTGCTTTACAATGAAACATATTGAGGAAATGTGCATCCTTCTGTCACCAGCTTCTCTATTCACTTCTTCTTGTCCATTGTAAAGGTTCTTTTCTTCCCATAATAACTGACATAATTTAAATGTATCAAGCTATTCCTTACACTGTTTTTACATTCCAACTGTAAGTCATCCAGAATAAAAACTGATGGCACACTTATTCGGTTTTCTATGTTTAACTCAGTTATCAGGCAACAGTAAATCACAATCTGTTTCGCAATCAACTCCTTGTAGTGTTCTGGCTGATTGAATTGCATTTCTTCACCTGCACTGTCCTATTACATTATCTATTTGGTTCCACTACAAGTGCAGTTAGTTTAATTTGTGCTGAAGCAGGAGATGGAATAGATAAGAAACATACTTCAGATAATTCTTTTTTTTTTTTTTTGGAAAAATAGTTTATTGAGTATAAAAAGTTTTTAAAAGGGGAGGGAAAAGGGGGAAAAGGGGAAAAGAGGGAGGAGACACAATAAGGGGAAATTTTATATTATAACCAATGTGGTATACATCAGAACATCATAACAGCATATATATATGTATATTACATTGAGTGAAAGGTAAGTGTACAGAATATAAGCTATGTTAATGAAATAATGAAAGGAAAAAAAGAAAAAAGAAAGTGTAAGAAAATGGGGAAAGGTAGGAAGGGAAAGGGGGAGAGGGATATGTGTGACAAGGCAGACATTTTAGAGGTATACGACTTTATGGTCTAAAGGAGTGATGGGTGTATATGGTATAAAGTAGTAAATCAAATATAGAATTGTGGTAGCAAGTTTTGATATTTCTGTAAAGATGTAGATATTTTGGTATTTCAAAATAAGTTGAGGAGTTATGTTGCAAAAGTCTATATTTACATTCAGGTTGTTTGTGATCAATATTTGGTCGTATTCTGTTGTTTGTTTTCAATTGGAGCATGGGAAGGCGAGCAAAGTTTCTTATTATTTGAGAAAATTGTTAATTTTTTTAAAATTAATCATTGGTACCATTTCTCCCATAGCTTGTAGAAATCTGATTCCTTTTTGTTTTGAAGTTCCATTGTGATTTTGGACATCTCAGCACATTCCATAATTTTTATGATGGTGTTTAATATAGTTGGGATGTTTTCTTCTTTCCAAAACTGGGCATGTGTAATTCTGGCTGCTGTTAGTATTTATATAGTAAGGTATCTATCTTCTTGTGGGATTCTTATTTCAGATAATTCTATTAATCTATCTATTGCATGATTGAATTTATCCCATCCAAATCTTCCTATCCATTCCATCTTTTCCATTTTTGTCATTTCAAGCACCTATTAACAGCACTTTCTATATATCCCATTTATTTTTTATTTGTCATTTGCCATAGCATTCCCCAATGTCTTTTATTGCTACACCTAGAGCATGGGTATCATCTTGTGTAATTTTAATATTCACTCATGCAAATCTGCAGTATTTTGATCAAAAGTAGAGAATATACATTGGATCTGACATGGGGTATTTGTTCTGCCTCTCAGGCTTCTGAACTACAGCTGGGTGGCACAGCTGCCATGCAAGATCATAAAAGTATACTGAATCTGAAGCAACTTCCCTGTTTTAGATCCAAATGTCTGCACATCCCTATTGATTGAATTCCCACTGATTTTAATAGACACTGTCTTCTCATGTCTTGGGTTATAGCCAAGCATCTATTTAGAGATTCCTTTTTAAAGTATTGTTTCTGTTTCATTCCTTGATATAGTTTCATGTCCTCAATGGTATATTATTTAATAATCTCATTAAAAGTAACTTAACCTAGCCTGCTACAATGCATTTAATCCCAAAGGATTTAGTGTAGCATGCTTCAGTTCCAATTTGACAGTTTCAAGTTTTCTTTACTTTATGCCCTTTCACATTCTACTGGCCAAATCAACTGCCAAACTTCTTGAGGCTGTGGTCAGGCCACAGCATCTCTTTCAGATCCATTCATGAAAGTTCAGTGCTCTTTTTCCATAGCTGAAGAAGTGTATTCTGGTTATCTGGCACCCAATTTGTATAAATATATTTCTTGACAACATTACAAGAGTGATTTTCCACTGCTTTCTTCTGCCTCCCCAAGTCTCCAGAGAGGGGCGGCATACAAGTCTAATTTCTTCAGTCTTCTATAGCTGCTTTATTATTATTATTATTATTATTATTATTATTATTATTATGTCAATACAATGCAGCAAACTATATCACTATGCTGGATTTCATATTTCATCACCAGTCAGGCGCTTCCCAAGCACCTAGGATTGTGTGATGTAGTGGCAAATTATGTTTGCTGATCTCAGTAAAGCGGCCTTTTGCAATTGACAGATGGAGATTTTGTTTATTATTGTTGTTGTTGTTGTTGTTGTTGTTGTTATTATTATTATTATTATTATTATTATTATTATTATTGCTATTGTTATTGTTATGGGTTGGCTTTCTTTGTGCCTGTAAAGACCTATTACAGACAGTGGTGGGCTCCTATGGGTATGGTCAGATACGCAGTACCAGTAGCAATTTTTTTTTCTTTTTTTCCCTTCTGGGCTCTGAGTATGTTTTTCCTATCACAGTAAATGAGGTTGAATGTGTATATTTTTAGAAGAGCTGTGCATGCGTGTGAGTACATACCCTTTATATAGTAGATAATCAGGGGTAGGCTACTGCCCGGACGGGGAGGAATGCAGTGGGGTAGTGAAAATGGAGCTCCACCCCAGAACACCCAATTTACACTGAAAGATGTTGAATAGTGATGGGCAAACCCAATGGTATTCGGGTTCGGCAAGTTTGGATGAACTTTACGCAAAATTCAGCCAAACCCGAACCAAACATGAACATGAACACGAACGGGGAATCCCTCCCACGAAGAGATTCCAGGGGCAGAGCTTTGACATCACCGGCAGGTTGCTAAGGACACCAAGGTGATCACTTCCTGGATTCCATGGAATCCAGGAAGTGATCACCTTGGCGTCCTTAGCAACCTGCCGGTGACGTCAAAGCTCCGCCCCTGGAATCTCTTTGTGGGAGGGATTCCCCAGCTCCTTCAAAGGGAGGACTTCACGTAAAAATAAACATTGTTATTTTTATGAAAAAGGACACTGCAGCGGCGCTGCAAGCAAAGGGCGGTCCTTTCACGTACGGATCTGAATTGTGCGGTTTCGGTTCGCCCATCACTAATGTTGAAACAAAATGCATAAGCCATGCCCACAGTGTGATAGTAAAAATTTTGGTAGCCCTTCACTGATTATAGATCAATAAGACTTGAGCTGGTAGGGACTTTGAAAATCTTACTAGTTCAACTCTGTGCTCAAACAGGAGACCTTTTACTATTTCAGACAACTGACTGTGAAGTCTCTTCTTAAAAGCCTCCAATGATGAAGCACCTACAACTTATGATGGCAAGCTATATAACTGGTTAATTGTCCTGTTAGGAAGTTTCTCCTTAGCTCCAGGTTGCTTCTCTCCTTGATTAGTTGCCATCCATTGTTTCTTGTCCTGCCCCTCTAGTGCTTTGATAAATAGGTTGAGCCCCTCCTCTTTGTGACAACCTCTCAAATACTGGAGGCGAGTGATGGCGACTGTCATGTCGCCATCACTCTACTAAACAAATAATTCCCTCAATACTGTCAGATTTTCTACTAAATCTGCACTTCTATTCTACTAGTTTTTCTCATCATTCCTTTCACCCATTTCCTCCCATGTTGACTGTATCACTGTAACTTGTTGCTTATATCCTAATATTTTTATTAATATTGCTTCTTCATTGCTTATTTGACCCCTATGATAATCATTAAGTGTTGTACCACATGATTCTTGACAAAGGTATATTTTATTTTATGTACGCTGAGAGCATATGCACCAAGACAAATTCCTTGTGTGTCCAATCACACTTGGCCAATAAAAATTCTATTCTATTCTATTCTATTCTATTCTAGTCCTTGTTTTCTCTAGACTAGACAAACACAGATCCTACAACAGTTTTTCATATGTTTGTGGTCTCCAGGACTTTAATCATCTTAGTTGCTCTTCTTTGCACTTTTTTTTCAAAGTCTCAACATCCTTTTTTGTAATGGGGAGACCAAAACTGGATGCAGTATTCCAGGTGTGGCCATACTGACACTTTATAAAATGATACTAATTCTTGATGTAATTTTGATTCTTCTGTCTATTCCAGGTGTGGGTTCTAACTTACCTTGCTGCGAGTTCACTTCCTCTCATGCCATCTGGCTGTGCTTCATGGGTGCAAGTACACTTTGCACGCACACGTACATAGTCCCAATTTTTTTTTTAAAAAAAATGCCCAAAAATGCCAAGAACATGATAGTGACACATGTGCAGTGATGAAAACAAGTTGATGATGCATGTGCATATGTGCAGAATAAAGAAACCTGGGAGGGGAAATTAAAAAGCAAAAAAAAAAAGGCAAAACTTTTCCCAAAAAGATGGCGGCATCCACAGACCAGCACTGACAAAAACAGTTCTGTTACATCATTGTGACATCCCTAGTGGGTTGCTACTGGTTCAGGCCAACTGATCCGAACCTGTCCGAACCCACCTCTGGTTTATTCCTAGCTTCTTCTTTTTCATGTTGACCTTACCAGCAAGAGATGAGGACCTAATGTTTCACATTTATCCTCTCATTCCATCAAACAGTTACATCTGTAAACACTGTAAGTCTGTAAACACCGGTCAGCTGAGAGCCAAGTTTTTCTACTGTTTTGAGCAGGCTTTTCTACTGTTCCTTTACATTGCACATTCATTGCAGCTGCAGTGGACTAACAAAGGAATTAATCATTGAAGAAGTTGACTTACAATGCAACTATTGTTGGTAGGCTCTCCTATTGCTATTTACATGTCACTGGAAAGTCAGAATATAAATACAGCTCATCTGTTTGGGACCCATATCGCATCTCAGACATTAACACCCTTGAAAATGTTCAAAGATACTTCACAAAAAGAGCCCTTCATTCCTCCACTAGAAACAGAATACCCTACGAAACTAGACTTACAATCCCGAGTCTTGAAAGCTTAGAACTACGTCACCTTAAACATGATCTAAGTATTGCCCACAAGATCATATGTTGCAATGTCCTGCCTGTCAAAGACTACTTCGGCTTCAACCACAACAACACAAGAGCACATAACAGATTCAAGCTTAATATTAACCGCTCCAAACTTGACTGTAAAAAATATGACTTTAGTAATCGGGTTGTTGAAGCGTGGAACTCATTACCGGACTCCGTAGTATCATCCCCTAACCCCCAACATTTCACCCTTAGACTATCTACGGTTGACCTCTCCAGATTCCTAAGAGGTCAGTAAGGGGCGTACATAAGTGCACTAGAGTGCCTTCCATCCCCTGTCCTATAGTCTCTCCTATATCTCGTATTTCTTCTCTACTATATCCTTTATAACCTTCATTGTGTATTATTGTGTATTTGACAAAATAAATGAATGAATGAATGAATGAATGAATGAATGAATGAATGAATAAATAAATAAATAAATAAATAAATAAATAAATAAATAAATTGTTCCGAACATGTAACAGGTATTTACAAAGTATCAATTAATATCAAAAAATTGTATTTTGTCTATTTTTTTGCATCACCCTTTTCTTCCCTGCATGCCCAATCTTGGGAAATCATCTCTTCTCGTACTACAAAATTAAAGTGCACATTCAGTGCACTCAGAGTATTACTGGGATTTTCAAAAGAAATGAAAAGAAAATCTAATGCTTGTTATTTCTGAAAAAGCAGCACTTTGTCTACAAATGAACTTGAAAAGATTCTGTAAGGAGAATAACACAAATATGTTTTTTAAAAATTGCCTGATATAGTGGATGAAGGCCGAATATTCCCATCGGAGCAATGGAAATGGAAAAACACAGTGATAAGTTTGAAATGCAGCTGGGGAAACATAGATTAAGCATTATTTAAGAATTTGATAGACAAAGAGTCAGGCTGAGAAACAGGTTGCCAAAAGAGATTGAGAATTTCCATTGCTTGTGCCGTTCAAGGCTAGGCCACCCATCCATGAAGGAAGAGGAATGATTTAGTAATCAGGCATAATCTATCTTGCCACAATGCAGAGAAAGAAAATAGATGCTTGAGCAGTAGCTACTATTCCAGCTTTGCTAAGCTTGTGATTCATGGGGATAATAAGTCATGGGAGAAAACTACTGGCAAAAATACGTATTTAGAGAGTATTAGTTTCGAATCAGGCACTGTTTTCATCTTCTTGCTATACCTGTTGACTCATAAATATCGTTTTAAGGCTTTTTGAAGAACAGGGAAACTTGGATATAAATTTTATGTCTAAAACTTTCTCTTATTGTGCAGCCAGCAAACTGTGGTCCACATGTGGATTAGTAAGACTTATTTCATCCTTTATGGGGGCCAAGATAAAATCGGGAGCATTTAGTAATTCCTTTGTAAACTTATTATGATGGAATTATAGTGGCATTAGTCTTTCCCCTTCTTTATATAATAATTATTTTTGTATCAATCATGTCCAAACAAGATTTTAAATTCTTAAAAATGGAGTTTATAAATATTCTTGTCAACTATTTGAATACGAAAAACAATTATTGAATGATAAATGGTATTCTATGTTTTAAAGACATGAATCTCATTTAGAATGAATATTTTCTTAGACATTTTCCCCCCAGAAAACCTAACTTATAGTTGTTTAAGAAAACTAGGATAGCACTTTTTCATTTTGTAAATACTGAAATTAACTGAAGCTTGTATTAAATGAAGACCAGCACTCTCAATATCTTGCAATGTTTGTACACTGATAGAAAGCTCTATTTGAATGCTTTGTAGATTAAAATAAATTGCATTTTGTAACTTGCATCTGCTTTGCTTGACATAGCAGTATTCTAGGGTAATTTATTCAGATTCAAGACACTACCACTATAGATGTGGTAAGTACAGGGTTATTTTTTTCATGAATTGAAAATTCTATGCTTTGATATTCCATAGCTGGACCCAATACAAATCCATGGAAGCAAATATATGGAAGCTGATTGTTCTTCCCTCCACCAAGCCAAAGATTCTCTTCCAAAATGTCTTCAAGGATTGGGATTCTCTACTAAATGATCAACAATCAGAACATCAATCAAAGAAAACAAGAAAGCAATGCCCAGTTCCTTACCCCCAGATGACACTTCTACCATTTGATATTTCTTTCTTTCTTCTTCTTCTTCTTCTTCTTCTTCTTCTTCTTCTTCTTCTTCTTCTTCTTCTTCTTCTTCCTCCTCTTCCTCTTCCTCTTCCTCTTCCTCTTCCTCTTCCTCTTCCTCTTCTTCTTCTTCTTCTTCTTCTTCTTCTTCTTCTTCTTCTTCTTCCTTTCTTCATGAGGTCATCTAAATCTCAACCTACTTATATATATCTGGAATAACCAGTAATTCCAATAGAAGACATTATATGTAGTCAAGGGTTGAACTGAGAAATCTTTATTGCTCTCAGAGCCTGGTTGTTTGCTTGCAGCCATTTCATTAACTCAACTAGATAACACTGCAAGTGAGTGTGGCATTTGCTCCTTGTTTATATACTGTAACTTGCTTGTTAGTACTTTGCCCTACCTGATTTGAAAGATACATCAGCCATCAATAGACACATAGAGATAAACCACAATTACACACCATTCAAAAGAAACTATATAAAAGCTAAGAAGGAAAAAAATGTAGTATATCTTCTTCAGAAGTCAACCATCATATAAACACCAGACAAACAATTCAAACAGAAATCAATACCCTAATCAAGGAAATGATTAGAAAAATCAGACCAAGGAAAGCTTCTGTATATAAACAGGGAACAAACCCCACACTCAATAACATTGATGATGTTACCTAGTTGGGTAACGAAATGTCACAACTAAGTTCAGGGAGGCACTGAGTGTTAAGAATATTATTTTAGGCTAGGCTACTTGCTATGACATGCTAAATATTATTGGCTGTAGTTGAGTGGACTTTTCCCATAGATCCAGAGTAAATTATTTTATACACACACACACACACACACACACACACAAACAAACTATCAGATGAGAATATCCCAAAATAATTTATTTATGGCATAGTCTATAGTTTTCTGATCTATAATGAATGACAACAGGAATGAGAATGGGGGTTAGAATTTTGATAGTAGGAGTCAAACAGGGTTACTGTGTTTGAAAGTGCATTCAGAATCAAGCAAGAGAGTTTTAACTTTTCCAGAAGTGCCTCTAGGCTTCAGGCTTGATGGTTTATGGTCAAAGATGAACATTTATAGCTAGGGAATCTTATTTGTCTCGAAACTGTTGCAAAAATGTACCTAATGTTCAGCCATTTCTCCAACTCTTCTACCATCCTGTCCTGCCAGCAAGATTGAAAGCGGTGGAAGATTTTAGAGGGATTTCAAAACTCCGCAGCAATCTTTCAAAGTAACAGTTTATTCAATTCAAGCAGAACCATTAAGAACAGACAATATTTTCAAAGTACCATAGCAACAGGTGATTGAATCAGTGCCCGGAACTTAAGAGAAAAAGGTTGGCCAAAGAAACTGAATTGTAGTGATATCTTTCTTATAACAAATGGAATAAATCGAATATTGTTTTGGACTCACAACACTGAATTGCGTCATGACATGAAATCCTTTATGTATCTTTCACAGTAGATGATGCATGGATGTGTATGCATCTTCCATAAGCAAACTAAAACAATTCTCAATCTCTTTTATAGCTTGGTTCAGATAGAAATTGAGATGACTAATGGAGTATAAATGCTAAAGTTTATTTATTTATTTATTTATTTATTAGATTTGTATGCCACCCCTCTCCGTAGACAAACAATGTACAACAAATCTAATATTTAAAAGTATCTAAAAACCTCTTATTTAAAAAGCAAGACATACACACAAACATACCATGCATAAACTATATAGGCCTGGGGGAGATGTCTCAATTCCCCCATGCCTGATGGCAGAGGTGGGTTTTAAGGAGTTTATGAAAGGCAAGGAGGGTGGGGGCAATCCTAATCACTGGGGGAAGCTGATTCCAGATGGTTGGGGCCGCCACAGAGAAGGCTCTTCCCCTGGGTCCCGCCAGATGACATTGTTTAGTCAATGGGACCCGGAGAAGGCTAACTCTGTGAGACCTAACTGGTCACTGGGATTCGTGCGGCAGAAGGCGGTCCTGGAGATATTCTGGTCCGATGCCATGAAGGGCTTTATAGGTCATAACCAATACTTTAAATTGGGACCAGAAACTGATCATCAACCAATGCAGACTGCAGAGTGTTGGTGTAACATGGGCATACCTAGGGAAGCTCAATTCGCAACTGCATTTTGCACGATCTGAAGTTTCCGAACACTTTTCAAAGGTAGCCCCATGTAGAGAGCATTACAGTAGTCGAACCTGGAGGTGATGAAGGCATGAGTGACTGTGAGCAGTGACTCCCGGTTCAGATAGGGCCACAACTGGTGCACCAGGCGAACCTGGGCAAATGCCCTCCTTGCCACAGCTGAAAGATGGTTCTCTAATGTAAGCTGTGGATCGAGGAGGATGACCAAGTTGTGGACCCTCTCTGAGGGGGTGAATAATTCCCCCCCCAAAGGTAATGGACGGACAGATGGAATTGTCCTTGGGAGGCAAAACCCACAGCCACTCCGTCTTATCAGGGTTGAGATTGCCTCTTCTTCTGACTGTAGGGGATAATAGAGAGAAAATCTATCAAAATATTCCTGAAGTTGATAAAAAATGAGCCAGCCTGGAAGATCTGAGAATAATAATAACAGGACATTGACAATTACTAGTGGACTAGTAATTGTCTCACTAGTATCACCAGTACTAGTCTCACATCATAGGGAAATTTTTGCACTATTATTTTGTCTTATTATTTTGTCTTTCCTATTCTTATTTCAACTATTCTTATGCTCTCTACATGGGGCTACCTTTGAAAAGTGTTCGGAAACTTCAGATCGTGCAGAATGCAGCTGCGAGAGCAATTATGGGCTTCTCCAAGTATGCCCATATCACTCCAACACTCCGCAGTCTGCATTGGTTGCCGATCAGTTTCCAGTCACAATTCAAAGTGTTGGTTATGACCTATAAAGCCCTTCATGGCACCGGACCAGAATATCTTCGGGACCGCCTCCTGCCGCACGAATCCCAGCGACCGGTTAGGTCCCACAGAGTTGGCCTTCTCCGGGTCCCGTCGACTAAACAATGTCGTCTGGCGGGACCCAGGGGAAGAGCCTTCTCTGTGGGGGCCCCGACCCTCTGGAACCAGCTCCCCCCTGAGATTAGGATTGGCCCCACCCTCCCTGCCTTTCGAAAACTCCTTAAGACCCACCTCCCCCTTGCCCATGTTGTTTTGTTGATTGATTGACTGTGTGCCTGTTTTTATATATACTGTTTTTATGAGATTACTAATTTTAAATTGTAATTAGATTGGTGGGCATTGGATTTGGTATTATGTACTGTGCTGTTTTTTATTATTGTTGTGAGCCGCCCCGAGTTTGCGGAGAGGGGCGGCATATAAATCTAATAAATCTAATCTAATCTAATCTAACTGCCTGAAATTGCAGCTATGCTCAAACTGTCTCCTGTAAAAATGTTACTCAAGATAGGACTCTATTTTGTCCTTTTTCTTCTGTTAGTTTTCCTCTTTAAATAGTGAGAAATTCTGGCAGCTTCTAATCCTTTTTTTCTAGAGCTGATTCTACATCTTGACCATTAGTTTTGCAACTGTAAAGTGGTGGGTTGCTCCAGGTTCAGAACAGTTCTTAGAATCGATAGGACTGGAGGTGGAAGGTTAGGTTTAGGTTAGGTTTATTGGATTTATATGCCGCCCCTCTCCGCAAACTCGGGGCGGCTGCGCCCACCCACTAGGGACGCTTGCACAAACCAATGGCAAAATTATTTACAACCCACCATTGAAATGTAACCGAGTACCTGTTACGAATGCAGGGATTTTTCTACTAGAATGTTTTCTATTAAGAAAGGTAAGCCTTTCTCTAAAAACTGGTTTTTTAAAAAATTGTAACTGATTAAGGCAGTCTGGATATCTAATCCTCCATTAGAAGTCAATGCAATGGAAGATATCGACTTACTTCCTGGTGTTCTTCAATCACAACCATCACAATTCTTCAGCAGAGAATCAAAGGTCATCCTTTCCTCTCTCCAACCTGCTAATGTATCTTAATTATAAGGATATTTGAGACTGGCCAAATACATGAGGCCAAATAACTATTTAGACATTTATGCCTAAAGCTATGCTTTAGGAAAACATTCTTAGTGATTTCATTTTCCATTGACCGCAACAAACTTTGCATCAAGTCTTTGAGGACATAACTTCCTTCATTTAAAATCTGACTGGTAATTGTATAAATTTATTTCCTAAGAGCTAGCTGCCTCATTTCCATCTCATGCAATTATGGAATTCAAGAGCCATGGTCACAGGGAACCTTCAGGGCCCAAATATTTCTGAGATGTCATTTATTTGTCATGCTGCATTTTTTTTTAATGCTAGTTATTGCAAGTTCATGTCTCAAACAACAGCAACACAGAAACTCTATAGCCTTTCCAATTAAAACAATGCTGTATGGTGGTTTATTGCCAGATTTTTGTCATCCTTCCTTAATTCTGCCTTTTGGTTACATGATACCTCTTATGGGACATATGCAACTTCTGATGTTAACAAGCAACTTATAAACAATATTTATACCATCTGTATTATTCCAGGCATAACTCAACACTGAAGTGTTTTCTCCAAAAACAGCAACAGAAACTCTCATGGTATTTTAAAGAGTAACATATTTAGTGTGTCAACAAGTATTTATGGAGTAAAGCTGCCTTCACCAGACCTGCTTATAAAATATATGGTCAACAAAAGTTTATTCTAGAAACTGGAAGATTCAGGATATGGGTAGGTAGATACAACCATTCTAACTTGCTCCATGAAGACAAGACAACTACTTATCTTGTCTTCATACAGCAAAGTGAAGTTTCCTATCTTAACAGTTGCACATCGTATCTGAAGTTATCTGAGGGATTGTCACATACATCTGACCCACTAGAGCAGGGAGACAAAGAATGTTGTTGGTCCCGTTCTCTAAGGATATAATCTGGCAAGACTCAGAAGAAGGGCCTTCCCCATGTGGCTCCCTTCCTCTGGAACATAATTCCTCTGGAAGTTAGATTGACCCCAACTCTTTCAGAAGGCCCTAGAAATTGAATTGAATTGAATTGAATTTATTAGATTTG
This sequence comes from Erythrolamprus reginae, assembly GCF_031021105.1. Taxonomy (NCBI): domain Eukaryota; kingdom Metazoa; phylum Chordata; class Lepidosauria; order Squamata; family Dipsadidae; genus Erythrolamprus; species Erythrolamprus reginae. Next base: position 252,706,582 of record NC_091950.1, read on the forward strand.
TATGCCGCCCCTCTCCGAAGACTCGGGGCGGCTCACAACAAAGCAGCAATACAGTACAATACAAATCTAACGTTAAAATTTAAAACTAAATTAAAATACATTGTCATAAAAACCCATTAACTACAAAATCATACACACTCAGTCCAGCTAATCAATGTGGTTCTACCAGGAGGCCTGAAGAACCCAGAGTGGGATGGAGTTCATTAAATGGCTTATATGAGAGTGTGTGTGGTTGCCAATGTGTGTTTGTGTGGAGGGTATTAATTATTTTATTATTTTAATTTTTTTATTATCTTCATTCCTTTTATGTTGTGTTTTTATTTCATGTAAGCCGCCTAGAGTCATCATGAGCGAGTAGGGAGCAATATAAATTTTCCAAATAAATAAATATACATGTTTGTGAGTTTCCTGAGTAAATCTGATGAGTCAATACTCTTCTGACCTTTCAGCTTAATAGTGATTTTTTTTTTTTAGGACTCCCAGCATCTGGGAGCTCTATCTGAAGGATGATCTTAACCTTTACCTACTTTGTAAAAGCTACTTTCATTAAGGTTCATAAAACTAGCACCAGGATTGAAAAACTTTCCAAATATGCGGGAGAGGGGGGATATTCTATAATATAAAATTGTGGTTGTAGTTTGGGATGAATAAAAATGCAAACACAGTTTAAGAATTGGGGTGGAGGGGATCTACGCACTGAAATTTGTCTTCACAGAAAGAAAACACAAGCTTCAAAAATATTTTAATGGGATTAGTAAAGTATTTTTAAAAAAATAAAAATTGTAATACTTAAAAATACTGAATTTTTCTTGATTGAAATAATATTCTGCAAAATTCCTTTTTAAAGGATTAAAATAGATCAACAGTGGGGTAAGTTTATGTAAAGCCCTTAGTGAGAATAACAATACTCCAGCAAAAAAAGTCTCACTCTGAAATGGTTATCTTAAGAGTCAGCAAGGTTTATACATTTAAAATGTGATGAAGATTGTCTCTTTGACAATGAATTCAATTTAGTTCATTAATTCTGTTAAATCACTGCACCGGAGACTTCTGTTCATTCAACCATTATTTATTAACAGAGTATAACAGCCAACTATTCCTCTCGATAGCAATTCCCAACAAGGACAATGGCTAATCCGTTGCCCTATTTATACCTTTGCTTGTGCATGGGCTTTTTACTGACAACCGTTTGTTTTTGGCGGCAACCTAAACTTAGCCGCGTCTTAACCAATCAGGGATTTTCTGTGATTTCTTTGAACGAACACAACAAATTCCAAATGAATTAAGCACACAATCTCTGATATACGGCATTGTTTCTAATTTAATGAAAATACTGATGTTACATTCCCTTACATCCAATTAGAAGTTGACCACAAAACTAACTGGAAGAACCAGAAAAGGGACTATAGCTGAGTACAGGGACTGCCCAGCCATATAATGTCATTGGTACCTACTTAATTCTTCTCACTTTGGACCCCATAGGCAGATAACAGAAGACTCACTTCAGCCCAGAAGTAAACCTGTTAGATGATTATAACACTCACAACCTCCTGCTAATGAGCTACTCTGCAGATAGAGAGGCAGAAAGAGCTTTGATCTGTCAGAGCAAGGAAGCAGAATCAGCCACAGTTTTGTGAAAAAGGTATCTGATTAGGCTACTCCCTCCATAATCAAAGTCATAAGCTACCATTTGGGAAATTCAGATAAAATCGGATGCAGGTTTGATGAGCCATTTTGATCGATAGCAGCGAATTTTATCTTAAGCAAGGGGAAGTGAGATGGCAGTAAAATGTGGCACCCTATTTTTTTGAAAAATGAAATCTTCTGCCAACATATAGAGCTTAATGTAAATTTTCAAAGTTAAAACACCACTACTATATAGTCTTAGTTGTCAACTTTAGTTTAATGGCAACATTGGATGTTTCTGGGAACTAAATTTAGGGCTCATATCTGTTCTGTCGAGCTCTCTGGTAGAATCCTCCCGAAAATTCACAGATACAAATTTCAGACACACACACGTTTGAAAATTCAAAACAATGTTCTTTATAACGAAAAGTCAAATAAACTAAGCACTCTTTTTGTATAGCAAAGAGCACTCGTCTCCAAACAAACTGGTAATTTGTACAAGTCCCTTATCAGTTCTGAGATACTTAGCTTGCAGCTGTGGCAATTCGCAGTCCTTCTTCTTTCACAAAGTGATACACACTTTGCTCTGGTTTAGTTTCAAAGTGGGGGAAAATCAGCACACAAAGGTCGAAGTCAGCAAGGCAAGCACGAAACACAATGATCAGATAATCCTCCACAATGGCCAAACCCACAGGCTGCTATTTATAGCAGCCTCACTAATTACCACAGCCCCACCCAACCACAGGTGGCCTCATTTTCTTTGATAATAATCTCTCAGTTGTTGCTGCTTATGCATCCCTCTCTGCATGCGTGGCTGTATCATTAACTCTTGTTCTGAATCCAAGGAGGAGCTAGATAATTGATCTCCTTCTGAGCTGTCTGCCACACTCTCCTCCTCCCTGTCACTCATGTCTTCTTGGTCAGAGGAGCCTTCATCAGCAGATTCCACCGGGGGCAAAACAGGCCTGTGGCATGTGGATGTCTCCCCCACATCCACAGTCCTTGGGGCAGGAGCTGGGCCAGAACTAACCACAGCACATATCACGCTACCATATGTGAAATGAAATCATCAGTAGCATGCAAATAACAACAGCATTTATGGTGTAATTGTCAGTCATGTGGTAATAATAAATACTTCCTTCTAAAAGAAGTACCCTGAAAACTTACAAGCTTCAAAATATGTTTCTCCAAGGGGACCCATCATCATTTGATGATGAAGATGGGGAGGAGGGGGGACATGACATGACATTTTGTTTTGACTCTTTGTGACTATGTAGATTTGTTCTGTGATGTTCTGTTCTTTAGCTAGTCCTTCAAGTCTTCCAACAATCAGTCAACAAAACTTCTTTACTACTATTTAGCCTCATGCTGCTCAAATTTCAGAATGTGATTCTTAAATTGTGGGGGTTGGTCCACATAGAATCTGAGGATCCTTCCAACACTATATTTCTATGTTTTACCATGGAGAACAAGCCATACTCATAGTTTTGTTAATGTAAGACAAGGATTCTATATCTGAAAGTTTACCTATTGAATTTAACTTCCACCTTTGTTTGCTAATCTGTAAAGAAATGCTAAGGCTGGGCTCAAAAATTACTCTGATAGGTGGAAACTGCAATAAAATATGAATTTGTGCTGTTTGTTAGCTCCTCTATACTGCTGCTGTTGCCAGTCCAACTTCTTGAGATTGACATTATGGAGATACAGATCACTACAAAGCTTCTGATCCATCTGCAGTTCTTATTTTTACTGTTTTAAAAATATGTGGAAAATCTACATTTGTTTTTGTTCACAATGTTCTCTAACATAAGGCTTTATGTGGGCTAGAGCATGCTGGGTGGGGTAGTATATAATAAAAGGGATTGGAGTTAACATTTAGGTTAGGGAGGGACTAAATATGCATGGATATTTTTTTTTCATGTAAGCCTCCCATCTATTGGTTTTTATATATGACTATTCTGTATGAGTGCTAGCTTGGTGTAGTGGTTAAGGCAACAGAGTAGAAATTGGAAGACCATGAGTTCTAGTTCTACCTTAGGTACAAAGTCATCTGGGTGAGCTTGGGCCAGTATCTCTCAGTCTCTGCCCTAGGTTGCCAATGCCCAACCAATCCTATAGTCTTGCCATGAAAACTGCAGGAGGTAGTCTAGGCAGAGACCAGGAATCAAAAACTGACTCAAAGGTACACACAAATACAAACATACATCTATCTTTCTATGTATGAAAAAAAAACCTTTATAGACTTTCTCTTGTGAGACAATTGTCTTTCAAAATAAGAAAGCTAGGCATGCTATATTCCATACAATTCATTTGGGATAAGGTGCAGTTCCCGTTAATGCAGGGGTCTCCAACCATGGGAACTTTAAGACTTGTGAACTTCAACTCCCAGAATTTCTGGGAGCAGGAGCAAAGCTGGCTGAGGAATTCTGGGAGTTGAAGTCCACAAGCCTTAAAATTGCCAATATCGGAGACTCCTGCTTTAATGGACTGAAAATATAGTTGCATGTGGTTGATTTCTTATATATCCCAAGTTGATGTCAGCATATGGAAGAGGTGAAGGATAAAAACCTCCCCAACAGTCTGTGGTTTCTCACATTATCCCAGAGATAGAAAAAGAAGTGTTGTTATATTAACTCTTATTTTCATTGGAGTGGCATCAATATCTGGTTAAAAGGTGTTGCTCCTTGAAATCCCCGTGCAATATTGCTGCTATGCTAATAGAAACATAATAGTTGTTCAGATAAGTCTGAATCAAATCTCTTGAATTAAGTCCAAAACTTTTTTTTCCCCCGGCAGGGCAAATTGTGCAGTGCCATTGTTATTTTAACTGGGGACAGGTGGAAGCTATTTTTGGCCCTTTCTCTGGTTTTTGCTAAGGTCAACCCTTTTCTAAGTTGGCAATTATTATAAATAATCCTTAAATAAAACTCAATAAGTCATAATTAAATATGATTCTTATAACTAAATGAATATGCATATATGTAAAGCCAGGGCGGCGCAGTGGTTAGAGTGCAGCATTGCAGGCTACTTCAGCTAACTGCTAGCTGTAGTTCAGCAGTTCAAATCTCCCCACCAGCTCAAGGTTGACTCAGCCTTCCATCCTTCTGAGGGGGGTAAAATGGGAACCCAGATTGTTCGGGGCAACATGATGATTCTGTAAACTGCTTAGAGAGGGCTGTAAAAGCACTATGAAGTGCTAATTACCCCCGGATGCTGAGTAACGACGCTGAGACATGTTGTGGATTAAATATGGGTCATTTATTGAATTAACATAAATTTAAATAAATTTAAATACGTCAATTTAAATATTCAAATTCAGAACGAACTAAGGACCTGCAGAGGCCAAAACTAACGGGGCGGAAATTCCTACCAAAAAATTCCTTGGCAACATTGGGCAAAAACTCCTGCTGAACTAGGTGAAGGTAACCACCTTCACCTGGATCCAAGCACGTGTGGGAGGAGTTCACCCTCCAATCCCCGTGGGAAATTGGATCCAGTGATTCCCATGGACATCCTCTCTCCAATCCCCGACGTTGCTCCAACCTCTAGTTCCTGGAGAGAGGCGGTCCATCACCCTTCAAAGGATGCCCAAAGGAGCATGCGCTGTCGCTTCTAAATGCCCATTTCCGCCCCTAACCTGCCACGGAGGGGGGTCAGATCTCAATCTTGGCCCCCCGACCCCCACCCAGCCTCCTAAAACTTTCCTGGAGGCACCTCTGCAGGTCCGACAGGGAAATGGCGTTCCCCTCATCTGAGAGGTGAACGCCGACGGCCCGGTAGAGCCAGGGCTTTCTAAATTTTATCCAGGGATGCTCTACTATACACCCCACCAACTCCCTAACAACCTTCCCAATGGCCTGGTTGACCCATAACCTGGCCCTGTTAACGGTTTTAGGGGATACAGCATTTCGCCAGACAAATCTGGGCAATCCCAGACCACACCCAATGTGTCTGGACACACAGCGGCGATGGCCCAAAGGTCATCGCGGGCTTGGAGCTCACCGCCAAGCCAGCCAGAAACCCAAGGTCATTGCACCCGAGGTGGACACCACCACTCGGGGGCTCTCTCGGACCAGCACCAGCCAAAACCAGGGGGAGGACCCCTCCCAGGGCCGTCCCCTGCGGCCCCAGGCGACATCCATCTTCCAGCCTAGCTGCGATCCTATGGGGACCTTGCAGCAAAACACCCAGCCCAGAAACAAAACTGTGGCCCAAAGAGCCACCCTCGGGCTGAGAACCACAAGTGGCTGAAAGACAAAACAAACAATTAAAACAGCCGATAATGGGGACCCTATTGGGGGGGGGCTCACCTAAGAGCGAAAGGCCGCAGCCTCCCACGGCCGATGCCTGTTCCTTGAAAATGCGCGTTGCTCCACTGGAGCGCGCGCACGCTAGCTACCCTAAAGGAGGTGGCCACAACCTCGCGTATTCTAAAGCCCCAAGGGAAAGGCAGGCTTCGTAGCGAAGTACCCAGCCTGCCCACGTGTGGCTTAAGGCCGACAGCTGCGCTATGGACAAAGCCGCTGGGGCAGCTGTCCCTGTGACCATCCCTCTATCACCTTTCCCATTCGAAAGTCGCTACAAGGTCTGAGAACCTGTGCACCTTGGCGATGAATGCCAGACCCGCTAACCAATCCTACCACTAGGGGAAAACATTCCAAAAAAGGTAAAATCCCTACATATGCCAGCCGCCTCCCAGACGGCTGGCAGTGATAGTGGTACCACCTATCTCCTAGCATCACCCCGAAGCCAAGGGAACCCGAGGCGTCAGAGTGCAAGTGCAAGTCTGCTTGGAAAAGCAAATCTTGTTGTCAGAAACCCCTAAAAGAAGTCCTGGAGGATGGCCCTTCCGTTTCCCTGGCGCTAGGGGCACCCCCAGGTAAAAGCACGGCCCTACAAATGCTGCTATTTAAAGCTTGGCATTAGGCACTGCGGGGGAAGGAAAGTGGGGGGGGGCTACCGCCCTTCCTTCAACAACCCCCTCCGAATGATAGCCCTAGCTAGTTCTTCAGTTCCCCCCACCGATCAAGGTCTCAAGAAGGAAAAACTCTACACGGACCCTGGTAAGGAATCCGAAAACCTTCCCTAAACCCAAAGGATCGTGGCTACCCACTCGGGCGGGCAATATCCCTGCAAGAGTTTGGCTAAACATTAAGCTTTACCGGGATGGGGCCCTTTGGTCGCCATAATGGCCTGTTCGGTCCTATCCCTGTTATTCCCATCCCTGTTGTGGCGCGAACGTGTGTGTGTGGCGTGGGAGCCCCCCCACTTGGCACGTGCCAGAATTTACGAGAGGAGCGTCCGCATGAGCCCTTTGCACTGAACTCAAAACAGATTTGGGTGTCCGAACACCCTGCCCCACAACTGTGTGGGGACGCGGCGGCTCCTCCTCCTCCATCAGATGACTGCAATCAGTCCGTTGCTCAGTCCCACCCTTCCAGGTTGCCTGGAACCAGAGGTCGGGCACCTCCCGGTCCCAGGACAGGGTAGGATCATGAGCCACCCTAATACAAAAAGCCTGTCGTACCTCTGCCAGGCATCCCATTTGACCTCAAAGAATGCCATGGCAATGAGGTCAATATATATTTAAAATGCCGGGGCCCTGCCCGGTTCTGTTTGTATTTATCAGGGTGGCATAGGTCAGGAAGGCGTAAAGCCGAGACCTGAAAAACCTTGGCACCTTAACCTCTTGGCCCGGTCAGTTCGGGCCTCCTAATCCCTTTTTTGGGCACTCCCCTATTCAACAAAGTGAAGAGGTCTATATATTCACCTCGCCATCTCTCATCCCTAATCTGGGGGTGGATATGGTACCCTAGGGGAGTGAGATGGAAGGCCCACCGGGATCGCCGCCATGGCCGCGCCATGGGTCAGTCGAGGTGGCCGCACTGTTGCTGGCCGGCCCCACTGCAGAACAGGCTGCCGCAAGGGGGGGGGCAAATCCTGGTACAGTGACCAACCCCCCCGCCACCGCGGAGTTGCCCGGGTCCCCACCCTACTTGCCGAGCACACTGTCGAAGTGCCGGACCCCAAAATGGGCCCCAAACCGGTCGGCCCCGCCGGGGGGGGTTGTTACGGTGGGTGAACCCCCGTGAAAATGGTGTGGGTGCATTGGCAATCGCTCACCCTTGCCATCCAAAGGGGGTCCCGGCCGCCGACCTGGGATCCCGTAGTGCCAGGGCGCTCCGCTCTGGAGCCGGGTCTTGTACTCCCTCGGCGCCCGGAGGGGCTCCCAACGTCGCTGAGGGCCTGGATCAGCCGCAAGCCCCGGAGGCGGCCTCCCACTGGGCATCCATGTGGTCCAGGCGATCTAAGAGGGAAGAAAAAGATTGAGCAGATATGATCGGCTTGGCCCCTGTGGCCGCCCGGCTGTCTGGAGGGGGCAGCACGCAGGGGCAGAAGCAGCCTCCCTTGCCCCCCTGGCCCCTTGAAGGAACCCCAGCCCTCCTGGGGCGAGGACCCTGGGAACCTTGTGAAGAGGCATGCCTCTTGGGGCCCACGCTGTGCAGGCCCTGAAAACAGAAAAATTGAAAAGATGAAAAATAAAAGGAAAGCCCAAAAATTAGGCCCGAAAAGCCCCAGCCCCCGGATGGGAGGGCATGGGAGCCGTGAAAGGGGGAAAAACCTGATTACCCAGGCAACCCAAGTAATCAAAACAAAATACAGAAAAAACACCCTCAGGGGAAACCACAGGGGCCCTGCTGTACTCCAGATCAAAAGCCTGATCCCTTTAAGGGGATGGCTTTATAGGCCACAAGGCCTCGCTCCCCCACCCCCCGAATGGTGGGGAAAGGAGAAGCAATGCCCCCTGCCCTTGTCCCCCGTACCAAACCCCCTGAAATGCCTAAATTGGGGGGGGGGGGTAAAAGCTCCCCTCCTCTCCTAGGAAAAGGAAAATAAACCAAAACCCCAAAAACATCAAAAACTAATTAAATTCAACAACTCAGAGGCGGAGGGCCCTGAGTCCATAGAAAATTGCCCGGGACCCAGAAACAGAAAATTTAAAAGGATGGAAAAATTAAAAGAAAGCCTAAAAAGTAGGCACAAAACACCCCATTCCCCGGATGGGAGGGCCTGGGGACCCTGAAAGGGGAAAAAACCTGATTAACCCAGGCAAAACCCAGATTAATAAAAAACAAAATACAGAAAAAACACCCTCAGGGGAAACCACAGGGGCCCTGCTTTTCTCCAGATCAAAAGCCTGATCCCTTTAAGGGGATGGCTTTATAGGCCACAAGGCCTCACTCCCCCCACCTCCCAAATGGGGGGGAAGGAGAGGCAATGCCCTCTGCCCTTGTCCCCCCTTACCAAACCCCCTGAAATGCCTAAATTGGGGGGGTGTGTAAAAGCTCCCCTCCTCTCCTAGGAAAAGGAAAATAAACCAAAACCCCAAAAACATCAAAAACTAATTAAATGTAACCACTCAGAGGCGGAGGGCCCTTAGTCCACAGAAACTTGCCCGGGACCCAGGAGGCCCAGAAAAAGAAAAGTTAAAAGGATGGAAAATTAAAAGAAGGCCTAAAAATTAGGCCCAAAACACCCCATCCCCTGGATGGGAGGGCCTGGGAACCCTGAAAGGGGGAAAAACCTGATTAACCCAGGCAAAACCCAATTAATCAAAAACAAAATACGGAAAAAACACCCTCTGGGAAACCACAGGTGCCCTGCATTACTCCTGATCCAGAGCCTGATTCCCTAAGGGGATGGCTTTATAAGGCCGCAAGGCCTTGCCACCCCTCCCCCGAATGGGGGGGAAGGAGAGGCAAGGCCCACCAGCCCTTGTCCCCCACCACCAACCGCCTGAAATGCCTAAATTGGGGGGGGTGCAACAGCTCCCCTCTTGTCCCAGAAAAAGGAAACTAAATAAAAACCCCCAACAACTTTGAAAACTAATTAAATGGAACGACTCAGAGGCTGAGGCCTCTGAGTCCGCCCCGCCACATACACTGAAAAAATTTCTTATCCCAACCCCTAAATGGAGAGTAAGCAATCCTACTCTCCAAGCCAAATCAAACTAACTGGGGAGGGGCGTGGGGGGGGTGAGGTCACACGGGGGGGGGGACGCTCCGTGGGGGGGGGAACCTGCCGCGGGGGGGGTGTTGAACTACCACCCTCCCAATGAATGGAAACCCGAAACCCCTAAAAATCCCTTGTCTGTAAAAAATAAAGAGTCAGAGCTCAAGGCTCTGATTACACCGGTTTGAAATGAAAAAATTCGAGGCCAGCAGCCTCGGACTCACGACCTGGGCGAGACCCAGTAGGCCTCGCCACGTGCAGAATCCAGCGAGCGAACAACCAACGCTGGGTTGTTCGCTTTCATTAAGCCGGGGGCAAGGGGGAGTTACTGCCTGAATCGCCCTTAAATAGGGCGACTCAGGACCTCCCCGTCCAGCAGGCAGCGCGCTACCCTGGCGCGCTGCCAAATCCAAACTTCCGGGTTCCTGAAGAACCCGGGGGGAGGTCCGGCCTGAATCGCCCCTAAATAGGGCGATTCATGACCTCCCCCATCCAGCAGGCAGCGCGCTACCCTGGCGCGCTGCCAAAAGCCGAACTTCCGGGTTCCAGAGGAACCCGGAAGTCCGGAGCTCGAAAGAGCTGCTGCCAGCGTCTCCCAGCCCCGGAGGTAACTTCAGCCGGCGGTTTAATCCGTCGGCTGTGTATGTCTAAGTGTTATTGCTAATGCCAATGTATCTCTGATTTTTCTATATCCCATCAACATCTTTCCATTCATTTTTTGCTTCTGCCTTTTTGTTTCTTTTTTGGATTTCACCTTTAACGTTAGAAGAATATTCCACATCTTCAATTTCTCCTTCTTTCATCTTTGCCATTTAGATAACGTGGTTTCTTTACTGTTTGCACTTATAGTCTAAGCCAGCGTTTCCCGGTGTGCCGCGGCACACTAGTGTGCCGCAAGACATGGTCAGGTGTGCCGCGAAGCTTCATTCTTCTCGCCTCCTTTTTCCTAACTTCCTTCTTTGGGGCCCAGCAGGAGAGCACCGGAAACAGCGGCATCGGGCAGGAGCCAGGGGACAGCTGCGAGTGGGAGCTCCAGGTTGGAGGCACCGGCAGCGCCCCGCCCAGCTGGAGCTTCCCTGGCGTCGGCGGCGAGTGTCCTTTGGGGCCCGGCGGGAAGGCACTGGCGGTGGGAGCGGGAGGGTGCCGGCTGCAGAGGCCCCAGGCAGTCGCGGGGAGATGGCGGTGGCGAGAGGGAGCTCCAGGGTGGAGGCACCCACGGTGGTGGTTGGACGTGCTGCTGGAGACGTACATGCTGGCACTGCGGGGCTGGCACTGGCTCGCTGGCTGGGCCGGAGGTGCCAGCCCCATGCCCATGCCCAATGCAGTGCCAGCATATACGGCGTCCAGCAGCATATCCAGCTGCCACCGTCAGGGCTCTCGCTTGCAGTCAGCCGCTCTGCCGCCACCCTTGGCTACTGCCTGGTAGAAAGAGAGAGAGAGAAAGAAAGAGAGACATAGCAAGAGAGGCAGAGAGAGAGAGAGAGAGAGAAAGAGAGATAGCAAAAGAGACAGAGAGAGAGAGAGACATAGCAAGAGAGGCAGAGAGAGAGAAAGAGAGACATAGCAAGAGAGGCAGAGAGAGAGAGAGAGAAAGAAAGAGAGATAGCAAGAAATACAGAGAGAAAGAAAGAGAGATATAGCAAGAGAGAGAGAGAAAGATAGCAAGAGAGAGAGAGAGAAAGAAAGAGAGACATAGCAAGAGAGGCAGAGAGAGAAATAAAGAGAGACAGAGAGAGAGAGAGAAAGAGAGACATAGCAAGAGAGGCAGAGAGAGAGTGAGAGAGAGAAAGAAAGAGAGATAGCAAGTGTTGTGTCCAGAGGACAGTTAGGCAATGTACCCACCCCATATTCCTTGGGCGGGAAAATACTATAAGGTGATTGGTTGGCAGCCCGGCATATATATAGCTGCCGGGCAAGGCCATGTTGTCTTTTTGCTGAGTTCTGTAACCGTTACTTGTTGTAATAAAAGAGCCGTTACTCACCCACGAGTGCAGTCCTTCATTCCGCTAAGGATGTAACAGCAAGAGAGACAGAGAGAGAAAGAAAGAGAGACACAGAGAGAGAGAAAGAGAAAGACATAGCAAGAGAAGCAGAGAAAGAGAGATAGCAAGAGAGACAGAGAAAGAGAGAGAAAGAGAGATAGCAAGAGAGACACAGAGAGAGAGAGAGCAAGAGAGGGGGAAGGAGGGAGAGAAAGACATAGAGGGAGGGAAGGAGGGAGAGAGAAAGAGAGCAAAAAAGAAGAAGAAAGAGGGATTGAGAGAGAGAAAGAAGGGAAGGAAGGAAGAGAGAGAAAGAGGGAGGGAGAAATAGAGCGAAATGGAGGAAGAGAGATATTTTTTTTGTCCAAACCTTTCCCCCCCCCCTAAATGTTCCCCAGGATTTTGAAAATATGAATAATGTGCCGCGGCTCAAAAAAGGTTGGGAAACATTGGTCTAAGCAATGTAGATATTCTTTTTGCTGCATATCCATGAGCCTATAGCATACAAAAGTCATTAGATTTATCACATTTCAGTTATCTGTGTAGGCAGTATAGCCCCTGGTGCCACAAAAATGCATCTCTGGGATCACAGCTGCTCATAAACCAAGGCTAAAGACAAGTTGATACTTACTTACCTGTATTTTTCGGAATATAAAATGCACCAGGGTATAAAACGCACCTTAGTTTTGGGAGAGGAAAAATAGTGAAAAAATAATCTGGCTAATTCTTAGTCCGGTCAGCTTCAGCACATTAGTTTGCTGGTTTTGAGTCCACATGCATGCATTTTATCCCCTAGCTGGGGATAAAAACCAGTTTCTAAAACACTTCACTTCTCTCTTTCTTCAGAGAGAGAATCAATGAGAAAAGCAGGCAAAGGGAAGATCACTTCTCTAACAAAGCACAAAGATCACTTCTGTAGTTAGCTCCTCCTTAGGGCTGAAAGAAGTACAGAAGCCTAGCTGATTATTGGAGGGAGCAGCAGTGAAATAGTAAAAGACATGCCCAAATTTTCAGCTTCTTTTAGAGGAGGAAAAGTGTTTCTTATACTCCAAAAAATATGGTTTAGTGCAGTTGAACAAACTCTGGATTTCTGCAAGTTCCCAGATGTTACAATTATTTGCAGAAGATTATGAAATTATTTATATTTTATTTTATTTTATTTTATTTTATTTTATTTTATTTTATTTTATTTTATTTTATTTTATTTTATTTTATTTTATTTTATTTTATTTTATTTTATTTTATTTTATTTTATTTTATTTTATTTTATTTTATTTTATTTTATTTTTATTTTTATTTTTATTTTATTTTATTTTATTCTATTCTATTCTATTTTATTCTATTCTATTTTATTTTATTTATTTTATTCTATTCTATTCTATTCTATTTTATTTTTTTATTAGATTTGTATGCCGCCCCTCTCCATAGTCTCGGGGCAGCTCACAACACAATAAAACAATTCATGACAAATCTAATAATTTAAAAACTTTTTAAAAACCCCATTATTAAGCAGACATACATACATACAAACATACCATACATAAATTGTATAGGCCCGGGGGAGATATTTCAATTCCCCCATGCTTGGCAGCAAAGGTGGGTTTTAAGGAGTTTACGAAAGGCAAGGAGGGTGGGGGCAGTTCTAATCTCCGGGGGGAGCTGGTTCCAGAGGGTCAGGGCCGCCACAGAGAAGGCTCTTCCCCTGGGACCCGCCAGATGACATTGTTTAGTCGACAGGACCCGGAGAAGGCCAACTCTGTGTGACCTAATCGGTCGCTAGGATTCGTGCGGCAGAAGGCGGTCCCAGAGATATTCTGGTCTGATGCCATTACCATTGAATACAGGTAGTTCTAGACTTATGACCACAATTGAATTTAAAATCTCTGTTGTTAAGTGAGACATTTATAAACTGTGTTTTGTCTCATTTTAAGACCTTTCTTGCCATAGTTGCTAAGTGAATCACCGCAGTTGATAAGTTTGTAACACCGTTGTTAAGTGAATCTGGTCTCCCCATTGATTTTGTTCGTCAGATTGCAAAGCTGATCACATGACCTTGGGACACAGCCATGGTCATAAGTATGAACCAGTGGCCGAGCATCCAAATTTTGAACACATAACCATGGGAATGCTACAAAATTCGTAAGAGTGAAAAAATGGCCATAAGTCACTTTTTTTAGTGCCATTGTAACTTTGAACAGCCACTAAATGAACTGTTGCAAGTTGAGGGTTACCTGTATACTTTTAATTCATCAAATACATTGATACAAAACCCAATTCTAAACAGAAAAGTGATATATATGAATAGAATTTTTTAAAAAAATCTGTTGTGATTCCGTGCAAAATTGCCCCTCAAGTATCCTAGCTGCCACTCACGGACAAAAATTCAACTCGGGGATTAAATACTTTACTGTGCAAGGAGCCTATACAAATATAATTTCATTTTCCAAGAAGCCTTGCAATACACTCTCTCCATATGCTGCATTTGTTATGGCGATGGATGCTGCTTTGATAGAGTTTAGACTCTTAAGATTTGCTCTTCGTTCTAAAAAGGAACTAACTCTGCCCTTGAACTTGGACCACGAGAGACAGATTTAAATTGTGAAAAGAAACTGAAGTCAAGGAAACCTTGCTATAAAAATCAAGGATGTATCCACTCTCTCAGTGATTTGCTGAGTAGATACAATCTATGGCTGCATATGCATGGATAAGACAATATTCACACTCAACTAAACTAACTCATCCCACCTCTTTTGTTTGTATTCTGTCTCCAACTCATCTCAGGAAGAACAACCTGTTGGATTTCAGCTCTCCTGGCTAAAAATATGGTCATCAGACACTGCTTCTGCAGCTGAGCCAGGGAGCCAGGGAGTCTCCCAGGTGCTTGGCAGAATGCCTGCAAACTATTCCCTCTCCCTTGTATTCTCAAGGATCTTTCGTATTTTGAATTTAGCAACCATTGCAACGCCTTAGCAGATCAAGCATAAAGAGTTATTCTAGAAAGGTGTTTTATGCTGTTCATGAAAACTGCTGGAATGTTCAGTAGTGTATCACACAAATAAATGTATTCCAGCTAGAATATATTCTTCCAAAAATGACTTCCTCCAATGCTACTGTAGAAACACAGAAACCTAGAAGATTGACAGCAGAAAAAGACCTCATGGTCTATCTAGTCGGCCCTTATACTATTTCCTGTATTTGATCTTAGGATGGATATACTGTATGTTTATCCCAGGCATGTTTAAATTCAATTACTGTGGATTTGCCAACCACATCTGCTGGAAGTTTGTTCCAAGCATCTATTATTCTTTCAGTAAAATAATATTTTCTCACGTTGCTTCTGATCTTTCCCCCAACTAACCTCAGATTGTGTCCCCTTGTTCTTGTGTTCACTTTCCTATTAAAAACACTTCCCTCCTGAACCTTATTTAACCCTTTGACATATTTAAATGTTTCGATCATGTCCCCCCTTTTCCTTCTGTCCTCCAGACTTTACAGATTGAGTTTATGAAGCCTTTCCTGATAAGTTTTATGCTTAAGACCTTCCACCATTTTTGTAGCCCGTCTTTGGACCCGTTCAATTTTATCAATATCTTTTTGTAGGTGAGGTCTCCAGAACTGAACACAGTATTCCAAATGTGGTCTCACCAGCACTCTATATAGCGGGATCACAATCTCCCTCAATGTAATATCTCAGAAGCTGGGACAGTGTCCATCAGCAAATGGGTTGGCCTAATAAAAATTCAAGAGTTCTATCATCGTCCCCACACATTCTTTGCTGGAGAAACTTGGTAATATTATCTGTCTGGGTAGCATACGAATCAAAATAGTGAGATTCTGCCTTTATTTATGGTGCATCAAATAGCAATGCACATCCTTTGTTGACTCTTCCTGACAAGCTCATAACACTTGAAACAGATTTCAAGAGTTTGGGGAGATTAAATGACTTGTTTTAAAGTTATCACTGTGGCTTGCACTAAACTGGAAGCAACTGATAAAACTATTGCACAAGTAACAGAAAGGAAAAGGGGGGAAGAATGAATAGAGGAGAACATCAGAGTTCTACTTGTTGTGAATGAGTTGCCTCCTCCAAATTGTAGCCTTGAAAATTTAATTAAAAGCGGACTAAATGCTGGCACTTAAGAATTTTAGCTACCTTGATGATAACTGATTCAACAAATGGTACTGTGGGGATGTGTATATTTTTGTTGATTGAATACTATGAATAGCTCTCCCTACTGCCACTATCACTCTAGGCTGAGTTTTTAAAACATCTGGCTATGCTTTTTGGCTGTGATAGTAGACAGCACTTGTTACTGATAAGCGTTTTAGCTTGAAACATTTGCACCTAAAATGTTGTATATACTCAAGCAACACACAAGATAATTCACCAATAGTAATGTACTGTATTAATACAATATTATATAGTTATTCAGGGGTGGCGTTCAAAAATTTTAGCAAGGGGTTCTCTTCCCAGCTGCTAGTTGGGTATGGGCATGGTAGGCATGGTCTATTTGGCCTCCTGCACCATGGAAGGGGAAGTGTTTTTGCCTTCCCCAGGTTTCTGAGGCTTTTCTCAAGCCTCTGGGCGGGCAAAAACATTCTTCCCAGGTTTATTTATTTATTTATTTATTTATTTATTACTTAGATTTGTATGCCGCCCCTCTCCGAAGACTCGGGGCGGCTCACAACACGTGGAGGGACTCAGGTTCCTGAGTCCCTCTCCCAAACTTCTGGTAGGGCTGTTTTTTAACCTGCCAAGCCTCCATACATGCCATGATCACTTTGGGAAATCCTGGACTTGGAGATATGAAGAAAAGCTATAGTTGCTTGATTGTAAATACAGTTCTCCCCATGACTTGGAATTCTGCTTTACCCCAGTTCATTATGGGAGCTTTGCCCAACTTGGGATCCAGCTGCCTTGCTGAACCAATGAAAAGTTCAGGGAGATCAATAGCAAGCATGATCTATAAATATAGGAACTTTGAGCCAATAAGCATAGATTGGCATTGCAAATGTTCTTACGATCTTGAGGTTTTAGGTGAGTGCCTGAACAGAGTTCAAATATCTGTGTGCTAACTAAAATCCTTGGGGGGGGGGGGGGATGTCTCTATCAATCAGCAGTTGTCTATATAAGCCAATAGCTTGTTATGACTCATAAGTCATGGATATAGTTACTACAGATTCTCACCCACACATACATGCTTTTGCCAAAACTCCAAACAGTACAAATCAATAAACAGAGAAAACTAAATGAAATACAATAAAATGCAAAGGTTTGTTTGAATTTGCCCTTTTGCTTGAACTTGCCATTTTATTTGTCTCCTTCCTCAGCTTCACTTTGTGCATGGCTAATAACGCATGCTAATATCTAAAGTAAAGTGCATTTCCTATCAGCTAACAGTTATAGCTAAAACATATCAGTTTCATATCACCTGATCTCAATTGTGCCTCATCAGATGTTGTATTCTACTGATTGCAAGGGGGCTTATTTTTTAAGTTTAAAAACCCCTTAAAATCATTTTGGTTCTTTTATTTTATTTTATTATTTTATTTATTATTTAGATTTGTATGCCACCCCTCTCCGCGAACTCGGGGCGGCTCACAACAAAAAATATAAACAATCGTACAAATCCAAATAAATTCAATAAATTTAAGTATTTAAAATAGTTTTAAAAAGAACCCCACTATATTAACAAGCACACACAGAAACATATGCTGTTAATTGATCCCCCCTGAGCTCAAATGCTGCCTCTTCTGGTTTAAGAAACCCATATGGATTGAAAGCAGAATAAAATGATCTATCATTCGAAAGCGGGAGATTGGCCAGTGTGGTTGAAGTGAATCAAAACTCATACTATTGCAGCGACTTTTATCTTATTCACCAAATGACAATAGACCAACTATTTCAAATTCCCCAAACAAAAGAAATGGGGATTCTATTTGTTTTCTTTCCATGCTTTATTACATTTGTTGCTCTTCCTATTCCCAGGCTACAGTCCAACAATCTAATTGACTAATAGTGTACAGGCAGGAGTCTTGTTTTACATAACAATTATTTAAGTTACTTGTTCTGTTCCCTCCTGCCTTCCCCCAAACCTTGATCCAGATTTGTTCATTGGTTTTCTCCATTCCTTTAGCATAAATATCAAGATGACATTTCACTAAAATAAATGCTCTCCTATGGACTTCAACAGCATTTTTTTTCTTCAAAAGGCAATATATATGCTAAAAGGGAGATTTTGTGTGTGTGTACAAGAAGGCCTTGACTTACGATCATTCATTTAGTGACTGTTTGAGGTTAAAATGGCACTAACAAAAACGATTGGTAACTGGTCTTCATATTTGAAACTGTTTCATGTGATCAGAATTTGGGTACCTGGCAACTAACATGATATTTGCAGCATCCCGAGGTCATATGATCACCATTTGTGACCTTCCCAACAGACTTCTTTCAACTCACATCTATGGAGGGAGCTGGAATCATTTAATGACTGCACTATTCACTTACCAACTCTGACAAAAAAGGCCATAAAATCAGATAATGTCACTTAACATCCACCTTCCTAAACAATGGCATTTCTGGTTCCAATTGTAATCATAACTAAGATGGATTAAATTATTTAGCAATTACATATTTGTAGTGAGAGGGATCCCAAGTTAGAAAACAACTGTGCAAGAACCCAAAATTCATGGATGATCTTTCCTGCTTCCTCCCTTTCCTTCTCCCTATTTCTGCTCCCCACGTGGAGGTTTTCAGAAGAAGGAACACCATTCCTGCAAGAAATGTACATGAACAATTTACAAAATGGTTCCAGCTTCTTCCTTTATTCCCCCCCTTCTTTTTCCAATTCTCTCTTCCTCATAAAATAAAATGTAAAGAGACAAATGACCCAATGCTACTAAAACAAGTGCTGACAAGTTCAGAGGTTCTTCATGGAGCTGAAGGGGGAAAAAATCTGTAACCTCTCTTATTTTAGATGAATAGCACAATAAAGGTAGCTTCCCTAACTGAATATGTGGGCAATTCTGTAATTTTGGCCTTCAGTTAAGCAACAAGACATGATCTTGAATTAGTGGGTTAAATAGTCTTGCCTCTAAAAGTCATGTTTGCTTGAGACAGAGAAGAATGTTGAGGTTAGGAGGTTATCTAAAAAAGAAGGTAAAAGAATTCTGATATTACTTGCCTTCCACTATGAGGAACTGATGGAAATATGAGCCGAAAAGAGATGTCTTAAATTTTCCAAAACTAATAAACCTATTTTAAAATGATCCTGTTCTGTGCAATTCCTCTCCATTTCAACCAAACTCCTGGGGAAAGTTATGCTTATCTTATCAGTTTTATCACACTTTCCCCCTCCTTTACTCAATCATTCTTGCTATGAAAGTTTAGAGTTCTTTCAACCACCCACTCATACACACACACCAGAGTAGCCCAAGAACTACTGAGCCTCTTGGTTTGCATGTTGAAGAAGAGAACAGACTGGTACTTGCAAATACTGCAAGCCTATATTTCTTAATCGGATCTCTCTCTGCCTTGCCATACATATCTATGAGTACATATCATAGATGTGCACAAGATTGGCCAAACATTGAAGTGACTCAGATTGGGGTAATTCTCTGCCTGTCTGAATCTGAGATTATTTCCATTGTAAAACAGCCAGATCAGAATCACTTTGTGACTGGTAGAATGTTTCAGAGAAGGTGGTGTAGCTGCAAAAAAAGAAGAAGTTTAGCTTACATTCACTTTTTTCCATGTATAAGAAATATCAGGAATGGAAAAGTTGAGTTTTATGTGATGTTCAAGTCTGTTGTAGATTCACCTGCACAAGATGAATTTAAAAGTGGTGAGGGTGTCAAAGAGGAGAAGCTGTTTGTAATTTTGATTTATTACTGTTCTTCCAATCAAACCTCAGGATTTCATTCTTGCTCATATGTTCCTGGTCCATAGCTTCAAAACCATTTTCCCATTCCAATTTCCCAACAGCAAAAAGAATTAGAAACTACACTATTCTAAACAAACACTTCTTCTAATTACACACATAAATACAGCAACTAGAATAGCGATAGCGCAATCATGGAAAAACGAACAGACCCCAACGGAAAATCTAATAATAGATAAAATATACACATGTGTAGAAATGGATGAAATCACAAACTCACTTAAGGGAAATAGAATTATTGAATCAAAATGTATATGGAATAAATGGCATGAATGGATTCAAAAGAAATTACACAAATAACACAATACAAAGTAGCAGTACAAACCGTAAAAAACAATAACAGATACCTCTCAAATGTTGTACTTTCTTTTATTTAGAAAATGTATTACACTAATGAAATAAATATGTAAATGCATATTATTAACTGTAAGAACTAAAAGAATCAAAGATAACTACAAAAGGTAATGAAGATGGATTAAGATCTGTAAAACCGACTAAATTATGTGATATATACATATGAAAATGAAAAAGAAAATAAAAAAAAAGAAGTAGAAACTACGGACCTTTGTCTGCCTTTTCAGATGATGGTCAGTTGAAACTTTTTTGAAGGAGCACATGAAGCACAGAAATAATGATTTTGGTTTGTATTGAAAGAAGAAAGCTTGCCGATTGGCATTAAAAGTAATGTATGAATGAGCCCAATGTCACAATCATGATAATAATGGGGAAAGAGAAGACTTAATAATTCCAAAACTTTCTAAAGAGATACTGAAAATTGTTCAATATTTAGGCATATAAAGAATGGTCCATGTGGCTATTTAAAGTAATAAGCAGGCGTCGGCTGTTCCTCTGAAAACAATCCAGGCAAAAACTGTGAAACCCAATTGTAACACATAAGGGGGTGGTGGATAGGCAGGGAATGTGTTGCTTTTCCTTCCTCCCTGAGGTATGTCAACAGCTAGTCAAAACCATTTATTTGATTTTGTTCCTGATGCACTGAATCCAAGTCTGGGCAAATAGTAGAATTGCATGTACTGTATTTCATGAAGGATGCTTTGAGCCAGACCTCTATGAGGAACAAACCCATAACATAGGACTGTCTTCCAATTTCCATACAAAACAACTGCAAACAGCTTTATTAAACATGCCAGGGAGATGTCCAATAAATATGGAATAACTGTGTTGTATTTATTATTTTAAAAAATATTTTAAAAGCTGGGGATTGTTTTGCCTGTTGTTGATTTACACTAGGTCACTCAAGCTTGTTATTCCATAGATCACGTCCAAATTAATGTAATCTATTTCTTTCAATTTCTAATACAGAAAAGTTGACAGCTGAGGGGTCCCAGATAAAAATTACAAGCTTCCAAGAAGATGAAATCTATACAGTTAATTATTTATTTATTTATTTTATTGATTAATTGGATTTGTATGCCATCCCTCTCCATAATATGAGATACCATTCTTAAAATATTATCAATAATGGCAAGACTAATTGGCTAAGTAATTTCATTATATTTAAGCTGAGGTTCCAAAGTAATAATATTATAAGAAGTTTGGTTTACCCTCAGATTTATTCCTATTTTTAAAACTACAATCTCATGAATGAATGTGTTTATGAACAAAAAGTTCAATGTTACATAGTATCTTTTCCATATAAATATTGAGACATTAAATCCAGGTACGAAAAGTGAGTTTTACAAAAATAAGGATCCCAATATTTGGTAAAACTTCAGTGGGATCAAATACATTTCTCAAATAGAGCACAACGAACAGCTGGATTCTGAAGTATTTTATGCCAGTCAAGCCTAATAATAAGTCTGAATATATGTATAATTTCTATCTTTGTATAAATGAACACAATTAAATCCAACTTTTCTAATAAACAATTACAATCTGTGTAGAATATCCTTGCCCAGCCCCAATATGCAATACTCTGTAAATTTGTTTTAAATATGTGTGCTAATTAGTGTTGGGTGAACCGAACCCGCACAATTGGGGTCCGTACAGAATTTTGTGGTGTTCGGCATGCCGGACCCGAACCCGGTAACCTGCCGGTATATGTGATGTCAAAGCTCCGCCCCCAGAATCTCTTTGTGGGATTCCCCAGCTCCTTTTGTGCCTCCCTCCCAGGCTCCCAACCGGCCGACAACTCCCCGGTGTTCGCCTTCCTCCGCCCCCACCAGCGCCCGGCTCCTCCTCCTCTACTCAGCAGAGAACAGCCAGGCAGTGGCTTTCGCGGGGTTTGGCACAAACGCCGAATCAAAGCACAATTTGTTTACAAAATTCTACAAAGGCTAAAAAATTCTAAAGCCCCCATTTATCCTAACCCAATCATCCACATTTATCTAATCTAGTCACTCATACCATTGGCAGGGGTTAAGTCTCAGCGCCCCCAACTCCAATGCTTGCCGGCAGAAATGAGTCTTCAAAGCTTTGCAAAAAACTAGGAGGGAGGGTGCGATATGTATCTCCAGAGGGAGTTCATTCCAAAGGGCCGGGGCTGCCACAGAGAAGGCTCATCCTCTAAGTCCATGTTTTTCAACCTTTTTTCTTTAGGGAACCCTTTGGTGTCATCAGATTTTTGGTTGAACCTGTACCAAGTACCAATACTGTTCATGTCCCTTCAAGGTGAGCCCCCAATTTATTGTTATCTAAAAAACATTAGGCGATTGCTCAATAACGTCAGCTTCATCTAACTTAAAAAAAGAAAAAGATAAATAGGGGAGGGGATACATAAAGCAAAAGGAGTATGTGAATATTAGGACAAATGTAAATGAATTTAAAGTATACAGTTCTAAAACAAAATTCACGCTTACATAAGGGAAGAAAATAAGGAAGAAAAGCTAAAGAGAGAGAAAGAAAAAGAGAGAAACGGGGGAGGGAAAAAGAAGAGGAAAAATTAAAAAGAGAAAAAGAAAAAGAAAGAAGAGATATGGTAAATTCATCTGTAAGTTTATCAAACATTGTAAATAGTGTCAACTTATCTGTTGACCAGATTACTCTACAGCTTTTAAGACCTTTACTATCAATATAGATGAGATCCTACCAGACGGCGTTATCTGGCCAATGGGACCTAGAGAAGGCTGATTCTGTGAGACCTAACCAGCCGTTGGGATACATGAGGCAGAAGATGATACCATATATAAATCTTACTTCTATTATTAATTACAAATGCATACGTTTAAATATTGTGCACATGTTTAAAAAAAATTAAAAGAATACTGTTAACATTCCAGTATTTTTACAAATTGTCAAAAGCTTTCTTTAAAAGTGAATCTATGACTAATTTCTCAACCTCATCTTCAATTTGGAGATAACGTTATTGTTTCATAAGTAAAATTAATTTTTATGTGTCAGTGATTTCTTCACAGCTAAAAAGTAGATTCTAAGAGACAATGCAATAGATGTCAAATAAGGAAATGGTCGGAATTTCTGAGTCAAATATAAAATATGTTGTTGAGATTCACTTTCTCGATTATGTTTAAACAACGTTGCTCAAAATGCTTGTTGTAGTAATGAAGAGCTGTTTTTCCAGGAAACAATTTCAGCAGAAGGTCACAATCAGAAACATTTGTGTGCATATTATTGAAGTATCACACTTCCTATTTGGGAAAGATAAGTGCAAATGTGCCAAAATGGCTGCCTATTGGCAAATTAAAACAAAATTCTCCAATTTTAATACAGAAGTGTTCCACTTTCTTTGTCATGTGGTTTCTGAATCAAAGTGTTTAAGGCTAGATGTTAAGGGAAAATACAAAGTCAATTGCATTAGAGAAATTGTTTACCACAGTATGCACAATCATTAATAAATATAATACACATTTGATCTCTTTTTTGGATTCTCTCTGTGCTCTCAAGGCTGAGAGAAGGGGGAAGGCTCCAATCTCCTGTTTTCTAGTCCAGTCACTTCAACAACTGTACCGAAATGAATGTCTCAAAGATGCTTTTTCAAGGGGCAATTGGACTTTCTTTGTTTTTCCTTGAAGACTTATCATTTCTCATCCATGACCTGGATAACTGAGAATCTCCATAGACAGCAAACCAAATCTGTTTAAACCCACATATAGATGCAAAATATGCATCTTGGGATAGATACGTATTAAATTTCATACTAATTTCCATACAGTTGGAAAAAAACAAGTGAGATATTAAGCCGATGTATCCATCTGTCAGTAATATAAAACATATCTAATTTTAGCATTTAGCACCATTAAAAATTAGTTTCTAGTGAACCAGTGAGATACATACATCAATGTGAGGAGAAAGATTATTTCATCCTAAAATATTTGTAATTAGGATAGAAGGTTTGTCACATTCCTCTTGCAATTTTCATTATTTTGTTACATACGTATGGGTGTATATAGTACTGTACTTAGCAATAGCACTTAGACTTATATACTGCTTCACAGGCTTTACAGACATTGCTAAGCAGTTTATAGAGTCAGCATATTGCCCCAACAATCTGGGTTCTCATTTTACCAACATAGGAAGGATGGAAGGCTGAGTCAACCTTGAGCAGATAAGACTCAAACTGCTGACAGCCGGCAGTCAGCAGAAGTGGTTGTGCCATAATATAATAATATGAATTATTTCTATAAAAGAATATGTCTCTCTCTCTCTCTCTCCCTCCCTCCCTCTCCCTCTCCCTCTCTTTGCTTTTGTTCTCATTCCAATGTACAGTAGTCCCTCACCTATCGCTGGTGTCACGTTCCAGACCTGGCCGCGATAGGTGAAATCCGCGATGGGGAATTTATCGACTGATAGTACTTATTTAAGTATTTATATTGTAATTGTTTGGTAAGTTTTCATTGTTTTAAGTGTTTATAAACCCTTCCCACACAGTATTTATTTTAGATACAGTATTTAAATACAGTATTTACAATTTTAGATTTATTTATTTTTTTGAAAAACCTGCCGATCGAGTTCGGTGGGCTGTTTAAATCTGCCGATCGACTTCCTCAGAAACCCGCGATGAAGTGAAGCCGCAGTAGGTGAAGCGCGGTATAGCGAGGGACTACTGTACTGTGTTTGTATCACACAGGTTTGGGAAGGATTAATGTTTCTGTTTGATAATTGAAGAGCATTTCTCAGATTGTTTAAATAAATATGAAACTCTTTCAGCTGTGTTCTAAATTACTCAGTGTTTCAGCCTTAGTCTTTACATTAACAAATTTGCTTTATTTTTTTACAGAACCACTAAATTTCATCCAGAAGTCCAATAGGATTGAATTTTTTGATACTGAATAAATCAGAAATTGACCTTGTTGGTATTCTTTTATAAGAGGACTGGATGTGCTGAACAGATTGTAATCTTCAGTTCTTCCTGAATAGAGTCTCAACCAAATAATTGAAAAACTGTAGGGTTTTTTTCTTTCAAACTATGATGTACATCTAAATCAGCATCTCACATATCTGCCAAAGTGAAAGGAGACAACAATTTGTACTGATAAATCAAACAATATTGTCCTTTCTGTTATCATCTTACTGAAACTTGGATTCTGTGCTTGGTTAGATAAATTTTATTTTATTTTTTTCCCTGACAGATGCTGTAAAACATTCTCTACAGCAAATGAAAAAGAAACTAGTAATATTCCATTCTTAATTCTGGTGATGGGCAGGAAATGTCAAAATTAGTTTCCAATCCAATTGGTTCCAGGGTTGAGTAACAGTTTGGTAGGTTGTTGTTGTTGTTTTTTAATCAGCAGGAGTACAACTGAATTGAATTTTCCAAGGAGTAGTGAATAGAGTACAAGTTGGAGCAAAGGCTGCAATTCAGATTGGAAATTATGCCTGTGAAGAAAGTTCCACAAAATAAGAAAGTCATCCCAACAGCATTCTTTTGCCAACTTTGCAACTTTGCATTCCTCATTGCACTTAACCATAAAAAAGAAGAGATCTATGTTCAATGTAGTATAAAGTTAAATTAATGTTACAGCCTACGCACTACAGATCGGGCATGTCTAAAGTTTCCCTTCTTAGAGGCCATGCCAACAAAATCAGTGGAAACATTTCTGTACTTAATATTGAAGATAAAAGGCCATTGTAGATCATCGGCGTCCAACCTTGGCAACTTTAAGACTTGTGAACTTCAACTCCCCAAATTCCCTAGCCAGTAATGCTGGCTGGGGGATTCTGGGAATTGGAAGTTCACAAGCTTTAAAGTTGCCAAGGTTGGACACCCTTGTTGTAGATGCTTCTCCTCTCTCACAATATATACTGATATTATTAATTACTGGTTGCCATTGAATCAGGTTCAGTTCCTGAGCC
This sequence comes from Erythrolamprus reginae, assembly GCF_031021105.1. NCBI lineage: Eukaryota > Metazoa > Chordata > Lepidosauria > Squamata > Dipsadidae > Erythrolamprus > Erythrolamprus reginae. The sequence continues at coordinate 252,732,413 of NC_091950.1, forward strand.
TGAGTTTTCTCTAATAACAAATGGTACTTCTTCCAAGATTTTATTCTGTACATCTAGTCATCTCTTTTCATTTTTCTCTGCTTCCTTTATCTAAGGTTGCTATTCATGTCACCAAAGTATAATTTGGAATATCATCCCTGTGGAGAGTAGACTGGCCCTCCCTTGAACACAATACAATATAAATCTAATAGTTAAAACTATAACTAAAAACCTGCTCTCTTAAAAAACAATCAATACTGTACAGTCATAACCACACATAACTCTTAATGGTCAGAGAAGGGGATACATTAGTTGCCCCGTGCCTGGCGACAAAGATAAATCTTTAAGGTCTTGTGGAAGGAGAGGAAGGTGGGGGCAGTTCTAATCTCCAGGGGGAGTTGATTCCAGAGGGCCGGGGCCACCACAGAGAAGGCTCTTCTCTAGGCCCCACCAAATGACATTGTTTAGTCGACGGGACTCAGAGAAGGCCAACTCTGTGAGACCTAATCGGCCACTGGGATTCATGCGGCAGAAGGCGGTCTCATATATATTCTGGTCCAATGCTATATAGGGTTTTATAGGTCATCACCTATAGGTTTTATAGGTCATCACAATTTGAATTGTGTCCTTGAATTAATCGGCAACCAGTGCAGGTCAGGGAGTGTTGACAAAACATGGCCATATCTGGGAAGACCCATGACTGCTTGCATGGTCTTATGGTATGTAACATAGGGCACTGCACTTTTAGAAAATATGTTGGACAAAGTACTTTCAATGTTGTGCTAGCACAAAACCACCACCTCTACTATTTATTAAATCTGTTTGCCATATCTCTGGCTTCTGCTGGAATTTGAAAAAGGAAAGGGAAGGTGGCTCCTTTAAGAGGTGGGTGAATTTTGATGAATGGATTTCATCAAGGACCCACAAATGTTTTGCAAGCATCTTAATGCTGTTGGATATCTGTTCTTCAATGGAAAATATTTTCCCCCCTTTTCCTCCCTCCAGACTCTCAATGCTTCCCCCAAACCATTCTAGGAATTCCTCATCCCCCACAAAGCAGATTTTGAGAACCTGCAAGGAGGGTGTTTTTACAACGGTATAATGTACCATTCACAGATAATATAAATGAACAACAGGCTGCCATAAAGGATTTGCATACCAAGACAGCTGGTGGTACTAATTTTCCATGAAATGTAAATATAGAAATTCTAGAGTCTGAAACATGTATCATTGTCATGTCTCAAGGATTGGAGGAGTGAAAATTAGATTGCTTTAAACATATACAGCAGATCCTTCTCACTGAAGGCATTAGGTCATTTTCTGGTGCTAAGCAAGGTCAGATGTCATTCTTAACAGATAATGCTCTTTCTTAAAAACCAAAGCCAATGCAGAGTTATTAAGTGTCATACAATCTACAGTACCCCTGCAGTACTTCCTGAGCATATTTATAAACAACAAAATTTTGGGGGTTTCATATGGCTAGACCAAATTGAATGGTTTTTCTAAGCTGTGTGGGGATAAAATGCTTTCTGAGAAATAAATAGCTCATGACAGATTTATTACCTTACAATAAAAGTACTATTAAATGAATTATTTGCAAAAACAAGGTGAGAGAATATTGCTGGAGAATGGATGACAGGGGATTACACTAAGAAGGTGAATACTAACGTACAATTTAAACCATGGCAGAAGGGATCACTCCTAATGTAAACCTAATTAGAGCTCTACCTGGATGCTGCCTAGCAACTGTGTGGAGCTAAAATGTCATATATTGCTGTGTAGAAATTTTGCCTGATGTTCTCAAGCAACATCTGGTCCAGTTTGCTGAGAATTCTGAAATCATTCTAAGTTTGAAAAAAAAAATTCTCAACCTGCTGCCTTCAAGAGATGTATAAATTTGCCTCCTTCTTGAATTTACCACATTCTTCTTCAGATGTTTTCCTAACTTTAAAAGAAATACACTGCTCAAAACAATAAAGGGAACATTTACACAACACAATATAACTCCAAGTAAATTAATTTTTTTATATTTGGGGAGGAAATTTTAGCAGGGAGAGGCTGTTAAATTGTACATTAGTGTGCATCTTCTGAGTGTAATCCAGTGGTGGGTTTCTATCAGTGCACCCTGGTGCTCCATTCTGATAGAAGCCCACCAATTGCGTAATTGTGCACATGACAGCTTTGCTGGGCCATGGACAGCGCAATCTTTTTTAAAAAAAATGCACATGTGCAGAAGTAAAATTGCCCCTTTATGCATGCACAGAGAGCCAAAATCGATGAAAGGATGCACATGTAGCACACATGTGTGCATGCATGCATGGTCACGATGCGCACCAGTAGTTAAATGCATGGTCACCATGCGCACCAGTAGTTATACCTCTGGTGTAATCCCCTGTCATCCATACTTCTTATAGTACACAAGTATCAAACACACGTCATCATGGCATCATCATGTGATGTATTGCAACTTTTTCCCCTTTATTAACCTGGATGTGGGCGTGGCCAGCATGTCATGCATCTGACTCATGGGCTATGAGTTTGGCAGCCCTGTTATAGTACTTGTTTAACTGCAACTAGTTTTTTAAAGTTATCATTATGAAACCATTGAGCTGCAAGGCAGGACAGGAAAATAGGATGCATTCATAGATCAAGTAAGATTTTTAGCCAATTTAGCTCAGGAAACCTACTTGTTGTGCTTCTCCAGAGCATCAAGCTATGTTGCCCAGCCCTTCCTGGAGATGCTAGAGAATGAACCTGAGACCTTTCCCCATGCAAAGCCCTTCCCTTACATTTGTTTTTAAATGATTTTATAAATAATCGTCAATGATCCATATTCGTTTTCCACACGTTCAACTCTCCTGTTTGATTGAAGCAGGAACAGCTAAAATATTAACATCTCTGAACTACCCCTCATTTTTTCTTTTTTGCAATGTGACTCTATTCATTTTTAAAAAAAGCTTTCCCCCATGAATAATTTTTTAAGTTTTCTGAGCCCAACAGTCAGTCTTCCACTGTGGCATGATTTTTATGTGGCTAACACAGCAAGGGATCTTTTCATTTGTTAAAAAAGGAATCCCATTGGGATTTTAATAAACATCATGAAACCATTTGAGTTACAAGGCTTGCAAAAGCCCTTTTTATATTTCTCCCTTAAGAGAAAAAGTGGAACCTAATTTGACCTGACACTGCCCCTTTCATGTCTGGAAGTGATGTACAGTAACTAAGTTTGACATCATGTTTAGCAATACGTTTCACTCTTTTCGGTATGTCCTTCACATTGGTGTTAATGCTAACTACCACACACGCAACCCATTTTCCCCCCAGACATTTGCCAAGTGTCATGCTGATATACTAATCTAATTTAGAGGTGTTGCGAGCAACCATTACTCTGAGTTGCTCAGTACTTAGCCTCTTGCAGTGTAAACTAAAAAACAACTGGAAGAAAAACTGCTTCGAAATCAAATTTATACACGGCTCTTTCACCTCGGTGCCCTGAACCAGAACCCCATCTGTGCACAGGTGCTCTATTTTCCAATTCACTGTTTTTTCAAAGGGAGTAACAGATGCATGGATTTCTTCGCAGAAGGCACTGCAATGAAAGAATTACAGAAAACTCAGATGAATGTCAAGCTTTGTTATGAAAATCCCTCCAATTCAGCAGGTTCCGTAAAGCTTGGAAGGAATGCTTCAGTCTGATAAAGCTTCTCTTAAATCAATCACTGCCTGACTCTGTGGTTTCTTTCCCAAACCCCCAAAACTTTAACCTTAGACTATCTACTGTTAGACCTCATCCCATTCCTACCGTATTTCCCTGAAAATAAAACGCTATAATGTTTTTTGAACCCTGAAATAAGCATTTGGCCTTATTGCCAAGCACTCAAAAGCACAATTGAGCTAATTATCAGGGAGGTCTTATTTTCAGGAAAAACAGGGTAAAAGGTCTCTAAGGAGCATGCATAAGCACACCAATGTGCCTATTGTCCCTGTCCTAACGTCCCCTATTATACATATCCATTTTATGTATTAATAACCATGTTTAGACCTGTATCTGTTATCTAATACATGCTTGACATAATATCATATTTTGGAGTATAAGACGCACCTTTTCTACCTCTAAAAGAGGGTGGAAATGTCAGTGCGTCTTATACATCAAATATAACCATTTTTGGCCTCCTGAAGTGCCACCCCCACATTGTGTTTTTCACAAAAATAGGGTGCCCGGAGGGTTTGGGAGGCCTGCAGAGTGTTCCTGGGGCTGGGAAAAGCAAAAACACCTCCATTGTTGCAAAAACAATGGCCAAAAAAGGGTTATTTTTTGCAAAAATTGGGGCATTTTTGTCTTCTCCTAGCCCCCAGGAGCACTCTGCGGACATCCCAAACCCTCTGTGTTCCCCATTTTCTTTTTTGCAAAAAATAGGTGAAAAACAGACTGCTTTCCCCCAGTCTCCAGGAGCACTTGGCAGGTTTTCCAAGCCTTCTGCATGCCCCGTTTTTCAGAAAAATAGGTGAAAAGCAGGTCTGTTTTTGCAAAAAACTGGGAAGGCAGAGGGTTTGGGAGGCCTCTAAAGTGCTCATGGGGCCCATGATGGACAAATGTTTTCCTTACTTACCCCTTTGTAATCTTATACGCACATGCATCTTATAGTCTGAAAAATATGGCAAATAAATAAATAAATAAAAATAAATGAATGAATGAATGAATGAATGAATAAATAAATACATAGATACTGTTGTGGTTCCGTCTGAGGCCCCTCAGGGAACAGCTGATCTTCTGTCGGTTTCCAGCTCAGAGGGAGAGGATGAGGAACAGGAGGTGCAGGCAGACGAGGAGGAGGAATCCCAGGCTGAAGAAGAGGGAGGACAGCCAGAGTCCCCCCAGAGGGAGCTCTCCCCAGCAAGCAGCCTGGATTCCTTAGAGGAAAATGCACAAGCCATAATTGATCTGCGACAGAGAAGAGCTACACAGCGAAGGGACCAATTGGCTAGGTACTTTCAGCATTAAAGAGGCAACAGCTGGGTTTGGGTGTGGTGCTCTTTGGAAAGGCTAAAAGGCAGACCCACCCTTCCTGGCTTGTGGAGTTTTATCTTTGAGAGTCTTGGGACCTGGCTGTGAACTTTGGCGTCTTGGAATCCTGGTTTGTGCCTTTGACTACTGAAACCTTGGGGTGGGTGTGCCAGCAAGAAGCTTGCTGTATTGTCTGGACATCAGGACTCTGCTGTAAAGTATTATAGCCTGTCTGTTGGGAAGAACAGGTTTTCCTCTGTGTTTATTTTTTCCAGCTATAAAGTACTTTTGCTTTTACCAGAGTGTCTGGCTGTTTTTTCCAGTTGGTGTTGAGGTCTGGGGGAACCCAGACAGAACAGATACATAGATACATAGATACATACATACGAGAGGATTCATGACTCTTCTGATGAGGTTAGAGAAAGTACCCAGGGTTGCAACTTCCATACAACCACAATTGGGACCAGAATACCTGTTGCTTAGCAAGGTATTTATAAGGTGAGTTGCACCTGATTTTATGAACATTTTTTTGCCATGGTTGTTAAGCAATTACTGCAGTTACTAACTGAATCATGTGGTTTTTTATGTGAATCCACTTCCTCCATTTGGCTTTGCTCATCAGGAGCTAACTAGAAAGATTGCCAAGAGCAGTCACATGATCCCAAGATGCTACAACTGCCATTGGCAAGCGTACATTGTGAGGGATGCTGCGGCAGTCATAAACGCGAGAACTGGTTATAAATCACTTTTGTTTCACTGCCATTGTAACTTCTAATGGTTGCTAAATGAAGACTACCTGTATGAAAAACACAGAGATTGCATAGAGAGATGGAGTATGTGTTTTGATATTGATGTGAGTAGCCGGCCAATTAGTTTGCTTCCCCATTAAACTTTGGATCTTTTGAAATAACCATGCTGTGGGTTTTGTGCATTACAATGAGTCAACACAATGAGTTTTTAATTTATTACTTGTTTGTTTGTTAAATTTATTTACCACCCATCTTGCCATGGGGCTAATCTTGGCAGGATAAATAATAAAACAGGGAGAAATGATAAAAATGTAAATAACAAAGGTATAAAACAATACAAAAAAACAATGGGAATACAATAATATGGTAATGCATATTATTAATTATTAATGCAGGATAATTGTTAATTAATAAGGTAATTGTAATCAATCTCCCAGGTAAACTGCACCTGCATAACTAACTTCTCCCTACCTCGCTTCACCGTAATTTAAATTATAGTCATTTTAATCACTCTACTGATGAAATGAACCGCTCCAAACTTGACTGTAAAAAATATGATTTCAACAATCGAGTTATCTAAGCATGGAACTCATTACCGGACTCAATTGTGTCAACCCCTAACCCCCAACATTTCTCCCTTAGACTCTCCACGATTGACCTCTCCAGGTTCCTAAGAGGCCAGTAAGGGGCATACATAAGTGCACTGGTGTGCCTTTCGTCCCCTGTCCAATTGTCTTTCCTTTCTCTCACTTATCATATATATTTTCTTTCTTTCATATATCCTCTCCTCTAAGTACACTTTTACCCTTATATATATTACTACATGTCTATTTTTCTTCCTATATATTTGTGTATTGGACAAATGAATAAATAAATAAATAATAAATAAATGTGACCAGTCGAAAGTCTTAACTCGGCTCTGTCTAGTATTGATAGGACAAGTGAAAAAGTAAGTTTGTTTATTAACAATTTTTTTAATTATTTATTTTAAGTTGGAGTTAGACTCCTTGTATATTTGTTCAGAATAGCTTTTCGAGAAACCCTTTCCTTTGGAAAGCAATTTGATGGTTGCTATTGCCCTTACATCATTCCTGCCCATTTGGTCATAAAAGAAACACAGAGGGAAGATTTCCAAAAAGGATTGCAGTGAAAACCTTGAAGATGGCCCCATGAATATATACAGACATCGCATTTTGAAGTGTGTACCAGAAATGTGCTATTTTCATCCCATTCTGCCCAAACAATGAAACAGCTGTGTATATTGTGGTGTCATTATAGTCTATGGATGAATACTTTTTCAAAGAAAATCTTTGAAATATTCAGGTTGAATCCTGCTGTCTTTCAAATCTGAACTTTCATACTGTGTCAGAATAATTTTCTGAAACATATAAAGGCTCTCCAACACAATCTTCTAACTAAAGTTTGGGTCCTTCTGTAAGACAGAAGGAAAAGGGGGGACATGATCGAAACATTTAAATATGTTAAAGGGTTAAATAGGGTTCAGGAGGGAAGTGTTTTTAACAGGAAAGTGAACACAAGAACAAGGGGACACAATCTGAAGTTAGTTGGGGGAAAGATCAAAGGCAACATGAGAAAGTATTATTTTACTGAAAGAGTAGTAGATCCTTAGAACAAACTTCCAGCAGACGTGGTTGGTAAATCCACAGTAACCGAATTTAAACATGCCTGGGATAAACATATATCCATTGTAAGATAAAATACAGGAAATAGTAAAAGGGCAGACTAGATGGACCATGGGGTCTTTTTCTGCCGTCAGTCTTCTATGTTTCTATGTTTCTAAGTAAAAAATTAACCAAAATTAATTTCTGCCAGCTCAATCTACAGCCAATCAGCTAAGGCAACATTTGGTATTAAAATAAAACATTTATGGCACAAATATTGCATATGCCTACCGTATGTATAGGAAAAGAGGCAAATACTAAAATACAAAAAGAGTATGTCTTAATCATAAAAGAGGAAATTGTACCTAGAAGACCAGTGGATTGCTAATTTCTAGATGCTACAACCTAGGCTTCCCTTTTTTTATTCTTTAATTTGGATTAGACAGAATTTCAGACAAAGCTGGTCTTGGAAGTCAGGTCTGACCTCCAAATTCAGGGCTGCAATTTACCCACAGACTATATACAGTATGATGCAGGCCTGGTCCCATAAGAGCAACTTCTTACAAAAGCTCCTTTGTTCAATTCTTACCAGATATGAATTTTAGTTTTAGCCCTGAACATTTCCAGGTATTGCTGTTTTCTTAATCATGCCAAAGTTGGTGAACATTTTTCAAAGATGCTACTAAAGCAACATGAAATGAAGGACTGTAGATATGAAAAGCATATGCTAAATTACTTCTCTAGGAATCCAATGTTGATTAATAATAATGCCACCGCTATTATTCTTTTGGACTTATGCAGTAAGAGTTTATTGCTGTACTTCAAAACTCATAATCTTCTATGTTATGCTTCAGAAATTCTGACTATCCAGGGCATCATAATACGGGAAAGAAGATAACCACCATTTCCTATTTTTCAGTACAACCTGGAACAGTTGAATGAAGATGCAGATGGAATCATCCTCTACCATTCTGTCAACTCATTCAGGCTCATTCTTATGACTCATCATCCTAATATATTTGTGGTGCCTATTTCCTCCCAAGGATGGCCAACTTCTTCTCTGCAGAGGGCTTGGACTCAACCTTGCAATGTTCCACAGATTGCAGGAGGCTTTCCAGCGAAGTGACCTCATTGAAAAGGAAAGGACTGAGAATCATTGGTCCTTTGGGGTAGAGTTTTGTGGGTTAAGGATGAGGGATGCGTTACAAGTGGGAATGCAAAAAATAGTTTGCCTTCCAGAGACTTCTTGTTCCTATTCCTATCTGCATTTTTAATTGTTTAATTTCTTTTGCCTTGAATTATGCTGATAACAATTGATCATTTTGTACCAAATTCCAACAGCTTACTTAAAAAACGGAGGTGAAGAAAAAGTGTAAGATGAGAAATGGAGAGGGGCAGCATACAAATCTAATAAATAAATTGAATTGAATTGGTGACCTTCAACTCTCATTCCCATTCTCATTTGGAAATGTGTGCAGCCATTTTGCCACCCGATGTTAGCACCTTGATCTCATGAACCTGGACAGATTTTGGAGGCTCCATGGACCCATGGACTGTGGGCTGTTCATACATACCCTTGAGCAATTTAGGTCTTCAGAGGCTCATGTTAAAGTGTGCCTAAATGGCTAAATTGTGCAGATTTTTCCATTCAGGAATCATAATCCTGGTTAACACCCAGTAGCCATCTTTTGCACCTGTTGCATCTTCAAAATGTCTTTAAATGTATAGAGTGTGTTCCGTTTGCAATGATGATTCGTATTCAGATCAATGAAAGGAAATTTGTTGCTGAAATTTGCTTCAAGGGAAGAGAAAATTTTGGAGAAATTGTCATGATTTGTGATGTTCATCCCCTTTGGAGGTACGAAGCAGCTTATGTGAATGTTTTCTCTTTCACTGTACAATCACCCTTTCAATGATTTACACCTTGCCCTGTCTTCCTATGTAAGGATAACATTGCAGAAAATATTTTCTGCAGCCAAGTAAGCTTTAAAATAGCACACACACATACCTAAAGTTAGAAGGAAACTCATTTTATTCACATTGAGAATCAAATTAACAGATGCCTCTATAGAGGGATAAAATTTGTAGGGCAGATTTCACTAGAGCATTAATAAAAATGTTGGTCATTTGGTTTGTCACCAATTGTGGATCCAGGCTGAAACACTCAGTCTAGTGCCAACAGCGGGTATCATGCATTGTTCAAAAGATGAAATAAGTACTGCAGAAAGTTGGAGAATGTCAGGGGCAGACGGTGATGGATGATCATGGCAGCAGGAGATGGGTGGCTCTGAGGATGGCAAGGGCCCACCCAGACCCAACCTGGAATGAAATTTTACATATATGCCAGGCAGGGATGGGCTACCAAAATTTTTACTACCACACTGTGGCCGTGGCTTATGCAATTTGTTTCAACATCTTGCAGTGCAAATTGGGTGCTCTGGGGTGGAGCTCCAAATTTTGCTACCGGTACTGCGTTCCTGACTGTACCCGTAGGAGCCCATCACTGATGCCAGGACACATAACCTGCTAACAAGTTTAAGCCCCATCAAAAAAAACCCCTCCCCATATTTCATAAGGAGAGAAAATGTCAGCCAAATCTGCCCTGCCTTGGCTCTGAAGCAATACATAATATTCATGTTTCCTTGGTGCTCGTCCTGAGGAATTCTTTGGTGGATAACAACGCCTTGTGGTTTGAATGGTAAGAGATTAAAAATGGTCCCTTAACTCTTCTACCAAATGCACACACAAAAGATGCCATCAAGTTTAAATGCAGTGAGAACTAGGTGTCATTGTAGAACAGAATAGAGGGTATGGCTGGTTTTCGGCCACTCTGAACGGGGATTCCTATGTTCTTCCATTTCCCCCCCTCGTGCATTTACCCCTTAGCTGGTTATAGGAGCTCGTTGCAGCTTCCAAGGTGGATTCCTTGTAACTTTCTGTCTACGCCAGAGTTTACACATCTTGTGCAAGAAGAATTGGCTAGAATTCTACTTTTACCCTGCAGCTCAAGAGAAACAGCCAAGCTTAGGTTTCACTAATGCTTCTTCCATTCTGCTGAACAAACTATCCAGTAATCATAGCTGTTGATTACATTTCCATTACATGCCAAGTCTTGTCATTTCCATTGTAATTAATTTAAAGAAAACATTTGTGTCTGAAAACAAAACACATTGTTGCCTGTTTTCATTTACTTGGGCCCATGTCTCTATTACTCATGCTTCTCTTTCTCTCTCTCTCTCTCTCTCTCTCTCTCTCTCTCTCTCACTCACTCTCTCTCTCTCTCTCTCTCTCCCCCTCCCTCCCTCCCTCTCTCTCTCTCTCTCTCTCCCACACACACACTTTATTACAATTAACTGAGAAAACATGACCTAAGCAAAGTTATCGAAGGAGAGCAATTATGGGAGCATGTACCATATTATTTCAATTAGGTAAGTGGTTTTGCTCAGGACCAACACAAAACTACTGTTCATCCCATGATTCTCAGTGTTAACATTGATGAATGATCCCAACATCGCCTTTTCATTCAAGACAGGTTTGTTTCTGGACAAGGGCCAGACACAACAGAACCAAAAGATTTATAAGCACCACAGTAGAAAGGCAAAGAAGAGATGGAGGCCTGACCCGTCTCTTGTTTAAATTTGGAATAGAACAAAGGGGGTGGAGGGGAATACAGCCCTCAGTGGCCAAGTTCAAGAATCTTAATGAATGAAATGCTTTGCTTAAGTAACATCTCCGTGGCCTCAAATAGTATTATTTTTAAGTAGGGGTGGCTTTGGTTAATAATAATAATAATAATAATAATAATAATAATAATAATAATAATAATTTATTAGATTTGTATGCCGCCCCTCTCCATAGACTCAGGGCGGCTCACAACAATGACAAAAACAATATACAGCATAACAAATCTAATAATTAAAAGAAAACATCTAAAAGCCCATCATTTTAAAAAACCATACAACACAAGCATATCATGCATAAACCTCTGTAAGCCTGGGGGTGATGTCTCAATTCCCCCATGCCTGGCAATATAGGTGGGGCTTAAGTAATTTATGAAAGACAAGGAGGGTCGGGGAAGTTCTAATCTCTGGGTGGAGTTGATTCCAAAGGGCCAGGGCTGCCACAGAGAAGGCTCTTCCCCTGGGGCCCACCAGACAACATTGTTGAGTAGACGGGACCTGGAGAAGGCCAACTCTGTGGGACCTTATCAGCCTCTGGGATTCATGCGGCAGAAGATGGTCCCGGAGGTATTCTGGTCCGATGCCATGTAGGGCATTATAATTCATTACCAACACTTTGAATTGTGACCGGAAACTGATCGGCAGCCAATGCAAGCCACGGAGTGTTGGAGAAAGGGCAAACCTAGGTAACCCCACAATAGCTCTCGCGGCCACATTCTGTGCGATCTGAAGTTTCCGGACACTCTTTAAAGGTAGCCCCATGTAGAGAGCATTGCAGTAGATGAACCTCGAGGTGATGAGGGCATGAGCAATGACTCCAGTTCAAATAGGGCCGCAACTGGTGCACCAGGCAAACCTGTGCAAACACCCTCCTCGCCACAGCCGAAAGATGATGTTCCAATGTTAGCTGTGGATAGAGGAGGATGCCCAAGTTGCAGACCCTCTCCAAGGGGGGCAATAATCCCCCCCAGAGTAATGGAAGGACAGATGGAATTTTCCTTGGGAGGCAAAACTCACAGCCACTCCGTCTTGTCGGGGTTGAGTTTGAGCTTGTTGACACCCATCCAGACCCCAACAGCCTCCAGGCACCGGCACATCACTTCCACTGCTTCGTTGACTGGACATGGGGTGGAGATGTACATCTGGGTATCATTGGCGTACTGATGATACCTCACCCCATGCCCTTGGATGATCTCACCCAGCGGTTTCATGTAGATATTAAATAGCAGGGGGGAGAGGACCGACCCCTGAGGCACTCCACAAGGGAGAGACCTAGAGGTCGACCTCTGACCCCCCCACTAACACTGACTGCAACTGACCGGAGAGCTAGGAGGAGAACCACTGAAGAACAGTGCCTCCCACTCCCAAGCCCTCCAGCCAGCGCAGAAGGATACCGTGGTTGATGGTATCGAAAGCCGCTGAGAGGTCAAAAAGCACCAGAACAGAGGACAAGCCCCTGTCCCGGGCCCGCCAGAGATCATCCATCAGCATGACCAAAGCAGTTTCCGTGCTGTAGTCAGGCCTGAAACCTGACTGCTGAGGGCCTAGATAATTAATGAAAGCAAAGCACCTGATTATCAAATTATTATCAATTAAGGAGAAACTTCCTGACAGTGAGGACAATTAGGCGTTGGTTATCACCTATAAAGCCCTACATGGTTTTGGGCCTGACTATTTACGGGACTATCTCCTGTCACATTCCTCCCAGAGACCTATTAAATCACACAGAATTGGCCTCTTCCGGGTCCCATCGACTAAACAATGTAGGTTGGTGGGACTGCAGGGGAGGACCTTTTCTGTTGCTACCCCTGTTCTATGGAACAAACTCCCCCTGATGTTTGTACTGCTCCCATTCTACTGGCTTTTCGAAAAGTTGCTAAGACCTGGCTCTGTCGACAGGCCTGGGGGCCCTGAATCTAACATCAGACATGCAGGAATTATGTTTGCCTGGTATTTAGGTTGGTTAGATTGTTTTGGGGGGTTTATAATAGGGTGTTAGGGTTATAATGGGGTTTTCAATTTACTGACTTGAAGGCCCACGTGCATGTATATGTTCGACTTCTTTTTATGATTGTACTATTGTATTGCTTTTTATTGTTGTAAGCCACCCTGAGTCCTACAGGATTGGACAGCATAGAAGTCGAATAAATTAAACAGTAGAACAGCTTGCCTTCAATTTTTTTTATTTTTTTTATTTATTCTTTGTCCAATATACAATACATATGGAAGAGAATAGACATTAAGTAATATATATAAAGATAGAAAGTAAAAAAAGAAGAGAAGTAGATGGGAGGGAGAGAATATATATGATATATGAGATAAGGAAAGACAATTGGATAGGGGACAAAAGGCACACCAGTGCACTTATGTACGCCCCTTACTGGCCTCTTAGGAACCTGGAGAGGTCAATCGTGGATAGTCTAAGGGAGAAATGTTGGGGGTTGGGAGTTGACACTATTGAGTCCGGTAATGAGTTCCACGCTTCGACAACTCGATTGTTAAAGTCATATTTTTTACAGTCAAGTTTGGAGCGGTTAATATTAAGTTTGAATCTGTTGCGTGCTCTTGTGTTGTTGCGGTTGAAGCTGAAGTAGTCATTGACCGGAAGGACGTTGCAGCATATGATCTTGTGGGAAATACTTAAATCGTGTTTTAGGTGCCACAGTTCTAAGCTTTCAAGACCCAGGATAGATAGTCTATTTTCGTAGGGTATTCTGTTTCGAGTGGAGGAGTGAAGGGCTCTTCTGGTGAAATATCTTTGGACGTTTTCGAGAGTGTTGATGTCTGAGATGTGGTGTGGGTTCCAGACAGATGAGCTGTATTCGAGAATGGGTTTGGCATAGGTTTTGTAGGCTCTAGTCAGTAGTGTGAGATTGCCAGAGCAGAAGCTACGTAGGATCAGGTTAACAACTCTGGAAGCCTTTTTGGCGATACTGTTGCAGTGGGCTTTAGCACTTAGGTCATTTGATATTAGTATTCCAAGGTCTTTTACTGAGTGTGGGTTGGCTGTAAGAATTTGTTTATTCAGTTTATATATGAGGTTTGGATTCTTTTTGCCGATGTGGAGGGTAGAGCATTTGTTGGTTGATATTTGAAGTTGCCAGATGTTAGACCAATCTGAAACAAAGTCAAGGTCTTTTTGGAGAGTGAGTGTGTTGTCAGTGGTGTTGAAAAGTTTCACATCGTCGGCAATTCAATTCCAATTCAAATCTTTATTGTCACTGCACAACATATGTACAATGAGATTGGTTGAGCTCTCTCAGTGTACACACACACACAATACCACTCATAGTGAAGACAGAAAATCTCTAACCCAATAATACATATTAACATACACCCAGTCCTATTGCACCCGACTCACGAGGGAGGGCACGCACCTGACATGGTATTCCTTTCCGAGCAATTGAGTAATGGTCCGAGATTAAGGGGCTTAGAAGTGTTGCCTTTGTCATGGTCTGACCATTTTCTGCTACGGCTTGACTTCCTGGCTCCAATCCTTCCCCGCAGGGAGGCGGAACCAATTAAGATGTTCCGCCCCAGACGCCTGATGGACCCAGAGGGCTTTCAGATGGCGCTTGGGGTTATTCCAGAGGCACTCGTCCACAGTTCGGCGGAGACCCTTGCTGAGGCCTGGAACAGGGCTGCGGCAGGGGCTCTCGACCGGATTGCGCCTTTGCGACCTCTCCGCGGCGCTAGACCCCGTAGAGCCCCATGGTTCAACGAGGAGCTCCGGGTGTTGAAACGCCAAAAGAGACGTCTAGAGAAGCGATGGAGGAAGAGTAAGTCAGAATCCGATCGAACACTTGTAAGAGCTTTTATTAAGACTTACAAAGTGGCGCTCAAGGCGGCAAGATGCGCGTACCATGCCGCCTTGATTGCATCAGCGGAATCCCGCCCGGCTGCTCTGTTTAGGGTGACCCGCTCCCTTCTTAATCAGGGGGGAGTTGGGGAGCCCTTGCAGAGTAGTGCCGAGGAGTTTAACACGTTTTTCGCTGATAAAGTCGCTCAGATCCGGGCCGACCTCGACTCCAATTGTAAAACAGAGTCGACTGACAACGAGTCAGTCGAGGTGACTGGGGCACGTACTTGTCCACCTGTCTGGGAAGAGTTTGATCTGGTGACACCTGATGAAGTGGACAAGGCCATCGGAGCTGTGAGTTCTGCCACCTGCTTACTGGATCCGTGTCCCTCCTGGTTGGTCTCGGCCAGCAGGGAGGTGACACGGAGCTGGGCCCAGGAGATTACCAACGCTTCCTTGGGGAGGGGAGTTTTTCCACCACTCTATAAAGAAGCGCTTGTGCGCCCCCTCCTCAAGAAGCCCTCCCTGGACCCAGCTGTACTTAACAACTATCGTCCAGTCTCCAACCTTCCCTTTATGGGGAAGGTTGTCGAGAAGGTGGTAGCGCTCCAGCTCCAACGGTCCTTGGAAGAAGCTGATTATCTAGGTCCCCGACAGTCAGGCTTCAGGCCCGGTTACAGCACGGAAACCGCTTTGGTCGCGTTGATGGATGATCTCTGGCGGGCCCGGGACAGGGGTTTATCCTCTGTCCTGGTGCTCCTCGATCTCTCAGCGGCTTTCGATACCATCGACCATGGTATCCTTCTGCGCCGGTTGGAGGGGTTGGGGGTGGGAGGCACTGTTCTTCAGTGGTTCTCCTCCTACCTCTCTGGCCGGTCGCAGTCGGTGTTAGTGGGGGGTCAGAGGTCGGCTCCGAGGTCTCTCCCTTGTGGAGTGCCTCAGGGGTCGGTCCTCTCCCCCTTGCTATTTAACATCTACATGAAACCGCTGGGAGAGATCATCCAAGGACATGGGGTGAGGTATCATCAATATGCCGATGATACCCAGCTTTACATCTCCACCCCATGCCCAGTCAACGAAGCGGTGGAAGTGATGTGCCGGTGCCTGGAGGCTGTCGGGGCCTGGATGGGTGTCAACAGACTCAAACTCAACCCGGATAAGACGGAGTGGCTGTGGGTTCTGCCTCCCAAGGACAATCCCATCTGTCCGTCCATCACCCTGGGGGGGGAATTATTGACCCCCTCAGAGAGGGTCCGCAACTTGGGCGTCCTCCTCGATCCACAGCTCACATTAGAAAACCATCTCTCAGCTGTGGCGAGGGGGGCGTTTGCCCAGGTTCGCCTGGTGCACCAGTTGCGGCCCTATCTGGACCGGGACTCATTGCTCACAGTCACTCATGCCCTCATCACCTCGAGGTTCGACTACTGTAATGCTCTCTACATGGGGCTACCTTTGAAAAGTGTTCGGAAACTTCAGATCGTGCAGAATGCAGCTGCGAGAGCAGTCATGGGCTTACCTAGGTACGCCCATGTTTCACCAACACTCCGCAGTCTGCATTGGCTGCCGATCAATTTCCGGTCACAATTCAAAGTGTTGGTTATGACCTTTAAAGCCCTTCATGGCATCGGACCAGAATATCTCCGAGACCGCCTCCTGCCGCACGAATCCCAGCGACCGATTAGGTCCCACAGAGTGGGCCTTCTCCGGGTCCCGTCAACCAAACAATGCCGGTTGGCGGGTCCCAGGGGAAGAGCCTTCTCTGTGGCGGCACCGGCTCTCTGGAACCAGCTCCCCCCAGAGATTAGAACTGCCCCTACTCTTCCTGCCTTCCGAAAACTCCTCAAAACCCACCTTTGTCGTCAGGCATGGGGAAACTAAACATCTCCCCTGGGCACGTCAATTTATGCATGGTATGCTTGTGTGTGTGTCTGTTATCATATGGGGTTTCTTTTCTTAAATCGTTAAATTTTAATTAATTGGATTGTTGTGACTGTTTTACATGTTGTGAGCCGCCCCGAGTCTTCGGAGAGGGGCGGCATACAAGTCCAACAAATAAATAAATAAATAAATAAATACTGCGTAATTACGACATTATTTTGCATTCAGGAGTCTGACAGCCCACAGATAAAAACTGTTCTTCAGCCTGTTTGTGCCTCTGGCTATGCTTCTATATCTCCTTCCCGTTGATAGGAGGGTAAAAACCAGGGTGCGAGTCATTCCTGAGGATTTTCCTCACTCTTCTAAGGCAGCGAGTCCTAGCCATCTTGTCCAGTGGTATCCCACAATGTTTTGTGCTGTGCTCACTACCCTCTTTAATGTTTTTCTATCCACCGCTGTCAAACCATGATGCAATAAGTGAGGATGCTTTCTATTGTGGACCGATAAAAGGAGGTCGTCAGTTGTTGTTCCACTCTATTTTTACACAAGACATTAAGGAAGGAGTCTCTGTTTGGATTTCCTGGCCACCTAGATCATGTCGTTTTTCCAGGTGAGATCAAACATTGTAGGTGCTTTATCACTGGAAGTTTCTAAGACGGGACTGAACAGTCACTTGTCTGAAATGGTATAGGGCAGGGGTGTCAAAACTCATGTCATCATAGTGGTGTCATGTGAGGTATCTGGAGTTTCCCCCCCTTGCTAAACCGGGTGTGGGCACGGCCAGCACATGACACATCTGGCCCACAGGCTGGGAGCTTAAGAGCCCTGGTATAGGGGCTCCTGCTTGAGCAGGGAGGGTTGGACTAGAAAACCTCCAAGGTCCCTTCCAGCTCTATTCTGATTGATTGATTGATTGATTGATTGATTGATTGATTCATTGATTCATTCATTCATTCATTCATTCATTCATGTCATTTGGCGGGACCCAGGGGAAGAGCCTTCTCTGTGGCGGCCCCGACCCTTTGGAACCAACTCCCCCCAGATATCAGAGTTGCCACCACCCTCCTTGCCTTTCATAAGCTCCTTAAAACCCACCTCTGTCGTCAGGCATGGGGGAATTGAGACTTTCCCTTCCCCCTAGGCTTGTAACATTTATGCATGGTATGTCTGTATGTATGATTGGTTTCTTAAATTGGAGTTTTTAAATTAACTTAAATATTAGATTTGTTTACATTGTCTTATTATTGTTGTTAGCCACCCCGAGTCTACGGAGAGGGGCGGCATACAAATCTGATAAATAAATAAATAAATAAACAAACAAACAAACAAACAAATAAATGTAGTAATAATAATAATAATAGTAATAATAATAATAATAATAATAATAATAATAATAATTTATTAGATTTGTATGCCGCCCCTCTCCAAGGAGTCGTAGAGGCTCACAAGTAAAAGCATCATATACAAATCCAATATTAAAAAACAATCATACAACCCAAACACACCATACATAAACCAAGACAGCTAAGAATATATCAATTCTTCCGTGCCTGGCAACATAAGTGGGTTTTCAAGAGTTTACGAAAGGCGAGGAGGGTGGGCGCAGTGTTAGGAAGTGAACTATAACATTGAAGCACAAAGAAAACAATCAGTCTATTCTGAAATGCTTCCATTTGAGTTAAATAAAATGTACTCCCTAATATGAGATGGCAAGATTTTCGATTAAAGTTAGAAGTACATTTCATGGACAGCACAATGGTGTAAAGAGCTTTATCAAAGGCAGTTTGATCCCGGATAACTGGCATAGGACTGTCAATAAAGACATAAGACTGGTGACAACCTGGTAAAAAGTACAACTTTGAGTCTGATATAGCTATTTTTCTTTCTATTTATTTAGTTTCAGAATCCAGTATTTCGATATTAGTTGTTTATGGAAAGAAGTAGAAAACATTATATTAATATATCAAGCTATAAATCTGACATTTTATTTAACAAGAAAAATTGTATATAAAAATGAAAAAGTATGAAGCCATCTGGATAACCTTGGGTCAGTCATTCTCTCTCAGACCTAGGAAGCAGGCAATACCAAATAATTTTCAATATCTTGCCAAGAATACTGCAGGGATTTTCAGGAGATAAAGGTCAAAACTGACTTGAAGGCCCACGTGCATGTATACGTGCACGCACACACACACAAACAAACGCACAGAGAGAGAAGGAGGGAGGGAAAATAAAAATATTGGTGAAGAAAGAGAGATAGATTTATTTTTTTAATGAGAAGCACCTGAAAATAGTAAATGGGCAGCACTTCAGCCAGGAGAAATTCCTTCAGGAAGAATTTTGGTTGCCTTGGCATCACCACCATAGTAATGGCTTTCCTCCTACGATGCCCCTCATTCTTATTTCCTTTATCTCTTTACAACAGAGTTCTTTGCTTGTCATATTTATTCTCAGCCCTGGGTAGAGCCAATTACAGTGACTTAAGCATTTTTTCTGGCATAGTCTAATGAACAGTGGAATGTTTGTGATTTAAGCCAATGAAATCCAGGATTCTAGAACTAGACATCATGACATCTAATCCCAGGACATAAATTGGTTGGCTGGGAAAAGCAGATTCTGGGCAAAGAAATGAAAACAGCATGACTATGCTTCTATTCAGGCAAAGAATGTTAAGGTCAGTGTTAACATTTATTTATCATAGTCTGGATCTAACGTCTTATTTCTAGAAATCTCAAACCTCTGGACGATCCATTGTAGTACAAGGGTGCATTTGTAATGACTGCTTGGTCTAGGAATTAATGAATCTTTCTCCAGGTTCATGCTCTTCCAAGAGATGAAGTGTGTTGTTATGAGATTTTCAAGAATTATTGATTATTTTAAATACATCTGCACGCTTCCTTCCTTTTATAGATTGTTAAATTCAGGAAGCTCTGATGTTTTTTCATATTTGACTTTGAGAAAGCTTCATCCATAAGAGGCTAATGTAATCCAGGACAGGATGGACAAATGACAAGAGAAAATAGCATTTTATATTCCTAAATTCTTACTCATGTGTTGACCGGTATTCAGCAAAATGCAGCCACTTGAAAGTCCACTTGAAATCCCAGCTTTAAGTGTGGAGGAACAGCTTCATCTACATAAAAGGTAAAGAAACAAGTAGCTACTTCTGAGATCAATGCTATTCATAATATAGTACAGTGGTCCCTCGATTTTCGCGGGTTCGAACTTTACGAAATGGCTATACCACGGTTTTTCAAAAATATTAATTAAAAAATACTTTGCTGTTTTTTTTCCCTATACCACGTCATCGCCAAACTTTCGTCCGCCTTTAATAAATATTTTTTTAATAAACTTTAATAAATAAACATGGTGAGTAATAATCTAAATGGTTGCTAAGGGAATGGGAAATTATAATTTAGGGGTTTAAAGTGTTAAGGGAAGGCTTGTGATACTGTTCATAACCAAAAATAGTGTATTTACTTCCGCATCTCTACTTCACGGAAATTTAACTTTCTCGGGTGGTCTCCGAACGCATCCCCCGCGAAAATCGAGGGAACACTGTACTATGTAGTACACACTTCACAGTGTTATTGGAAGGATTTATGCTAATCTTTTATGTGCTTAAAATGTATAAATAAACAGATAGCTCCAATTGATTTAACCAGATATAACCGTGTAATTTTACTTCAATCAGGGTGACATAAATATTGAAAAACAGATCAGGATTTGTTTGTTTATTTGTTTATATTCTGTAGTGCCCATCACTTCTAAGTGACTCTGGGCAGTTTGCAAATAAAAACCATGAAAAGTGACATGGTTTATGCATGGATGCATGGAAAAATAGGGAAAAGAATCTGCTTACCAGGTATTCATCTGGCTAGCATCCTTAGTCTGGTCAATTTCAGCACATTGTTTTATCCCCTTATTCGGAAAGAGTAACAATGAAAGAGCTTGCAAGCCTGTGAGAGCTGGGAACATCACTATCACCAGGAAAGAAACATCCGGAGCAAGTAGAGCAATGGAAAAAAAAAACCTGTAAAGACTTAGGGCTTGGAAAATGTTATTCACAAAGTGTAACAATGAAAGAGTTTGCAAGCTGGTAAGAGCAAGGAACATTGTTAGCACCTGGTTCTGGCTGGAAAGAAACTTATTCAGAGCAAGTTAGAATAATGAAACAAACCCTGCAAAGACTTAGGGCTTGGAAAACATAACTGTTGAATCCTATGTAAATAGTTATGCCTATGTAAAACGCTGTCTCCATGCAAGCTGTAGAAAAATAGAAGTCGTGCCTGATTGGCTCAGGCGCTGACAGTTCTTTTTTGGCGGGAGCCGCAAAAGTATAAAAGGGCGTCTGTTCTCTGTTAAAATTCAGATGCGTTCCAGCTGAATGTCACTTGTCTTAAAGAGCTGAATAAAGGAACCGTCTTGTTAGCCTCCTGTCTCTGGACTCTTCACTGGCGACGTCGGACGGAAGAACCACGCTCTCACCATGAACAACCTTCCAGTCGGCCG
Organism: Erythrolamprus reginae; assembly: GCF_031021105.1. Classification (NCBI taxonomy): domain Eukaryota; kingdom Metazoa; phylum Chordata; class Lepidosauria; order Squamata; family Dipsadidae; genus Erythrolamprus; species Erythrolamprus reginae. The sequence goes on from NC_091950.1 coordinate 252,753,637, forward strand.
GGCTCCTGAGTTCTTCGATCCGGAGAAATCCTCCTGGGACGCCTACATGGCCAAGTTCAAGATCTTCCTCGAAGCTGCCAGGATGATGGACGCCGACACCGAACGGAAGAGGGCAATCTTCCTGAACTACTGTGGCTCAGAGATATTCGATCTCGCCCAGACTCTAACCGATCCGCTACCGGCCAACTCCGTCACTTGGGACGTCCTGAAAACCAAGCTCGCAAGCCACTTCAAGCCCACGAAGCCAGCCGTCGTGTTCCGGCACCAGTTTTCCAGAATGGGCCAGCTCGAAACCGAGTCAATAAACCAGTATGCTACGCGTCTTCGTACGGTGCTGTCAAAATGCAAATTTGACAACCCAGAAGCTCGCCTCACCGATGCCCTCATTTTCGGCGTGAAAGATGCTACGGTCCGCAACAAGCTCCTCACCGAAGACGAGCCTTCTCTCCAAGCAGTAATCAAGCTGGCACAAACCGCAGAAGTCGCCGACGCTGCTGCCAAGGAGCTGAAGAAACATGACAAGCAGGAAGTCGTCGCCCAGATTGACTCCAAAGCTTCCCGCGCCGAGGCCACAGACGACCTCAGCCCACCTGCCTTCTCCGAGGACAGCTGCTTCCTGCTACAACAGGACCAGTCAAGACAACCCAGATACCCTCGCCCCGTCGCCCCCTGCTCCGGCTGCCGAGGGAACCATCCGTGCCAATGCTGCCCTTTCCGGGATGCCATCTGCCGCCGCTGCAACCGCCACATCGCCGAAGCCTGCAGAGCCCCCTTGCCAGAAGATTCTTTCTCCACCCCACGGCCTCCCCATTTCCAGACCCAAACAGCTCAACCGTGCGAAAACCGACTTCCTCGGTTTTCCGGCCACAGGAACTACTCAACCGTCAACCGCGACTACTCAAGAGGTAACAAACATTTTTCTGTAAATAGCACGGCAACAAAAAACAGGAGCAAAATCATAATTTCGCTGCTCCTAAACAACAAGCCATGCAACATGGAACTGGACACAGGGTCTAAGTATACCATTATGCCATGGGAAAAGCTTAAATTGTACATGCCTAGTCTCTCAAAATCTGATTTTATACAGGCTACTTTAGTAATTAAGAATTTTCAAGGGGGCATAATACCAGTATTGGGAAAGGTTAATGTACCAATTATGTTCAAAAATGTCAACTGTACCCTTCCTATGATTGTTGTTGCAGGGGCTAGGCACTCTCTTCTGGGATTGGCACGGATGGATCCTTTGGGTATTGAAATCTCTGGTATTTGTACTGTCAAATCTGATGACATTCCCAACTTTTTGCAAGAATTCCCTGAGGGTTTTAGCTCCACTTTGGGGTCTTACAAAGGGCCACCCATCTCCTTTTCTATTGACCCTAAGGTCCCCCCTATCAGGCTCAAACCCCGTAGGGTTCCCCTACCGCTTCTTCCTAAGCTTGATCTACAGCTTGACAAGCTTATAGGCCAGGGCATTTTAGTCCCCGTGGATCAAGGGCCTTGGGAAACACCCATAGTCACGCCTTTAAAGCCTGATGGCTCTTTGAGGGTTTGCGCTGACTATAAGTCGACGCTTAATAAGGCCCTCCAACATCACCCGTACCCCATTCCAGTGGTACAACAACTTCTTCACTCCCTGGGGGAAGGGAAAGTGTTCGCAAAGATCGATTTAGCGCAAGCTTATCAACAGCTCCCCGTCGACGAGCCAACCGCACTCGCGCAGACTATTGTCACTCACAGGGGGGCGTTTAAATGTACCAGATTGCAATTTGGGGTAAGCATAGCCCCTGGGATTTTTCAAAGTATAATGGAATGCTTGCTGTCAGGAATTAAGGGCACTATTCGCTATTTTGATGACATATTGATTTCAGGAGAAAACCAATCGCAACTCAACCAGAGAATAAGGGAGGTATTACATAGACTGCAAGCTAAAGGTCTAAGAATCAAACCAGACTAGTGCGTTTGGGGAACTAGCAGTGTAGAATTCTTAGGGTATAGGATTGATGGCGAAGGCATCCACCCCACTACTGAAAAATTAAAAGCCATTAGAGAAGCCCCAGAGCCGCAGAATAAGACAGAATTGCAGGCATTTTTAGGCCTTCTAAATTTTTACTCTGTTTTTTTAAAACAGAAGGCAACAGCAGCAGAGCCTCTACACCGGCTGCTTCAGAAAGGAACTCCTTGGACATGGGGGAGAACTGAGCACGAAGCCTTTTCGCAAATAAAGCAGTTGTTAACTTCCAAAAGTGTAGTAGTTCAGTATAGCACTTTGCTACCCGTCAGGTTTACGTGCGATGCGTCCCCGTATGGGGTCGGGGGGGTCTTGGCACATGTCTTGCCAAATAATACAGAAGCCCCGATTGCTTTCTTTTCCAGGACAATGACGAGTACTGAGAGAAATTACAGCCAGCTAGATAAGGAGGCTCTAGCTATAGTGGCGGGGGTTAAAAAATTTCATAACTACCTTTTTGGCAGGAAATTTGAGTTAATTACTGACCACAAACCCTTGCTTGGGCTGCTAGCCCCTAACAAACCAACACCTCCATTTATGTCTCCCAGGCTAATCATATGGGCATTGTTTCTTTCAGGTTACCAGTATGAGCTTATTCATAAGGGAGGTAAAGCCATCAACCATGCAGATGGTCTTAGTAGGTGCCCCATGGCAGATATAGTTGAGGACCCAGCCCCATCTGCTGATGTATTAATTATAGAGCTTGAGGATAACCCACTAACAACAGAAAAGGAGATTGCTGATCACACTCAGCAAGATCAGGTTTTACAAAAAGTGGTAAATTGTGTACTCAAGGGGTGGCACAACGACTCTATAGAAGCAAACTTAATTGAGTTTAAAAACAAAAGACTGGAACTATCATATGTAAAGGGTTGTCTGTTGTGGGGTGATAGAGTAATCATTCCTGAAAGTCTAAGGACTAAAGTACTGACTATGTTACATGTAGGCCATCCTGGTATTGTCAGGATGAAGGGCTTAGCTAGGGGGCACTTATGGTGGCCTGGTCTGGATACAGACATTGAAAGGTGGGTAACCAAGTGTGACCCATGCCAAGAGTCACGGCCAAATCCTCCTAAAACAACTCCAGTGGAGTGGGAACAACCTGCAGGGCCTTGGTCCGGGGTCCATATTGATTTTGCAGGCCCAGTGGGGTCTCAATATTTCTTGATAGTGGTAGATGCATTTTCAAGGTGGGTTGAAATTATTGCAATGAATAATATAACCACTAGTGCTACAATTAAGGTTCTGCGCCATTTGTTTGCCACCCATGGTTGTCCTGACATCTTAGTGTCAGACAATGGGCCCCAATTGACAGCCAGGCAATTTGAATTGTTCTTGGATAACTTGGGGGTCAGATATGCTCTTATCTCGCCTTACTCACCATGGGCTAACGGTTAGGTTAGGTTAGGTTAGGTTAGGTTTATTGGATTTATATGCCGCCCCTCTCCGCAAACTCGGGGAGGCTTATAACGGGTTGGCAGAATGATACGTTAGAGTGGCAAAAGAGGCATTGCGCAGGTCAGGCCCTGGGGATGTACAACAGATCTGGACCAATTTTTGTTAACACAACATATTACACCTAACTCACACACACACAAAAGTCCTGCTGAAATCCTAGTGGGCAGGAAACTTAGATCCCCACTGGATAGATTACACCCAAGGTATTGTACTCATAATTCTATGTATGTAAATCCTGAAAGACATTTGTACTTGGGTCAAAGTATTTTTGTGAAAAATTTTGATGGGGGTTTAAATTGGATGAAGGAAACAATTGTACAGCAAACAGCACCTAAAACTTATATTGTTAAATTAGATGATGGCCGAATGTGGAGGAGGCACATCGATCATTTACGAAGGCGCATCGAGGCCTCCCCTGTACAAACCGCTAATTCAAACTCTTGCCCCCTACTAGACTCTAACGCGCAACCCGACTTTATGGACATACAAATGGACTTACCAAGACAGGAAAGGTCCTCCAGCGATGTCGAGCCATCTTCGTCCTCGGAGGTCGGTGTTGTGCCTGCCCACTCGACACAGCAGGCCGGAGCTCAGCCTCGGCCCCAGCCGCACTGTGGAGGTACTAGCGAACCGACCTCCACCATGGAAAGCAAGGACTCAAATGATCTGCGCAGGTCAGAAAGAACCCTGCGTAGGCCGAGCCGATTGGAGGACTTTGTCACATGGCTGGCTGATTGACTTGTCTCTGACTAAGGAGGGAGGGGTGTTGAATCCTATGTAAATAGTTATGCCTATGTAAAACGCTGTCTCCATGCAAGCTGTGTAAAAATAGAAGTCGCGCCTGATTGGCTCAGGCACTGACAGTTCTATTTTGGCGGGAGCCGCAAAAGTATAAAAGGGCGTCTGTTCTCTGTTAAAATTCAGACGCGTTCCAGCTGAATGTCACTTGTCTTAAAGAGCTGAATAAAGGAACCGTCTTGTTAGCCTCCTGTCTCTGGACTCTTCAATAACAATGAAAGAATCTGCAAGGTAAGAGCTGGGAAGATCGTTAGCACCTAGTTAGGGCTGGGGAAAAAAGCTTAGGAAAAAAGCTACATTCAGAGTATAAGCGGCACCCAAATTATCAGCCACTTTTAGGGAGGAAAAAGATGCTTCTTACACTCCAAAAAATATGGTACCTGTATATTTATATACATAAAGGGTTCGCCCATCACTAATTGTGACACAATGCTATGCATATACTGTAGATATGAACTTACATATACAAACATACATTTATCTTTGTCTTCCCTCAGGATTTTTCTACACTGCCACCTCAAGCTCCCATATTTTTCCCAATTCACTGGAAATGAAGTTATCTTAAGAAACACCTTTCTAGATTTCAGTTCTTTTCCACATTTTGGCTCAATCGTGGGCTCCCTTGTTTTATCTTTACCAACTCGGCCAGGAAATACCAGTTTTATAATGCCTTGGTAAGACTGCACTTAGAATATTGCATCCAGTTTTTGCTATCACAATATTTTTAAAAAGATGTTCTGAGACTCTACAAAGAGTGCAGAGAAGAGTAACAAAGTTGATTAGGGGCTGGAGGCTGAAACAAATCAAGAAGGAATTGGATATGTCTAGTCTCATGAAAAGAAGAATGGGGATGACATGAACGCAGTGTTCCAATATTTGAGATCATGGTACATTTACAAAAAGAGTACAGAGTACATTTACTCTGGGGCTGGAGGCTGAAATGTATCAAGAAGGAATTGGGTATGTCTAGTCTATTGAAAAGAAGAATGGGGATGGCATGAAACCAGCGTTCCAATATTTGAGATCAGAGTACATTTACAAAAAGAAAATTCCAGAAGAGTCCCCCTCCCACCCCAGCCATTTGAAGTAAAGTGGCTTCTGGTAATCTTTCAAAGAGTTTGGCCAGGGGTGGTGAGGAGGGGAGGGTAGATAGGCAAAATAAAAAGGAATTGGATAGGAAATTGGTGCTATAAAGGAGACATGGTCTTACAATTAAAGATATTTACCAGAGAAATGTGAACCCCATTATATTTTGGCTTAAGCTGGGCAAAGAAGAACTGTTTTACATCATCCTGGATGAAAAACAGGTCTTATAGGTAAGCTTTAAGAATAATAAACATCCTGCATTCAAGGGGGAAAAAAGCCTGTCAAATGAAGGAATATTGATTTTGGAACAAGAAATATTATGTCAAACAACATTAGTTTAATTGAACTGAATTTGGTTTAAGTATTAAAAGCATTTATATACAAACAGTGAATGAAAATTAACTGCAGCTGAGTCCCGTGGCCACCGCTCCAGTCTCAAGGCAGGTTTGTTGGCGTTCTCCTAAGGTTTCTAGTCTGCCTTCGATTCCCATTGCATGACTCAAGAGAAAAGCAATATGCTTTCTCTCAGTGAAAAAGCCAGTTTAAAGTTGTGTTTTGACTTTTCAAAATACACAAAAGTTTTACTTTCTGAAGAAGAATTTATAACCAAAGGGAGGAAGTGAAGGTAATGTTAGAACCAGCCCCTCAGTACTGGAGTTGTGTGGCTGGAACTGCGGAAAGGGTTTTCCTGCGCTTTCAAATTACAGCTAAATTTATTTGCCTTCCAGCTCCTGTTTACAATACTTTGCAAGTCTCCCTGTCAGGGGGTATGTGCTCAGGTGCAAAACACATCAACAGAAATGGGCTACTCTGGGATACATAGATTTTACAATTGGCTTGACATGCAAGGTGACTACTAGTTTGGTCACCAAACCAGGAAGCTGCATACTGTGTGGATTAGTACTTAGAAACATAGAAGTCTGACGGCAGAAAAAGACCTCATGGTCCATCTAGTCTGCCCTTATACTATTTTCTGTATTTTATCTTAGGATGGATATATGTTTATCCCAGGCATGTTTAAATTCAGTTACTGTGGATTTATCTACCACGTCTGCTGGAAGTTTGTTCCAAGGATCTACTACTCTTTCAGTAAAATAATATTTTCTCATGTTGCTTTTGGTCTTTCCCCCAACTAACTTCAGATTGTGTCCCCTTGTTCTTGTGTTCACTTTCCTATTAAAAACACTTCCCTCCTGGACCTTATTTAACCCTTTAATATATTTAAATGTTTCGATCATGTCCCCCCTTTTCCTTCTGTCCTCCAGACTACTTGATAATGTTGCTGTACACGGAAAATAAACTGGGATGGGATGATATGGGATGGGATGGGATGGGGTGGGGTGGGCGGAGTGGGGTAGGGTGGAGTGGAGTGGAATAGAATAGAATAGAGGAGGAGGGGAGCAGAGCAGAGGAGAGCAGAGGAGAGCAGAGGAGAGCAGAGGAGAGCAGAGGAGAGCAGAGGAGAGCAGAGGAGAGCAGAGGAGAGGGATTCATAAGGATTTGGTTTCTGGTACTTAAACTCACAGTGTATATACAAACATATAATCTAATGCAAATTAGACCATGAAGCCATTTTAATTCCCATCTGCATAAATATCATAGGGACTTTCAAGAAATCTTTCGAAAATCATTTTAAAATTCACTCCGGACCAAAATGATTTTTTATTATTTGTTGAGCTTTTCAGATTGTTTGTTGAGCTTTGAAGATAGAGTATGTGCAAGCCATGGGAATGTGTACACTGCATAGGTTTGTGCAGTAAAGGAGCTGCCAGCCAACCAGCACCTGCCCCTTTTAGCCACTCCTTGAAGTGAGGAGAAGCATGCTTGGTGGATGGCTTTAATTGATTGTCTTTCTCCACTCTTTCAGGTTTACTAATGAGCACTTACTTTCTTTTAAAATATAAAGAAAAGGATGTTTCTGCACTGTTGCAATTTCTTAAATAATAGATAAGCTGAGATTCCTGCCTTATTTTTAAGCCAACACACCTTCAAAGGAATAACTGCTGAGAGGTGAAGAGATAGCAGTTTGCCCGTTCAAAGAAAGGCACAAGGCATTCCTCATTCTGTAGGATCATTTACTCTCTTGGAAATTCAGACTACAGCCCATCACATCTAATTATAAAAGCAGCATTACTTTGTCTTTGTTTTTCGTTTGCCAAGTAAATAATAGAGCGATCTCCGGACTGAAAGTGTCCCACCTCAGTCCATCTCAATTTGTGAATGCCAAAGATGTCAATATGTGTTTGTTCATTACATCTTTCACCATGTTGAGCATTTCTGTGTTCATGCTTCTTATATTCAAGTTCCCACCACCCTGCTCCATTTATTTATTCCAAAGATCACCTTCCTAAAACAGCACCCAGCTAATGTGATGCATGGCTTATGCAGCCACCTCACTTGAACCTGGAATCAGGTGCCATCAGAATTCTTACAATTCTTATAATTTCTCAGAAAAAAAATGTGCAATCTGGAAAAACCACACCATTCTGAGAGATTGCAAGAATGGCAGGCAGTTCCAAACTGATTGCTCTTTCTGGGATGTGACAGGGCAATCTCTGTAAATCAGGGGTCCCCAAACTTTTTACACAGGGGGCCAGTTCACTGTCCCTCAGGCTGTTGGAGGGCCAGACTATAAAAAATACCCTATGAACAAATCCCTATGCACACTTGCACATACCTTATCTTAAAGTAAAAAACAAAATGGGAATGTACTATTTAGAGGGGGGGGGAAGAAGTCTGAAATTCTTATATGTTTATGTTTTGTTTTTAATTTTCTTTTGTTAACATCTGATTGGCTATACAAGGTTTTCTTGGCTTATAGAAAAATGTACAGTATAAAAAAAGAAGGAAGCACTTTGGCATAATGGTTAATAAGTTAGAAAAATAATTGGTGTACTTTTTGAAGGAACATTAAGGAGGGAATTTAATTTAAAAAATGAATGTAACTGGATGACAAAATTAGAAAAAAAACTTTTGCAACTTTTTTGATGATTGATATTAGTTACTAACAAAATACCGCATTTTATTCATGGAAAATTAGATGGTACACTGTATTGTTTGAATGTATGTTAAGAGAAAAATTAAAAAAATTACCCCACCCCCAAAAAAACAGTCCTTCTTTCCTCTGTCCCTCCATTTCTCCTTCTTTCCTTCCTTCCTTCCTTCCTTCTTTCCCTCCTTCATTCCTCTCCACTTCTCTTTCCCTCCCTCTCTTTCCTTTTTCTTTCTTTCTTGCTCTATTTTCCGTGTGCTCCTGTCAATCACCGGCGGGCCGGATAAATGGCCTCAGCGGGCCGCATGCGGCCCATGGGCCATAGTTTGGGGACTGCTGCTGTAAATGGAGCAAAGTGTGATAAAGATGGGATGAGGCCTAAGACCTTTGGGACCTATCAGGGAGGGATGTTGTGCAAGGGGGTGCCTCAGACGGATGGGGAGAGGCTATGGGGGATTCAGAGCCAGCCACCTGGGAGAGTGCTGCAGTGCAGGCCTGGGCCTGAAAAAATCTGCAGGGCTGGGCCTAATTTGGGCCTCACAGGACCTCCCGCAATCCCTGAGGCACCTTACGCTTTACTTAATGATCTGTGCAGGCACTTAATAACCACTACCAGGAAAGCTGAGATTACAATTGTTGAGGGAGGCCATCATGTGGGCACCAACAACTGCAGAAACCTACGACCGTAATTCCAGGCTCAATTTTGGTCATAAATCAATGACTAGCTTTATCTTTCAGTTCTCAGACAATTGTCATCCTGATCCTTGTTCTGTCAAGCTCTCTGGTAGAATCCTCCCAAAAATTCACAGGTACAAATTTCAGACACGCACACGTTTGAAAATTCAAAACAATAATGAAAATTCACTTAACCTAAGCCCTCTTTTGGTATAGCAACGAGCCCTCGTCTCCAAACAAATTGGTAATTTGTACTAGTCCCTTATCAGTTCTGTGATACTTAGCTTGCAGCTGTGAGACAATTCACAGTCCTTCTTTCACAAAGTGAAACACACTTTGTTCTGGTTTAGTTTCAAAGTGGGGAAAAATCAGCACACAAAAGGTCAAAGTCAGTAAAGCAGTCACGAAACACAATGATCAGATAATCCTCCACAATGGCCAAACCCACAGGCTGCTATTTATAGCAACCTCACTAATTACCACAGCCCCACCCAACCACAGGTGGCCTCATTTTCTTTGATAATAATCTCTCAGTTGTTGTTGCCTATGCATCGCTCTCCGCATGCGTGGCTGTATCATTAACTCTTGTTCTGAATCCAAGGAGGAGCTAGATAATTGATCTCCTTCTGAGCTGTCTGCCCCACTCTCCTCCTCCCTGTCACTCATGTCTTCTTGGTCAGAGGAGCCTTCATCATCAGATTCCACCGGGGGGGGGGCAAAACAGGCCTGCAGCATGTGGATGTCTCCCCCACATCCACAGTCCTTGGGGCAGGAGCTGGGCCAGAGCTAACCACAACAATCCTAATGTCTGGACAATGTTTTTAAGCTCCCCACTTGCATTATCGTCATATGAAGATTTCACACAGTGTGCTCGTTTTATTGAAAGCTGCTTTATAAACATTCTCCAATGGAAAATACAGGATAATGTAACGATTCTTCCTAACTTCTCACTCCTCCTCATGTAATGCTCCTTTCCCCCCTATTGGGCTAATATTTATTCCATTTCAACTGCCAACTGAAAGGTCGGTATTCAATTAGAAATTAAGAAAAGACCCTTTAATATTATTCCAAGTTGCAATCCCTAGTGATCCTGTTTCACCCTTAGAAGGCTCCCACTGCATATAGAAGTCATCCTGTAAAATGATTGAAACACAGCCTTTACATTCTGAATCTTAACCCACGCACATGAACACACATAATCTGACAGTCGTCCGAAGGCAAAGCAGGGCAGGGTCTGGAGTTTCTCCATCTTTCTAAGTTTCTTCCAACAGAATTTGGCTTCAGTTCAGCAAACTATAAAGCTCCTGAACCTCCTCCCCCATCTATATCTGCCTGTCTCCCAGAGTAAAAGAAGCTTATTTCTGGCGCTTTGTCAAGCTCCCTACAACATCCTTTTACCACACCACAGTATTAAAGCATGGAATGCCTTTTTTTTTTTTGCTTAGATTTCCAGAGAGAATAATAACTCTTTCCATTTCTTTTCCAATTAGGTGGCAGACAATTCACAAGAAGTCACTCATTGCTTTACTTTGACCTCCTTTTCACCTTCTCTTTCCCTCTCCCTTTCGCTAATATTTTGGCCTATTCCAGTCTGGGTGATTATTCTGTCTGCAGTTCATTAAGAAAAATCCCTTGTGTTGTTCAAACTTAGTGCTTTTTGTCCACCTGTAGACTAACGTTTACCTGGTGTTCCTTGTGGGAATATAAGAACACGTTTGATGTTGAAGTAGATCTTCAGCCTATCTATTCTACATTCACCAGCATTTGACTTTCCAAAGATTCTAAGCGTCATCTATTTTAAAAAAAATTAATCCCACTTTTATTATTTTTATAAATAACTCAAGGTGTCAAACACATCTAACGCTCCTTCTTCTTCCTATTCTCCCCACAACAATCCTATGAGGTGAATTGGGCTGAGAAAGAGTGACTGGCTCAAGGTCAACCAGCTGACTTTCATCCTAAACTGGTACTAGAAATCCCAGTCTCCTGATTTCTAGACTGGTGCCTTTATCACTAGTCCAAACCGGAGAGGATTCCTTCCCTCCCTCCCCATTTTTACATAGTGATACTTAACATATGCTGTAACAACTGAAGCCAAGGGGATTTTCAAACTTCACAGAAATAAATTCATTTGGGAGTTAAGGAACCAAATGTTAAATGAATGTTTAAGTTCTGAGTACAGTAATATTCTCAGGGCCAAATTCTAGTTAAAGGAAGATAGATAGAGATATAGATAGATAGATAGATAGATAGATAGATAGATAGATAGATAGATAGATAGATAGATAGATAGATAGATAGATAGATAGATAGATAGATAGAGATTGTTCTGTCTGGGTTCCCCCAGACCTCAACACCAACTGGAAAAAACAGCCAGACACTCTGGTAAAAGCCAAAAGTATTTTATAACTGGAAAAAATAAGCACAGAGGAAAACCTGTTCTTCCCAACAGACAGGATATAATACGGTACAGCAGGGTCCTGATGTCCAGACAATACAGCAAGCTTCTTGCTGGCACACACCCCCAAGGTTTCAATAGGCAAAGGCACAAACCAGGATTCCAAGACACCAAAGTTCACAGTCAGGTCCCACGACTCTCAAAGATAAAACTCCACAAGCCAGGAAGGGTGGGTCTGCCTTTTAGCCTTTCCCAAGAGCACCACACCCAAACCCAGCTGCTGCCACTTTAATGCTGAAAGTATTTAGCCAATTGACTCCGTCTCTGATTAGCTCTTCGTTGTCGCAGATCAATTATGGCTTGTGCACTTTCCTCTAAGGAATCCAGGCTGCTTGCTGAGGAGAGCTCCCCCTGGTGGGACTCTGGCTGTCCTCCCTCTTCTTCAGCCTGGGATTCCTCCTCGTCTGTCTGCACCTCCTGTTCCTCAGCCTCTCCCTCTGAGCTGGAAACCGACAGAAGGTCAGCCGTTCCCGGAGGGGCCTCAGACGGAACCACAACAGAGATAGAGATAGATAGATGATAGATAGATAGAGAGAGAGAGAGAGATGATAGAGAGATAGAGAGATAGAGAGAGAGAGAGAGATAGAGAGATAGAGAGAGAGATAGAGAGATAGAGAGATAGAGAGATAGAGAGATAGAGAGAGAGATAGAGAGAGAGAGATAGAGAGATAGAGAGATAGAGAGATAGAGAGATAGAGAGATAGAGAGATAGAGAGATAGAGAGATAGAGAGATAGAGAGATAGAGAGATAGAGAGATAGAGAGATAGAGAGATAGAGAGATAGAGAGAGAGAGATAGAGAGATGATAGAGAGATGATAGAGAGATAGAGAGATAGAGAGATAGAGAGATAGAGAGATAGAGAGATAGAGAGATAGAGAGATAGAGAGGTAGAGAGATAGAGAGATAGAGAGATAGAGAGATAGAGAGATAGAGAGATAGAGATAGAGATAGATAGATAGATAGATAGATAGATTGATTGATTGATTGATAGATAGGAGAGAGGTGGGGGAGAATGAGAGAGAGAGATGGGAAAAGGTGGTTAGCCACTCCAAAGATAGAGGAAATATTTGTAATAGTTTTCTTTAGGACGTGAGATATTCCTACAATGAAATTTTCCTGTTGGTTGTCTGATACTCTATGTCTCTTTTGCCTGGATGTTAATGGCCACCATAACTAACAGAGAACAGCTGTCATGAGTGACAGAAGAAAATATCTCTGAGGGCAGTGTTTGGAAAAAGAATATAATTTTTGTTTTGTTAAAGAAGAAATTCCCCCCCCCCAAAAAAAAAATTTTATCCTTTGATTGTTCTGAGACAGCAAGAATATAAGTGATGAGAAAAAGCCTTATCTTCAGGTAGAACATATTTGACTGGCAGCTACTCAAAGGAAATAAAGGGTGCATTCAAATGCATCCTAGATCTGAATGAATGAAATATTCTCATTGAATACTTTGTTCTGTACAAAGTGGAATGTGCACAACAACATGTGAAATTGATGGTCAATCAGCATTGCTTCCTAAGTGGACAGTTTGATTTCACAGAAATTTGATTTACTTGGACTTATATTGTGCTGTTTAAGTGTTCCCTTTATTTTTTTGAGCAGTGTATATCTTGTATGTTTCCACTTCAAGTGGTTTTAAATGTGCAAGTTCCTGAAGAAATATAGAAAACAATGTGATGGAAGAAGCAAAAATCCTAAAGTCTGGTTGATCCAGACTGAAGCATTAGCCTGAGGGACTTACCTTTTTTGTGCATGGGTCATAGCAAGTAAAACATTATGCTCCCCAAAGCTAGTGCAAATAAGTTTCCATCAACACATTACTGGCATGAAATTCCCAATAGTGGCAAAGTGATGAGGTCATGACCTATATATTTAAAAACCCAGAATGCTGTATACTGTTTTTGTTACAAACTCTTCTAGTTGAATGTTATACCCACATTGGGCTTCATGGGAAAAAGAGGGGGAATATGTGTCTGGAAATCTAGAGAGCCACTGAGGAAGAGGTAAATCATCAGAGAATATCCCATAGGTGCAAAATGCTTGAGGTGGCACTGTGGTTAGAGGTCACCATAAGAGATCAGCACCAAGAGATGATTTTAATCAGTCTCTTTATCGGCAAAACATTCTGAAAAGCCTTTAATACTTGAATTATGTGCCAAACACTGGAAATGTCTTTAGAACTGATAGCTAAACTGATGATATTCTAGGAGTATCTGGGAAGAAACATGTTCTGTCGAGCTGTCTGGTAGACTTCTCCCGAAAATTCACAGATACAAATTTCAGACACACACACGTTTGAAAATTCAAAACAATGTTCTGTATACCGAAAATTCAAATAAACTAAGCACTCTTTTTGTATAGCAAAGAGCACTCGTCTCCAAACAAACTGGTAATTTGTACAAGTCCCTTATCAGTTCTGAGATACTTAGCTTGCAGCTGTGAGGCAATTCACAGTCCTTCTTCTTTCACAAAGTGAAACACACTTTGCCCTGGTTTAGTTTCAAAGCGAGGGAAAATCAGCACACAAAAGGTCAAATCAGTAAAGCAGTCACGAAACACAACGATCAGATAATCCTCCACAATGGCCAAACCCACAGGCTGCTATTTATAGCAGCCTCACTAATTACCACAGCCCCACCCAACCACAGGTGACCTCATTTTCTTTGATAATAATCTCTCAGTTGTTGTTGCCTATGCATCGCTCTCCGCATGCGTGGCTGTATCATTAACTCTTGTTCTGAATCCAAGGAGGAGCTAGATAATTGATCTCCTTCTGAGCTGTCTGCCCCACTCTCCTCCTCCCTGTCACTCATGTCTTCTTGGTCCGAGGAGCCTTCATCAGCAGATTCCATCGGGGGCAAAACAGGCCTGCAGCATGTGGATGTCTACCCCACATCCACAGTCCTTGGGGCAGGAGCTGGGCCAAAGCTAACCACAACAGAACCTAATGAAATTGTCTCTACAATGATGACTATCAGGATAGATTTTTTTAGAATTTATTATCACTAATCATATTACACAGTTTACTATAACAAATCTGCTTCTTCAAAGGAAGCTTTGTTTCTAGAACATACAGAAAGGTCAGTAGTTGACATGAGAGCCAGAACTATGATATGAAAGAGAGGATCAGAGGAGCACAAAACTAGATCTGAAAGTTCTAGCTTATTATTATTTGAGCTAGTTCTCATTCGCTAAGTTCTCATGTTCTGCATTTCAATGTATAAGTGTATTTTCTCTACAATGACTCAAGAAAGCAAATGCTAGAGAAACATCAGAGAACAACCTCTGTAATCCTGAGATTACTCAGTGATACACAATCAAAAATTCAAATGTAGGCTCAAAAGCTGATTAAACATCAGATTGGGAAGGTATAGTTATGGTGGATAATACCTTAACAGGAACATTGTGTGACAAGGAATTTTGACAAAGGCAGTTGGAATCACCAGAAAATACATACTTTCATTTTCTGTATGACTTACTATTATAGCATGTCATATTATTTGAAACAAATATTTTATGCAAGAAACTCCAAGGTATATTTTAGAATATCTAAAGCAAAATTATGTCTCAACAAAGCAAAATTATACTTCCTAGCAGTCATTTCAGGAATTTGAAAGCGCATACAGAAATTGGCAGGAGAACATCACATTGAAATTATTTTCACTCAAGAACCCAAGACCAGTGAAGAAGGCATTTTTATTATGAGACATAAAATAACCTGATAAGACACATGCACCCCCCAAAAAAAATCAGTTGTATTATGTAACCTACTTCAGTCAGTTGAGGAATGTTTTATGTTACTCATAGAATACAGCATTGCACTTGAGAAAACATTTGATATTCCCAAATTCCTCACCAACTGCAAGGAAGATCTATACCAATGATACTATTATGAAAAGCAATCTCGATAAAGGATCATCCTCTTTACAAATGGTTTCGTTGTTGCGTGCATATTTCTAATATATTCTGAATAAATTGCCAGTGGAACATGTAGCTTCTCCATGCTAGTTAATAAAAATACGCTTGGGCTCCATAGACCATTAGAAAGACTGACTGGCCTGCTAGCCAAGGCTACAGACTATTGGACAGCGAATCAAATCTTTGCCACAGAGAAAGCATGGGAAGCATCAGTTTTGAACATTTAAACACCCTTAATCAACAGTCAAGAAAAGTTAAATTTGCAGCTCAGGCATTTGAAAGTTAATAAAACTTTCTGAACTAGATGTTTTAAGTAGCAAATCTGTTGTGATTATTTTGCATCCTGCACAATTAGTAATGGATCCAGAGGACTCAGAGACAGTAGAGGCATGGTACAGGCATCTGTCAATCTGAGATTGACAGTGAAGAGGACGTGTGTCAGTGGCTGAAGAGCAACCAGGGTCTTCTGCACTTCCTGAGAGGAGTGACTCAGGAGAAGAAAAGGAGCCTCTTTTTGATGCTATGATTCGCAGGGCCTCTAGGAGGCATGAGTGGTTACTGAGGAGAAAGTTTACTTGTGAGTAGCACTGTTGGCTACTGGGCCATGCCCTCAAGCTATTTAAGATGGAGTCATGCATCGCTTGGGCACAGAGAACAATGTCGTTCATCCTAGAAATTTAGTTTCTGCTCCTGTATTTTCAGTTTAAAAGGACCACATTCTTGGCATTCTTGATGAGCTCTGGGCTTCCAGCTAAATTCTGTAAGTCGGCGGTAATAAACCTACTACAATCTAGTAATTATTTGATGCATTTATCTATTCCTGGGACTCTGGCCAGTTGCTAAGACTTTATAACATAGCATTTAACCTCTTTGTGAAAAGACTCAAACTGCATAAGACTTTATAAATAGTAGAACCATTATTAGTTAATCCAGCGGTGTGCATCTGATTCTTGGGGGATTCAGCACTGGGACAGAACAGAATCATTACAAGTAACAGAGCAATACAGTAAGAACGCAGAATTCAGGCCTTTCACCAGTTTTCACCCAATAAAGGCACAAGGGTATCATTTGGGCTCTCCACCTCAGAGGTCAAAATGCTATTTTTTTAGCATTGGTAAAGGAAGGAATTGGTTAAAATTAAGTTTTAAAAAAAGAATAAAATAAGCAATGTAATTTTTAGCATATGTAATTTGCCACACGTGGTAACACACATACCACTCATGGGTGAGGATTCCTATCTAAGAAACCTCTACCTTCCATTCATGTTCATTACACCTTAAAACTAAGACTTTTTCAATATTGGGAAGTCTGGGGGGGAGGGGAAATAAGATAACCTGGAGTTGGCCAGCAGACATATTGAAAAGAACTATGAATTGACCTGATCCAAAGCCCTGTGGCTTTCCACCATATTTCCAAACTTGGTCATAAACTCATGCCAGTCATGGAGCTGCTGTAGAATGTATTCCTTCCAATTTCTTGTGTCTGGTTTCGTTTGCTTCTTTGCTTGCTTGCTTATTTGTTTTAATCGGAAGTAAAGAGATAAGCACAAATATGTCCTTGCTCTTCCATTTGCCTTACCGATGGGAATCCAGCCAGACTCCAGAAAATTATTTAATTTCTCAATTCCTCCAACATCACAAAAAGGAAAGGTTGCTTTGCCCTTGCAGAAGGCAATGGCACTTCCACTGTGAATTCAATCTATGAACTCTATTTTTTTAATGCTGAAGATTAAATGTGAATGTGGATGTGAATAAGACATAACAGGCTAGCTTGAAATGAGTGCTCACAAACATAAAGGAATATTATATTCCTGGATGAAAGATGCATATTAATTTTAGTAACATTGAGTGATCCATTATATTTTTTTTTCTAAGAAAAACATATGCTATACTGATATAATGTACCATATGGATTTTTCTATCAAGTTGGTGTTATATTTTCACTGTCATCTGAAAAACAAGAGAACTTGGAATGAATAAACTATTATGTTGTAATATTTATGATTGAGCTAAACTACTTCAATATTAAAATGTAAGATTAAAAACCTGAAAGTCAAATGGTACAATTTGTTTTTAAGACAAAACACTTTTGAACAATAATCCATGACTGAAATCTACAATTGTTCTTTTATTTAATAAGTTATCCCCTTGGTGATAAATCCCGGATATTAAAGTCAATTTAATTCAATTGCTACAGCTGTTTTAAATTGATACACAACAACGTGCCAAATGATAGCAAAAAACATGCATGAAATAATTTTAAACTTTGGTTGACTGTCTCAAACTGATCCAATTTCAGTTAATATAGAATTAATGAATAAAGAGGGAATTTCTCCTAACTGCAGATGAGAAAAATGTAGGTAATGTCCATTTATTGTTCCATTTCAAAAATTAGGTGGCACATTATAATTAATTGGGGAATTAAATGATTTACTTTTATATCCTGTTATAATTGTATTAAGCAGCAAGAAAAAGACTGACCATGATGTAACTTTGACTTTATTATATAGCTAGTCCTCAGGTTAAATGTTTCAAATCTTAAATAATATTGTTAATAAAGACTCTCTTGGAATGTATCAGATCAATTAATTTATATATATATATATATTTAATATAACGTGCTTTACTTTATTCAGAAAG
This sequence comes from Erythrolamprus reginae, assembly GCF_031021105.1. Taxonomy (NCBI): domain Eukaryota; kingdom Metazoa; phylum Chordata; class Lepidosauria; order Squamata; family Dipsadidae; genus Erythrolamprus; species Erythrolamprus reginae. Next base: position 252,771,670 of record NC_091950.1, read on the forward strand.
CTCATGAATTCCTTATTTCCTATCACAGGCTATATATTTAGCTGTGTTTTTATATATACAAAATATAAGCATGCTATAATTTTCTATATAACAGCAATTTTCGAAGGAAGGAAGGAAGGAAGGAAAGAAGGAAGGAAGGAAGGAAATAAACAAACAAACAAATAAATAAATAAATAAATAAATAAATAAATAATGCTCACCTCTTTTCTAATCACTATGCCACATTATTTTTCAAAATACTTCTCTAATAATGTCAATCCATGTATAATCAGCTTTTGCAAGAATTGTGTGCCTGGAACTATTTGTAAGAGAATTCTCTCCCATCAACTGACTAGAAAAAAATAATGGAAAAGTAGATTTGTATTGTTCTATATCCCGCCATCCTCCTTTCCTGTCAAACATCCAACTATGTGTAAACCATTTTCAACAGAGCCCCTCTGCAAAATGCATATCTTTTCTTGGATCCAACTGGGGGCTTTTTATATAGAAGTCAAATAATTAGTCCTTCCTTTTGATATGCAACCAAGTAACTGGATATTCTGCTCACTTTCCCCCACCTATTTCATCTTTTCTGTGCCCACAAGTGAATAACACACAATTATCCAGGCAAGTCACCGTATGCAATTGCATTTGCAAAATTGCAAATATTTCGGAATGGAGAGCTGGAAAAATAGCTTTAATAGAATCTCTCAACCCCCTTTCCCTAGAAGAGACAGATGTATGGCTTCAGAGTTTTCACCAGCATAATTCCCACAGATACCGGGAAGACTGACCCATCCAGAATTGCATTATTGAACTCTTAGGCATTTTCTCATTCCACCCCCAATCCTTCTCTAGCCCCCAGTCTGGGTTTTTTAAGAGGCTCTGGGGAGTTGTTCTCCATTTTTTTCAATTGACTTTCCTTTTGATTTAATTTTTGCTATTCCTATTCCAGGATCTTTCTGGGGTCAATTGTCACTTGGTGGCTCAATGGTTTCATCTGAAAGCAACAGCATCCTTCCAAAAACCTTTCGGCAGAAATTTCCAAACATATCAGGCATGCCATGCGGATATCACTGAATTCCCAGGGATGATTTATTTATTTCATGTATTTTTTTAAATTAAGAAACTGAAAAGATTCCCCAGATTTGGAAAGACCTCAATCGCAGCATTCTATGTTAGAATTTCAGATCATTTAGATAACTCCCCAGTCCTGGGAAAGGGAATTGGGCAGGCAATTAAATGGTTCATCCCAAAGGAAAGTTTTCACAAGGAACTTTAAGTGCAGGGTGTTTTGAACAGGAGGGAGATTAGACTTGCCTCAGACATTTTGGATAACGTCACATCAAAGCCAAACACAAGCTATTACCTTGTTCAGTCAAAGGAAAATCTCCTTTCTAGACTTGCAGTCTGTCATCTAACAGAAGCAGCAGAACTTCACAAACAGGGTGTCAATGAGATTTTGCCGCCCTTTGTACTTAATATGCTGTGTCCAAAGAAAATAACAATAGCAATAGCAATAACAATAACAACAACAACAACAACAACAACAACAACAGAATTGGAAGGGACCTTGGAGGACTTCTAATTCAACCCCCTACTTAAGCAGGAAACCCTACACTACTTTAGATAGATAGTTATCCAACATCTTCTTAAAAACTTCTAATGTTGGAGAATGGTTTTGAAATTATGTTACATGTGACTTCTTCCCATATTCAACCCATTTCAATTCTCAAATCCAAAACTCAGTGTCAGTTCTGTCCAATTTCAGCAAAAACTCCATCTACAGTTTCCAGTGCTTTATAAAAATCCATATTTTCTTTGCCTCTAATCAGATAAGTTTTTTATTTATTTAGTCTTGTGATGCTTTTGTTATATATATGTTATTCCTTCTGTGCACATCTAAAGACTTCATTTAATTCCAAGAAGATTAACTGTGAGGATGGCATTACTTGTAAATGTTGCAACATGACTGAGATTCTGAAGTGTTTGTTTTGCTTCAAGAAAATCTACTACTTCTTCAATCCAAATTGCATCCTCATTTCAAAATGTTTCCATGCTCTAAAAGATACACATACAATATATATAGATAAAAAGCCATGGTTCCATATCCTCCTTAAAGTATTAAAAGATGTATGTTAGGATAATAGGAAGGATAAGATGGAGGAAGAGGAAGTATAAAGGAAGGAGAGAGTAGGAGAAGGGAAGTAGGAAAGAGTGAGAGAGAGAGAAAAGGAAAGAAAGAAAGAAAGAAAGAAAGAAGGTAGAGGTAAGAGGGAGATATATAGAGAGGAATAGTATGGAACATAGAAGGAAAACAGAAAGGAGATAAAAGTACAAAGGGTGCAAATTTAGGATATTTGTAATTATTTATGCATTTCTATGAGTATAACTGAATTAGCAAGAGTTCTAGAAATGTAACTTATTTCACTGAGGTATGTTGGCTCAGCAAGGGAAAAACATATTGAAGAGATTTTTTGAGTTGAGAGCGGAAGTGAAAACCTTCATGGAGAAAGATGGGGTTGCTGTTCCTCTGCTAAGTGATCCAAAATGGCTTATGGGCTTACCTTTTTTTGTTGATATCGATACATGAACTTAACCCTGGTATTCTCCTCGGGTCTAAAAAGACCCGAAATGAAGTTTGAGACTCTGTAAAAAAATTTCCCTGCATATCTGAAACTTGAAATTCCATGACTTTTTCTCATTTGAGGGGTTCTTTCTAAGGGGGGGGGGGGGTTGGGGGGGTGTATAGTTTTTGCTGGACAAAAAAGTTACCAATGTTACCCTCCGGGTCCTTTTAGACCGGGAGTATAAAAAGGTTGGTTCTAGCTACTGGACTAGTCTTTTTGAATCCTTTTTTACTAGTGTACTAATTTGAACATTTCTGAACACAACGAAATGAAAATTGAAGTGAAAAAAATAATGCTTATTTGTTTATTTTGCTCATCAACACACACACACACACTGTTTTTGTGAATTTCTTTTCATTTTCATCTACATTGGGCTGCAAAATCTTACTTCATTGACCTGCAATGCAACTCTGAAATCAAAGCCAAGTTCAGGGAGGTGAGTGGAAAAGCAGACAACCTCGGGCAATTTTTGAGAGAATTGCCCCCCAGCTTCCCTGACCTTTCCCGAATGTTCAAGTGGGCCATGTGTCTTTTTAGGAGCATATACTTGTGCAAAAAGCTCTTTTCTACCTTGAACTTCAATAAGTTGAAGTACAGGTCCAGACTTACTGATGAGCATCTTCAAGCCCTGCTGAGGGTCTCAACTGCTTCCTACCTTAATCCAAATGTGGCTCGGCTATGAGAGAGTAAGCGCTGCCAGATCTCTAGCAGCAAGAAGTAGGCAGAAGAAGCCATGATCAAAACAGTTTATGTTCAATGTTCCATTCATGTTCAGAAAGTTAAATGTTAAAGAACTGTTAATACAGATATTTGAATCTCAATAATAATAATTACATTTCTCTAGTCAGCAACTATATGTGGTTTCTTCAGTCTTCTATAGCTGCTGTATTATTATTATTATTATTATTATTATTATCATCATCATCATCATCATCGTCATCATTTTCATTTTATTTATTACTGATTTATTTATTTTTTTCTTATGAATTTGTTAATTTATTTTTATTTTTAACACAAAATAAGATGAAAAAAATAAAGACATTTGATAACATTGGAATGTTTTTGTAAGAGATTTTCTTGTGGAAAACCTGATGCGGCCCAGCCTCACCCAGCCTCTACCTCCAGCAGCCCCCGGGTAAATTGAGTTTGAGACCCCTGATATAATTCAAATGAGAAAGGGCTGATTTAATGTTTCTGTATTTGTGCTGGGTGGGGGATGGCAAAAATGTGCCCATATTTTTTAAAAAAAGAAAACGGGCCATTTTTTCCTCATTTTTTTTTTTACAAAAATTGGGACATTTTTGCCTCCCACCAGTCCTCTCTGCAGGCAGCGATTGGGGCTTCGGGATAGCAAAAATGGCTGTATTTGGTCTATAAGACACACCATCATTTCCACCCTCTTTTTAGGGGGAAAAGGGTACTCTAAAAAATATGGTAATTGTTTTTTCTGCAGTTCTGATTACATTAAAAGCAACTTGGAATTCTCTTGCTTCTCAGCGCAAAACTGTTTGATCCAAAACTTGAATTTCTTTTATTGTTTTTAGTGGTTCCACAGATGATCTTAAAGGCCACTGAAATATGCCAGGCAGTCTCGCTTCTGTAATTATAATGTTTGCTTTTCTGTCCTTTATCCCATTTGGTCACAAAGAAAACAAGCTCCACTTTTTTTCCTTCTTTTTTTTCCCCTTTTTTTTAATGCATCAGTGTGGTCCACTTGCTTTCAAGTACAATGTTTACATAGATGAAATGTTTTAAGGCAAGCATTCTGGACTGCAAAAACCTAATTTCTCTTTTAATATACACAGATGGAACACAATTGAAGGCAATGGAATTGAGCCAATTTACACCAGGAGGTATTTTGGCTTAAAAGTCACACACACACACAAAATGAGATCCTTCATTTTATTATGCAGTATAACCTTGGTTAATATCTTAAGTGACACCTCATTTCCTTTTGGCAGCTTATTTAACTTGGCAATTGTTTACTTGGAAGGTTGTGTATGTGTCTGTGTGTGTGCCCATGAGCATGTTTAAAGCCTCAGCTCAGGTCTACTCATCCCTTCACAAAGTAAGAAAGACAATTCACAGCCCTCCTCTTAAGACTTCTGCGAAAGCTGTGCTATACTAAGGGTGAAACTCATAAAATCCTTAGGAGGATCAATTTGATTTTTGCTTCCAGAGTTCAGCTCCACTAATTGAGTTAATGACAATCCATCATATATTTAGTGGTATCTTTCCAGTGTGTTGTAAAGGCCAGTACTTAAATAATTTCATTGCAGTCCTGGAGAATGTGAGTGAAAATGATAGTTCAGCAATATTTTAGCTGGACATCACTGGATTCAATTTAAATTTCTGAAATGGTATGAAATAGCTTGCAGGAGAATTCCCTGCAGTCTCTCAGAGGTCATTGTCAAACCACCTTTGCTTGTGAACAGTTAGTTTTCCCAGAAATCTTCCTGTGGAAAACAAACTGAAATTGTTGCTTATCACATTTTGATTAAGAGTACTCCTAGGAGATTCCATTTGAACGGATTTTGAAATATGATTAGAAAGGCACTGAACACTTACCTAGGAATATTAAAGCGTTCCAAAGGGGGGAAAAAACCCAACCCACACACCCCTTCTCATAACTAAACTCATAGCATAGTTTTTAACATACTTGTTAACTGTCTGTTCCCTGTTGTGTCTTTCATCAAATTGCAGTTTTGTTTTCTAAAACCAACAAAAATTTCCCCAATAAATATAATTGTTTTTTTTATTAAGATAATCCTAAACAGAGACTACATAGACATTCTGTTCTCAATTGACTCCATTCTGAGCAAGTTCTTATTTTCATCATGTGGTCGGCCTTTTAAGAAGAAAGAGAAGGGGAGAGGCCTAACTGAAAAAGCGAGGAGAAGCATTGCATATCAAACCCATTTCAGTAAATCCAAAATATAATCTTCAAGGGGTTTTTTTTTCTTTCGATTTCTGTTTTGTTTTACTAAAAGGATGTTTTATACAAATAAATAGAGTGAAGGTCAGTTTTTAATATTCTTTCTATTCTACCCTTCAAAACCAATAAACCCTCACCCTTAAATTATACTTTAGAACAGCTTATTTATAACAGGAAAAATGGAGAGTAAAACTGCATAGGACAATATGTAGATATTTATCATGCTCAGTTTATATCATTTAAATGTCTACTTCATGGAGGGAGCTGAGTTGGACCACATTAACACAGAATGGATATTTAATGCTTTCTGTGCAGGTCGCACTCTCACAATTTACATCGTTGTCATCTTCATGAAGATGCTGATATATTTTGTGCAGCGGTACTGAGTAACTGGTCCTAGGTCGCTCAGTGGTCTTCATGCCTAAGGCAAGAAATAGGTACATTCGCAAGAACTGGGTACAACTGAAAGCATTTTATATTATTAAATGATACAAAAACCTGGCTGAGAGTTTGTTTGTTTGTTTGTTTGTTTGCTTCTATTCCACCTTTGTTCTTTTTATACATAATTTAAAGCAATGAACATTTCCAACATACCCTTCTCCTCCTAAATTTCCTCACAACACCACCACCACCCCCGTGATGTGAATTGGGTTGGCATGAGAGAGAGTGACTTGCCTAAAGTAACACAACTGGCTTTTATGCACAAGGCATGACTAGAATTTACAATCTCCCACTTTCTAACCAGGTGCCCATGAATATTGTGGGCCTTCAGCACATTCTTTGATGGACCAATGAATTTGGGGGAAATGTCTTCTGTGGTTTAGTGACATAAAAATGGCTACTTAGCTCTTTCTCCTTATCTTTTCTTCTCACATCAACTCACACCTTCTCCCTGAGTAAAATATAAAGACAGATGTCCACTTTTTTTTCCCCTTTCCCCCTTCTGTGACAAAATCAAGCTCGTTAGAAACTGGCATCTTAGAATTCTGCTATGTTTGGCTTATGATTAGTGTTGGGCTAACTTCAGGAAGTTCAGGTTTAGCGAACTCACCCGAACTTTGCCGTGAAGTTTGGGTGAGTTCGCAGAACCCGAACCCGTACTTTACTCAAACTCGAACCTGAACCCAAAAAACAGCAGCACTTTTAAAAACTTTTTTTTAAAAGTTGGGGTAAAGTTCAGGTTCAGCGTGAAGTTCGGGCAAAGTTTGGGTTCGGAGTTTGGCCAAACACCACAAAACACTGCCGCCTGGGAGGAGAGTGGGATTTCCCACCTCCTTTTGCTTGAGCGGATTCCGGGGGCAGGGCTTTGACGTCACGGAGACTCCTTCCTCCCCGTTTCGGCTGGCCAGGAAGTAGTCTCCGTGACATCAAAGCCCTGCCCCCGGAATCCCCTTGTGGGATTTCCCATTCTCCTCCCGGGCGGCAACGTTTTGTGGTGTTCGGCCAAATGCCAAACCTGAACTTTACCCGAACTTTTAAAAAAGTTTGGGTTCAGGTTCGGCATGCCAAACTTTGCAAAGTTCAGTTTGCCCAACACTACTTATGATGTAAAGATTTCATTTTAGGCAGCGTACAGGCAGGATTACCAAAAATCTTTTCAGATGAACCAGTATGGTGAATCATTGCTACTACACAGAAGAAGCTGGGCCAGGGATACCAACGCTAGCGACATTCACATTGGTGAGTTGGCTGACCTCTTTGATAAGAGAAGCAGGAAGCAAAATATAAAATATAAGACTGAATTAAAAGGAAGAATACATTTCTCAATGAGAAGAAAGCTAAACATAACAGGGCAGAATTGCACATTCCAAATTTCTGTCAAAGCCATGAGGGAATTGGCAACCATAGAATGTTGTTTGAAGTAATTCCGCTGTTCAAGTTGGGTCATGGATGATAATAGAAAGAAGCTTAATATATAATTGTCATTGCAGATTCAACCGCTGTGGCCAATAAAAGGGGACAAATGGGAAAAATATGTGAGTGCTTACTGCTTCTGCATCTTATTGCACTCTTAATTTAAAAAACATTGGAAGATCTAAGACCCTTTCTTGGAATCCATTGAGTTTAAAAAAGAAACAAATAAACATACAACCCCTGTAATAATGTACAGAAATTGTCCCTTGCCTATTTAAAGCTCATTTTCATCACTTGTCAGCCTGTTTATTTAAAGCTTCTGGGGGGGGGGGAGAGAAAAAAGAAAAAAAGAAAATGCAGAGAAAATGGCTGCCAAAGGAAGCCTCTTTGAAATCTTCTTCCTAAATGCTCTTGTTTACAAGTGGCTATGCGTGCAAGAGTTTGCTCTGCGAATTATAAACTAGAGGCTGTGTTTGGACTAGCTGATCTAACACATGTTCTTTCTCTTTTCTTCCAGAAAAAAAAAATGAATTTTATATAAATACAGTAATCAGGATAAGATAATATGATTCGCGTAATCTGGAGAGGAACCGCAGTTGAGTTCCAAAGTGGGAACGTTTTGGGAAAGAAATTCCACAGTCACGATCAGAGCACTAAAATGCTCTTCACTGTTTTCTATGAATGCCTCTAATTTCCCTTGCAGGACCTAGGGCACCTTTTAAAAAGCAATGGCACATTGAGTTTATCCTGCTGATGAGAGCACCTCATGGGAATGGGAAGGTTGGTGTTCCAATCCCTGTAGTACTAGACCAGTATTTCTCAATCATGCCAAGGGTTTCCCAGCTGAAATTGTGTTTTAATATGTCTGTGTTGATGAATTTTCCTCATGTCTTCCAATTGCTGTTTGATGTTTAAACATAAATTCTACCACTTTCCTATCTGCCTATTCTAGGTGGCACACTTCTTATATTGGATATTGTCAAGTAAGATGCATGAGAGCAACAGCTATTATGTATAAGCAGCCCACAAAGTTCACTCTCCTCTACACTGATGATGGCACCTAAGTTGGTAGTAAAACATCTGTCAAAAAAGCAACAATCAAGCTCAGAATACATCAAGAATCCAATAGTTTAACCCTGATCTTTCTATATCTCTACTATTGGAAATACTTAAGAAAAAATAAAGTCTGATACTGGTAAGGATTCAAGATTTTGCCTTCTACAATGGATGGGCATTTTCAAGGCCATCCAATGATCCAGGTACTAAATAGACCGTGTGTGGGGGGGGTGTCAACTTGCCTTATCACGGTGTTGTCTCGTGACGTATCGTGACTTCCCCCCTTTGCTAAACCAGGCATGGGCATGGTCAGCGAGTGACACATCTGGCCTGCAGACCATGAGTTTGACACCCAGAAGCAATGCTAAATAAATGTGGCATGTAAATTCAATAATACATAAGCAATCATTGGAATTTGACAGTTTATACGAATAGCATGGACTTTGGCTTGGGAACCTAGGATAAGCTGCCCAATCAGCAGCTTAAGAACTGGACAAATACCCACACAAGGCTTTGGAATCTCAAATAATAAACCAAGCTACAAGGATCCTGAACGAAAAAACCCACCCATGGCTGGTATTGCATGGCTATCAGGCATGCACCCTATAGTGATAGGGTTGCTGGTTCAAGTGTCTGAACTAGTAATGACAATGTCACCATGGATCAATGCAATATAATAGTAGTAATGACTATTATATGAAACAAACAAGATGAAATAATAATAGAATGGATGTGACGTTGCCCTCCAATTTGTCCCAAATTTTAAAGCTTTATCTGTCAGCAATGAAACACCAATTCTACTTTTTTAGGAGGTTTGAAACATGTTCTTTCTAATGAGAATGATTTAACAGAGTTTCTAGAATGTTTTTGTTTTTTTTGTAAATGTGGGCTGAAAATACCCTATTTTTGGCATTTTTACAAAAACTATCAAATTTACATTTAATTTGTAAACTATTAGAAAGCAGTAGGAGAATGAAATTTTATATTTGAAAACACACACAAAGTTTCACACTTCTCGTACCTTTCCTTCCAGATATATATGACACCAAACTTTACCCTTTATTCACACTGCAGTCATTTTCGGCCATCTTTGCTCTAAATTATCTAAATGCAGATCACTCATGAGAATGCTTTTTTTATTATTATTTTGTTTAATAGAGCACAACAAGTTGTACAAAATGGCCACGTTTTGTTTCTCTCAACAAACTATTGCCCGAGATATTATGTCTCAAAGTTGTTCAAATCTCAGAGTCATACAGTCCAAGGCTATGGTATGGGGTCATACAAATGACTTTATCTCCACAAGGATTGCATGGACAAACATAACACTTTACCATGTTCCTAGGGGACATGTGTGCATGTTCACACCAAATTTCATCAAAATCCATGTTGATCAACCTGACAGCCCCAGACCACTTGACATGGAATGACCAAGTTAGGGGTAACAATTGTGCTCTGCCAAATGGGTGATTTGTCCATAGTCATGCCATCACTTACAGCCATTTTGTAAGAGCACCCATTAAATACTGTCCTTTCAAAATAATTAAAGTGGCAGGAAATTACAGGGGAGCCTGTATATTGTAATACAGATGCAAGTTCAATGTCTTCAATTTTTTTAAAAATCATTCAATTTCTTACTCATTTCATAGGTAAGAACAATTCACTTCCTGAATGGCTGCTAGCACCAAGAGATTTCATATATTGATTTAAGTTACCGAGAAGTAAAGTTCGGTAGGGAGAAATCTGTTTGTAGGGAGGCTGGTGCAGGGCTGTCATTTTAAGAGACAGAGAATCCAGTGAAATTTCAGGTCATCCGTAAAACAATCATTCCCCCAACTGCTCCTCCTCCTCCTTTTAAGTGTTTCAGGCCTGGTAAATTGAAACCTGAAGAAACCCAGAACTGTGATCTTCAGGACCTTTATAGAAAACCTGGACTTTAGCTGATTTGTGTTAGGAAGTAACTGCTTACTTACCCCACAATTAACACCGCAAAGCTGATTCTCATATAAGATAAAGTACAGGAGGTCAGACAGGGGGTGAGGGAAGAAGCTCTTCGTTCAAATGAGCCCCACTGAAAATTGCATATACTTCCTTACCGATTTAGGCATTCTCAAGGCTATTGCACAATGTATAATAATAATAGTAACTTAAATATATTTACTCATTCCATTTTCCAAGCCATATTTCATTAGCAATAGCATTTAGACTTTTTTTTACTGCTTCACAGTACTTTATAGCCCTCTCTAAGAGGTTTATAGAGCCTAAGCATAATGCCCCCAGCAATCTGGGTCCTCATTTGACCGACCTGGGAAGGATGGAAGGCTGAGTCAACCTTGAGCCTACTGAGATTTGATCTGCCAAACTGCTGGCAGCCAGTGATCAGCAGAAGTAGCTTGCAGTACTGCACTCTAACCACTGCATCACTGAGGCTTAAGTGGTCTCTCATTAAGAGAATGAGATAAGGAAACAAATAAGGCAGAAATTACCTGGTAATTTTTTTTATGGAAAAAGCCACATGAACCCAAGGTTCAGTCTTTGGGAACACCCATAAGTCTTCTCCAGAGAATCTGCCTTAGTTTCTCAGGAATCAGGGCCAGAGATATTAAGGTGGAATCCCTCTGAAATATATAGGGATACAATTTGTCATTTGACAGATCTGAGGGTGGCCACGAAATCACTTTTAACTTACTGTCTTTCAAAAGGTTATGCAGCGGGACCAAATGGAGTTCAGATCAAAGCAGCTTGATTCAATGGAAATGTGGGAGGGTTCACTACAGTTGTCCTGCCTTCAAAACTAAATTGGGAGAGTGGTGAATATCATCTAAGCTTCTCAGAGCAATCCACAAAAAGAATAAACATGAATCCATTTTTTCTTTGTCTTCTGAGTTATCTTTTTCTTTCTTTCTTTCAGTGCAACATCTATTTATATTATAATGAGTCAGTTTGGTCTTGTGCTTAAAGCAACTGGCTAATATGTGGGAGAACATGACTTTTAAGCAAGAAAGCCAACAGGGTGACTTGGAGCCAGTTACCATCATCATCATCGTCATCATCATCATCATCATCATCATTATTAATTAGATTTGTATGCTGCCCTTCTCTGAAGACTAGGGGCGGCACACAAGATACAATATAAAACAATGCGTATACAAATCTAAATAATTAAAAAACAAGCTAAAAATCCCACTATATTTAAAACAGTTGCTCTCTCTCTCTCTCTTAGTCCCTGACTTCACGCTCTGGTGACAAGATTGCACCAATCCTCCGCGGACTGCACTGGCTCCTGATTGGTCTCTGATTCAATTCAAGGTGATGGTCATTACCTTTAAAGCCCTACATGGCTTAGGGCCAAACTATCTTCGAGACCACCTTCTACTGCATAGCTCCCAGTGACCAGTAAGGGCCCACAGACTTTGTCTTCTCCAGGTTCTATCAGCTAAACAGTGTCAGCTGGCAGGTCTGCCGAGGAGGGCCTTCTCTGTGGCTGCTCCAAGTCTCTGGAACCAGTTACCTCCTGAGATCTGATTACCCCCAACTTACTGGTCTTCCAGAAAGTAGTAAAGACCTGACTTTTCTGGCAGGACTGGGGCCGTTGATCTGATGGTGGTAACCATCGAGATCCAGTCATAAATGATATGCATGTGTTTAACTGTTTTTAGAGGTTTTAGTATTATTTGGATGTTTTATATTTTTTTGGTTGCGAGCTGCCTAGAGTCCCTAGAGAGTTGGGTGGCATTAAAAATTAAGCAAACAAATAAACATATACATATATACATAGTTCCCTCTAAGCTGAGCAGTGAGCAATCGCTCACTTAAAAGTCATCATCAACTCAGAGTTTTCCAAACCTGCCCAGAAGGCGAGAGGGAAAGAGTGAGAGGGAAGGAGAGAGAGAGGAAGAGAGGAAGAGAGAGAAACAGATAGAAAAAAGAGAGGAAGGAAAAGAGAAAGAAAAAGAATGGGAGTAAGGAAGAGAGAAAGAAAATCAAAATCTAGTTTGAAACTAGCTCAACTATTTAAGTGGCATTTTGATATTGATAGAGTTGCCCTATTATGAGCTCACTGTTATAGACACACAGTACAGTATTTTATTTTGAAATTCTCTGAGGCAAAACAGGGTGGGTTTTTTATTTATTTGTTTGTTTGTTTGTTTGTTTATTTGTTTATTTGTTTGTTTGTTTGTTTGTTTATTTATTATTTCTGTGCCGCCCAGTCCCGAAGGGACTGCCGCTCAGACACTATACTTTTCCGCCCACCCCCCAAAAAAATTAGAGGGAACACTGCATACATATATATATTATACAGTGGTACCTCTACCTACAAACGTCTGTACTTACGAACATTTCTAGATAAGAACTGGGTGTTCAAGATTTTTTTGCCTCTTCTGAAGAACCATTTTCCACTTACAAACCCGAGCCTCCGAAACTGTAACCAGAAAAGGCAGGGAAAAGCCTCCATGGGGGCCTCTCTAGGACTCTCCTGGGAGGAAACAGGGCTGGAAAAGGTGGGAAGAAGCCTCTGTGGTGCCTCTCTAGAAATCTCCTGGAAGGAAATAGGGCCTCCACCCTCCCTGTGGTTTCCCCAATTGCACACATTATTTGTTTTTACATTGATTCCTACAGAAAAAATTGTTTCTTCTTACAAACTTTTCTACTTAAGAACCTGGTCACGGAAGTAGAGGTACCACTGCACTAAGGCAAAATAAATGATAGAGGGAAGGAAATTTGTTCTGGAAATGCATGAAGTTAAATCCCCCATCGGTTCCAATCAATCTTTCAACTCTGCATTTTGGTGCCTACAGGAGAATACAGAGGGCACCATCTTTCTCAGGACAGCTTAAAATAGGACTGAAGATTGAATCTGTTACTTAATTTGAACCTTTCTGTTAACAAAATATCTCCACTGTCAAGGGAGCTTCTGCATTAAAACAGACAGCAGTTTAAACATATCAGTGACCAGGGAACTTACAAAAATTAAAACAAGGAATATTTTAAGTCTACTGCGCTACTAGGGGATGGTGTCTGTTCTTATTAAAATCTTAGCCATGTTTCTAAAAACTGTCAAAATTGAAAATGTGTTGACTGATGCTGCTGAGATAACCATAAGCAAAATGCCAGGGCAGAAGGTGATTACTGTGTGATACACGATACCAGTAGTGGTCTTTCTCTGCCTTGGAGAAAAAGTTATACATGAGAGTGTCCTTGGTCTCCCCTTTGCAAAGCATCTCCCCAAAGATGTCATAGGTATCGCTGCAAACCAGGAGATTATAAATGTAGGAGAATCAACACATGAAGCCTTCAAAATAAAGCAGTAGATCCTTCCTTGATAACTACAGGGTTATGTTTGAAATCGTGCTAGAATAGTACACCAGGAATACTTGGGACTCAATACTTTTTCTAGCTCAGGGGTGTCAAAATTGCAGTTGGCCAGATACGTCATGTGCTGGGGGGGGAGTCATGATATGTCACGATTCCCCCCCACCGTAAGCTTGACACCCCTGTCCTAGTCCATAACACCACCAGAGAAATCTGTCTTGACTTTAATATAAGAGGAATACTCTTGCCCCTCACCTACACAAAAATATCTCTAGAACATAGATATAGGAGAGCTCATTCATTGTAATAAGTTAAGACCATTAAATGCACAAGAGCTAAAGGTTGTCAGTTTTGAATAACGGGAGAGAACAGATTAGAAACTGGGAGATTATGAGTTCTAGCCCTGTCCTATGTATAGAAATCAGCTCGTTGTACCTCCTTGAGCCAGTAGCTTCCTTTCTGCCCTAGGAAGCCAGCAATGGCAAATCACTTCTGATATCTTGCCAAGGTAACTGCAGGGATTAGTCCAGACCATCACCAGAGTTGAAAGCATCATAAACAAAACCAACAAAATAAACAAACCAGGAGCATTTCCCCCAAGCAATATAACAGTGATGGCGAACCTATGGCACAGGTGCCATAGGTTGCACACGGAGCCATATCTGCTGGCACATGAGCCATTGCCCTAGCTCAGCTCCAACGTGCTTGTGTGTGCCAGCCAGCTGCTTTTTGGCTCACACAGAGGCTCTGGGATGGCATTTTTGGCTTCCAGAGAGCCTCTGTGGGTTGGGGGAGGGCGTTTTTACCCTCTCTTGGCTCCAGGGAAGCATTTGGAGCCTGGGCAGGGCAAAACCTGAGCCTACTGGGCCCACTGGAAGTTGGGAAACAGGCCATCCAGAGGGCCTCCAGGGGCAGCGGAAGCTGTTTTCTCCTTCCCCAGGCATTGAATTATGGGTGCGGGCATTCACACATGCGAGGAAAAAAAGGTTCGCTATTCCTGCAATATAACTATATCCTAAGGTGCTATGCTAGATTTCAGTTGTTTTTTTAAAGGAGACACAAAATAAGTCTAGTTATCACTATGTAAGCCAATTTCTATCCCATTTATGTAAAGCTGTAGGGTTTATTTTAGCTGTTGTCCATTTAATTGTGCAGCAGCCCTTTTTTACAACCCTGTTCCAGGATATTACAGGTATAAAAGGCAAGCTGATCCTGCAAAGGAGTTAAATGGATTCTGTTTACCTCCCAGCTGTCACTCTGCACATTTGTTCCGCCAGGCTCTGCTTCAGCTTTAGAGATCTAGTCCAGCTTTATTTGTTTGTGTTTACAAATCACAGGACATCAGATAAACAGAGGAAGGCTGGATTCACTTTCGGTCTCAGCTAAACCTTAGTTAAACATCAGAGAACAGAAGTGTGGTATGGCTTTTTATTTATTTGTGGTTCTTTTAAGTGATGTCCAGAGACCAACATTTCATGCTTCTTAGAAAGTTTATATAACAGTGGGAAACTGTTAAACAGCAGTTTACCTTTGCTTTAAAAAAGAAATTTGAGTTGCTGCTTGGTTTTGCCGTACTATTTCAGACACTTCTTAGCATGTTGCAGTTTTAACTGTTATTTCTTTCAGTGATCCATTTCATATAAAATAGGTGCAAAGGGGTAACATTTAGTTAGATTTAATGACATCCTTAGGCCATTTATTTAGCCCAAGTCAAAATTAAATAGAAACTAGTAGGGTGCAAGTGGGACGTAGGATTTTCTGTTAGCAGAGTCTTCTCGTGTTGTTGAAAATGTAGTTAAAACTTCTGCCTGGATGTATATACACATTTGTAAAACATTATGCCATGATTCAAAAATGTTATGCTTTCTTTGAATAATTCATGCATAATGGCTTTGTTTTTAGAAAATGTTTTCAATTATAGAGAAAAACAAGTTCAAATGCTAGTTATTTATTTGGGCATGTGTGCATGCAAAAATACACTCATCAGTCCCTCTGGCTACCCCCTACACACACACACACACACGTGCACGGGTGCACACATGCTTGAACGTGTACACACGCATGCACACACACACACACACACACACAACTTCCTGCTTGCTTTTAAAATTTTGTAATCTCTGGCAGCTTTCCAATAATAGCATGCATTCAATCTTTTATTTTTCTCTCTGTGTATATTAGACAACACTGTAATATCCATTTGTATGCCTTCTGTCCTATATTTTCCTGTTTAAGACCTCGTATTTTAATAAAGCTTTAACTTCTTGTGTTATTTTGACAAGAACAAAATCTTTTGTTCTTGTTTTTTTTAGTAGCTGTCTTTCAGAATTAAATTTCTCTCTGTTAAAATCCACGTAACTCTTTCTATCAGACCTTTGAAATTCTAGTTGTTCAAATCAATTTTTATACTGTAATGGTTAGATAAAAAAGTTTGGATGGGTATTTTTATGGGCTTCTGGCTAACAAAGAAATATTAGTGACAATTACAGGGTGACTTCATTTTTTAAAAAATATAAAATCAGTCCTAAGTTTTCAACTTTCTTTTTAACTATTTAAAAAAAACAGATTTGTGGATTTCTCCAATTTTTTTTTAACCCAAACTTTGTTTCTGATGGGCAATGGCTAAGAGATTAATACAAAATATGTCATTAGCTTCACAAAAAAAGAGTATTAAAGTTGCAATCATTTGTCCATATACCTGACAATGAGCCTCACTGAACTCAGTAAGCTTGCATTAAAATTGCAATATAAACCCTGGATAAAAACTATTAATATATTGATATTTATTGTTCAAATATCAAGCATGCAACTTGTAACGAACTGGCTCTTTTACAGGAAGTCCTTCACTTACAATCATTTTGTTCAAAGATACAACAGCACCGAAAAATAATGACATATGACAATGATTTTTAACACTTACGACTATTGCAGCATCCCCATGCTCACATGATCAGAATTCAGATGCTTGGCAACTGGCTTGTTTTTATGACAGTTGAAGCATCCAGGGCTCATATGACCACTTTTTGCAAGCTTCTGATAAGCAAAGTCAGTGGGGAGGACATTTAACAACCAGGTTACTGATTTAACAACTGAAATTATTCACTTAGAACTGTTGCAAGAAAGGTTGTAAAATGGGGCAAAACTCAACTGTTTTTCTTAGTAATGGAAATTTTGGACTCAATTATGGTCTAAAGGGCTGCCTGTATGTGAATGAAATCTTATAAGCAGTATATCCAGTAACATTTTCCACTTTGGTGACATATTAACGATGTGAATACTTTTTTCTTAAAGGCATATTGGACTAAAATGTACAAAGAGCTTTTTTTTTTAATTGGACTATCATCATCAAAGCAGAAAACTTCTCAAGCAGAAAGAACATTTGTTTTCTATATAAATTGTTTGTCTGTAAATTAGAACAGTGTTTCTCAGCCGTTTTAAGACATGTGGACTTCAACTCCCAAAATTGCCTATCAGATATTTGGCTGGGGAATTCTGAGAGTAGAAATCCACCCACCTTAAAAACAGCCAAGATTGAAAAACATTGAACTAGAAGATACCATGCTGTCCATCAGGCAGTGGACAAATCATGTAAAAAAGAAAAAGAATTAATCTGGTGGGTCCATATCATATCAAAACATTTAGAATGTAAATTTTGGGGATAAAGATCCAGAACACTGGCCCAATTGACCAAAGAGCCATTCCTTGAAAAAAGGAGAAATATTAATTTTTTTCTCCAAAAAAGAGAAAAGGAGTGAAAACAATGCTAGTTCCCTTCTCCATTGGTTTGTAGGGAGTTAGTATCTACCCCTATCTTAGAAAAACAACACCTAAGAAATATTAAAAAGGCAGAATATTATATAGAATATCTCTCAGTGAGAAATGGAGAAACATGTTTTTAGACAGGAAACAGACTCACTCTTAGTAGCCCCTACCTTTGTCAATATGCCATTTGTCAGTGCAAAGACTCATTATCTAACAAATATTATAATAATTATACAGACACAACAAATTTTGTAACCACCACAAAAATATTCAAACAGAGGTCAATATTATACTTGTTGTGGTTAGCTCTGGCCCAGCTCCTGCCCCAAGGAATGTGCAGGTGGATGTGGGGGAAACATCCACATGCCGCAGGCCTGTTTTGCTCCCAATGGAATCTGCCGACAAAGCCTCCTCTGACCAAGGAAGCGTGAGTGACAGGGAAGAGGGGAGTTAGGCAGACAGCCCAGGAGGAGATCAATCATCTGTATCATCCCTGGATTCTGAACAAGAATTAATGACACATCCACGCATGCATAGAGTGATGCATAGGAGACAACAACTGAAGGAGAAAATGAGGCCACCTGTGGTTGGGTGGGGCTGCTGTAATTAGTGCTACAGATAAAAGTGCAACCTGGTGTTTTAGCCTCATGGCATTTTATCTGATTCATTGTTTTGTCAAGATCGTGGTTTTTGTGCTGTTCAGGATTGTGTGTGTCGATTCTCTGGACTTTAGAATTGGACTCAATTTCCCAGTTATTGGGTGAGCAATTGGATTGCATTTAACCTGTGCCTTGTGTGTACCAGAAAATCCCTTTGACATTTAAAAAGGGAGCTGTTTCTGTTTTTCTGTTTATAAAAACTTTTGGGTTTTCCTTTTATCATGTGGTTTGTGTCTTCCTGGACTAATTACCCCGTAATTACGGGCAGTTGAAACACGCAGTCAGAAAAATACTGAGCTTAACTTCATTTCTTTAAAAAAGATGCATCATATGAAACTAATGTAAGATTTCACATATTCAAGTATTACAGTTCTATAAAATGCAAAGAATAATTACAAGCTGCATAATAGAAAGAAAATACATGTTCATTGGTGTGTGTATATTTTCAAGTCAATCTTGACTCCTGGTGGTGAGTAACTGGGCAAGTCCTACAGTTTTCTTGGCAGTATATTTTCTGAAGTGATTGCCAGCTTCTTAGGACTGAGATCTCCCAGCTGGTTTTGTGTTTAAGAATTAGAACTCACGTCTCCCTGTTTTTAACCTAGTAGGTTAGTACAGTAATGACCACTGTACTGTTCTCATGATGATCATATGTCTTGCTCTTGATTGGCTATACCCTTCATTGTTTTTACCCAACGTGCAATTATTTTGGCTATTGTATCGGATGATGTGAGATTTGTTTATCAAATCATGCTAAAACACAATACAGCTTTTATACAGAAACCGGACATTTTTTAAATTGAAGCATTTAAATGGGATACCAATATAAATGGACATGTATCTCAACAATGATGTTTATACTTGTTAAGTGTTAAGGAGTGAGCAGAGTGACCCTTGAGTTACCAGGGATACAGAGAGGAAACATGGAGGCCTAGCAGATATCCAGCTGATAACTCAAAGATATGTGTAATGGTTCAGCAAGGAAAACCAGATACATTAAGTGTATAAATATTCTTTACTTTGGCAAATATCTTAGTCAAGAACAATCCTAGTCATACACAATTATATCAATCAATACATATACATATACGAGTCTCCGGAGAGGGGCGGCATACAAATCCAATTAATAATAATAATAATAATAATAATAATAATAATAATAATAATAATAATAATAATAATAATAATAATACAAGGCTATAACCCTTACTTACATAAACCATACATAAACCTTCATGGCATCGGACCAGGATATCTGCGAGACCGTCTTCTGCCACACGAATCCCAGCGACCGGTTAGGTCCCAAAGAGTTGGCCTTCTACGGGTCCCGTCGACTAAACAATGTCATCTGACGGGACCCAGGGGAAGAGCCTTCGCTGTGGTGGCTCCAACCCTCTGGAACCAGCTCCCCCCAGAGATTAGGATTGCCCCCACCCTCCTTGCCTTTCGTAAACTCCTTAAAACCCACCTCTGCCGTCAAGCATGGGGGAATTGAAACATCTCCCCCTTGCCTATGTAGTTTTTGTGTATGATTCGATTGTGTGTTGTTTTTTATATATTGGGGTTTCTTTTTTGGACTTTTTAATCTAAAACTGTAATTTAGATTTTTAAATATTAGATTTGTTACTATGTACTGTTCCTCACCATTGTTGTGAGCCGTCCAGAGTCTGCGGAGAGGGGCGGCATATAAATCCAATAAATATAATCTAATCTAATCTATAAACCATCATTAGAATACACAGTTCTTACAACAGCAGTCGCTGAGATAATACAGAAATAGCAATGAACATCAGAGAGTAATTAGAGAGAGGGAGGGAGAGAGGAAGAGACAGAGAGAGAGAGGTAAGGAGGAACTTTCTGATTGTGAGAGCGATCAACCATTGGAACAGCTTACCTGTGGAGGTTGTGAGAACTTGAAACTTTCAAAAGGAGATTGGACTGCCATTTGTCTGAAATGGTGTAGTGACTCCTGCCTTAGCGGGGGGGTTGGACTAGATAACCTATAAGGTCCCTTCCATCGCTAATAATAATCTAATCTAATGAAAAGCACATATTCAAATCCTTACTTACCTGGATGAATCAGAATTGCTCCCAAACAGAGCAGACTGCCTTGCCAATATGAAACAACATACATCACACAGAGTTGCCCTGTAGCAAGATGGGAAGTCAATAAATTTAATTCAATAGATTGCCAGATAAAAAGTAAGGAATTGGCAAATTTATTCAGCCCAGTCTAAAAGGATCTAACGGCCTCACTGCCCTTGAATAGCAAACATTTTGGAACACTTCTTTAATATCTCATGTGCTAACCGCATAACTTAAGCATTTGTTTTCAATATAAATGACTTTCTATGTTTAGGTTGCTGTATTGTTAAAGAAATATAAATGGCTTATTTTGCTTATTTCATTTCCTGTAGGCCTGTTTATACGTTGTACTATATTGTTTTGCAGTTCTGTTGTGTACTTCCCAGCGTTGTAATGAAATCAAGCAGCTTTTGAAGCCAGTAAATAAATAAATGCTCTCTGAAATGCCTTTAAATGAACAAGAACTAAAAGCTCACAGAAATATGTGGTTCAGCAGCTTCCTTTAAATTTCTGTAGTTGAAGCATATAAAACTTTCACTTATTGAAACCCAGCATTCATATTTCAGGCATTTGTCTCCTATGTCATATT
This sequence comes from Erythrolamprus reginae, assembly GCF_031021105.1. Lineage (NCBI taxonomy): Eukaryota > Metazoa > Chordata > Lepidosauria > Squamata > Dipsadidae > Erythrolamprus > Erythrolamprus reginae. Next base: position 252,792,532 of record NC_091950.1, read on the forward strand.
TTGAAAAGATTACTTATCTACATTTTAACTAGCTGGGGCTACAAAATTTGGGTCAGTTAGAAATATTTGGAGGGGGGTGAAGAAATGCTCACTTATTGTCCTCTCTAGAAGGCCTTGCTTATTTCATGAGCTGTCAAATAGCGCCCCCTACCTGCCAAGTGAGAAAAATAAAGCTAAAATTAACTAGAACTTCAGCTGTAATCAGTCAGAAGTTCCTTGCATTCAATAAACTCCCTCTGTTCCACCCCTTTTCGATTTGCCCTTTTTGATAATGATAACCACCAACTTATCCATGGACTGTAGAGAATATATTCCAGGTCATCCCAGCCATTTCCCCCCCCCCAATTCAGAGCCTTGCATTTCAAAAAGGGCACAACTGGATTTTAAGACATCTGCCCCTACACATCTGTGAAGACTTGGGATGCTTGGCATAGAGCTTGGAAGGAAGAACCCAAGTGGTCACTCATATCCTTATTGAAAAAGAGAGATTATTCTACAGCATCCTTTTATTGAAGAGCAATTCCAAGCCTAGGTGGCACAGTGGTTAGAGAGCAGCACTGCAGGCTACTTCAGCTAACTGCTGCTAGCTGTAGTTCAGCAGTTCAAATCGCACCACCGGCTCAAGGTTGACTCAGCCTTCCATCCTTCCAAGGTGGGCAAAATGAGAACCCAGGTTGTTGGAGGAAAAATGCTGGTTCTGTAAACTGCTTAGAGAGGGCTGCAAAAGCACTATGAAGTGGTATATAAGTCTAAATGCTATTGCTATTTTAAAAGAGGAACACAAAAGCAATGAGGAAGCATAAATATTATTGTCCCAAATGTGATTTTTCAAGGGGCAACTGAACTTTCTTTGTTTTTCCCTTGAAGAAGTTTGATTTTTCATCCCCAAATCTTTTTCTGAGAAGAACTGAAGAAGCTGCTTGGATGAGAAATGAAACGTTTTCAAGGAAAAACAAAGAAAGTCCAGTTGCCTTTGGAAAAAGCACCTTCAGGACAACCATCCCCTGGATGACTGAGAATTTCCATAGACATAAAAGATTCTTCTCTCTCCGTTGATGGAAGTTTCCTTTCAAGCATAGAGAGGTTTGCTCCTCAGCCAACAATAAGACTGGAAATGATCGTTTTTACAATTTATTTTTATTTATTTATTCATTCATTTGTCCAATACACAAATACATAGGAAGAAAGATAGACATGTGATAATATAAAAGAGGATGAAAGTGAACTTAGTGGGGAGGATATATGAAAGGAACAATGAGGAACAATGAGGAATAATTGGTGTATTTGATCAATTCACTGTGTTTTAATGGAGGAGAGACACTTCATTTTATACATTTTAAGGTTGTTTTCCCTGGCGGAAACTGAGTCCGTGGATGACAAGATTGCTATTGGTTTGTTCCTGTCTACCTTACATAACACACCAAAATAATTCTATTGTGGACAGTGACAATTTAGATAACTTAGATATCAAGCAGAATGTATCAAATCAGCAGATAATTTGCTCCTTTGAAGAAATCCCTCTATATCTGGAACTAAGCTTTGAATCCTGTGTATTTTATGGGCCTGGCAAATGAGAAAGAGAATGGAATGGAATGGAATAGAATAGAATAGAATAGAATAGAATAGAATAGAATTCTTTATTGGCCAAATGTGATTTGACATACAAGGAATTTATCTTTGGTGCATATGGTCTCAGTGTACATAAAAGAAAAATATACATTTGTCAAGAACTATGTGGTACAATGCTTAATGATTCAAAGAAATGAGGATGAACAATTTGTGGCTCTAAGCATCCAAAGTTTCATGTTGGGCTCCCTATCTGTGCATGCCATAACTTTCAGGTTTTATGTTTTCTTTCTTGATTATTTTACACAAACTGACTTTCCAGTGAAGGGTTCCCGTCTCCCACTGCTACCAGTGTGCATCACGCGCTGCTCTGCGTCTCTGGTGGGTGTGCATGCTTGGGTGAGATTTTACTTCTGCACATGCGCAGGGAGAAAAATCTCATGAGGGGACACACAGGTTTTATGAGATTTTGGGGGGGTTGCTTCTGTGCATGCGCGGAAGCAAAAAAATTGCCCGAAATTACCGAAATCTCACATGACCGCACAACCTCTCATGAGATTTTGCTTCCTGTGCATGTGCAGAAGCAAAATCTCGCTCTGACATGCACACACCCATGTCGGTCACCTCGAGCTTTATGTGTGTCCCCATTTTCCCTACCAGAATGCCCGTTCGCCCACACACACCTCCGTCCAGGTAGGAACCCAATACTGTGACTTTTTCGGAATCTGCCTTTTAGGAGTACAGTGGTACCTCTACTTAAGAACTTAATTCATTCCGTGACAAGGTTCTGAAGTAGAAAAGTTTTTCAGTAGAAACAATTTTTCCCATAGGAATCAATGTAAAAGCAAAGAATGCGTGCAAACCCATTAGGAATGAAACAAAAGCTGGGGGAAAGATCAAAAGCAACATGAGAAAATATTATTCTACTGAAAGAGTAGTCGATCCTTGGAACAAACTTCCAGCAGATGTGGTTGATAAATCCACAGTAACTGAATTTAAACATGCCTGGGATAAACAAAGATCCATCCTAAGATAAAATACAGGAAATAGTATAAGGGCAGACTAGATGAATCATGAGGTCTTTTTCTGCCGTCAGTCTTCTATGTTTCTATGTAAGCTCAGAATTTGGGTGGGAGAAGGAGGAAGAGGAGGAGGAGGAGGACAGTCACTGCTGAAGGAAGAAGGTGAGGTGAGGGGAATCAAAAAACTCCAAAACATTCAAGCTGTTTTAAAAAAAGAGGGACTCTGAGGCAGCGAGGAAGAGCACGTGTCTCCCATACACCCAGTGTGAGGCTGCCTCCCATACACTGCACCAGAGAGAGAAACCCAGGGGGAATGACAGGAAGCTGGCTGAGCCTTCGTGCCGCTCTAAAATTTCCTGGGAATTTTTTCCAGGCTCGGGTTCTTAAGTAGAAAATGGTTCTTAAAAAGAGGCCAAAAAATCGTGAACACCCGGTTCTTATCTAGAAAAGTTCTTAAGTAAAGGCGTTCTTAGGTAGAGATACCACTATATATGACATTTCATTCATGAAATGAAATCAAAAGGAGTCAAAAGTTCAAGATAAATCTGACTAACTTTCTATAAAAGAATATTCAGGTAGGGAAGCTGGAAAAGAAGGTTTTTAATCTCTACCATTGCTCTTATTATACAGTGTCATCCGGAGAGTGTGGGACATACATGGGAAACGGAATTTCCCAGGGCAGGAATGCTGAAAATGTCAAGAATGGACTGCCACCCTACCATTAAGCCTGTGGAGCCCAAGGCTGGGTTTTCAATAAATCGTGGGAAGGGCACAGAAGAGGAAGGGGCTGCAACTTCATACTGTCAGATCAGCTGCTTGAAATGGCATCGGTCTTAATGTATAATAAGGACAGTTCAGTAGGCCTGCTGAGTCTGGGAGTTTTCATTCAAATTCAAGACAGCCTAGAGACGGAACTCCATGGGGAGTTTTTTTCCAAATGATGAGAGACTTGTGGCCTTCAGTAACCTTTGGTAGCTAACATTTCCAGGTTGTTGAGCATTCCTTAGATATGCCCCCTATTCCACCTATACTCCACTTGTGCCCCACGCAGATAGAATCAGAACTGAATGTCCTCATGGCTGTGCTTAGTTGTTATTTTTTTAACAGTCACTTTCGGCTGAAAGTAGAGGATGCTAAGTAGAAGCTGATTGGAACTGCCAAAATAGGCTTATCTTACATGGGTTGAGGCAGAGGTATCAAACTCACGCCATCATGGTGGCATCACATGGTGTATCAAGGCTTTTTTCCCTTAGCTAAACCGGGAGTGGGTGTGGCCAGCGCATGACACATCCAGCCCACAGGTTGGGAGTTTGACAGCCCTGGGTTAAGATGATAATTAAGTAATTACACTTTGCCACCACTTGGGGCTTTGATGAGGCAGAAAAAATCTGATTTGTTTCATCAAGGAGTTTGTGTGCCCTCTAGTTCTATTGCCTTCTGCTCATACACATGCAAAGAAACGTCTTAAGGCTATTGGAGGTGCCGCTGGAGGTATGCAGAACAAAAATAACAGGGTAGTTTTCCTTTGACTTTTAGAAGAAGGAATCAAGCTGTTTCACAAAGCAGCTGCAAAAATGTATTTCATTCAGTCACATTGAAGCATCTCGTCAAAGCATTGCAGAATCTCATTACCAATTATGCTTTAAGTTTTAAATGCTTCTCTTTATGCTTTCAGTGGAAGCTGCCTTGAACACAAGAGATAAATATTCTCTTCCCCAAAGCACCTGAAGGCAGGAGAGGAAGCAGAAGATAGAAATTAATCAAGGTGAGATTCAACCTAGAACTAAGGAGGAATTTCCTAACAATGAGAACAATTAACCAGAAATATGGCTTGCCTCCAGCAGTTGTGGATGCTCCAACACTAGAGATTTTAAATAAAAGATTGGGCAGCCCTTTGTAGGGTTTCCCACTTGAGCAAGAGGTTGTGCTAGAACAGTGATTTTCAACCTTTTTTGAGCTGCGGCACATTTTTTACATTTACAAAATTCTGGGGCACACCACCAACCAGCCTCTCCTTCTCTCTCTTACTTCCTTTCTCTCGCGCGCGCTTTCTTTCTCTTTCTTTCTTTCTTTCTTTCTTTCTTTCTCTCTCTCACTCACTCTCTTTCTCTCTCCCCCCTCTCTTTCTCTCTCTCTGTGTCTCGCTCTCTTTCTCTCTCTCTCTCTCTCTTGCTCTCTCTCTCTCGTACACCACACCGACTACAGCGGCATCAGGCAGTAGCCGCGGGGAGGTTCGCAGGGCGAGCGGATGCGTGCGGGAGCAAAAAGTTGTGAGACCAGAAGCTGAGCTTCCTTCTTCACGGCTCAAATTTTCCCCATGGCACACCTGACCATGTCTCGCGGCACACTACTGGTTGAAAAACACTGTACTAGAAGACTTTCAAGATCCCTTCCAACTGTTATTCTGTTATGGAAAGTGATATCTCAAGCTGTATCTACCTTACAATAAAGTTAAATGGACATACCTACATTCAATCAATCAAGCAGAAGTAGTTTGATCTAATTTACAGTTTGTTATGAACAGTTTTGAAATTTATTTGCAAAACTCATATTTGATGCTTAGAAATATTCCTAAATCTGGAACTACTTCTGAATGTTTAGATAGTAGTAGTGAGCAGGAGAGCTTTTTAATTAAGCTAAATCAAGGGTTCCCAAACTTGGCAACTTTAAGGCTTGTGAACTTCAACTCCCAGAATCCTAGCTGGCTGGGGAATTCTAGGAGTTGAATTCCACATGTCTTAAATTTGCCAAGTTTGAAGACCTCTGAGCTAAGCCATGACCTCTCTTAGGACTGGATGGTTAGAAGCAGATTCAGATCTACTGATACACCACTGGCTTGTGTGAAAGAAATTATCAAGGTTTTCCAACTTCCAGCATTGAATAAAAAATATTAGAAGGGCACACTTCCCCAGCAAGGCTTCAGAAATAAATTTTAAAAGGGAGGGTATGGAAGAATTGAAAAAGTGGGGGGAGGGTTATCTGAAACAGCAATGAGCTAAGTCGTAAATCTTGGCACTAACATGTTCAAAGATGTCTCACTGCTTGATATTTTTAAAAGAATAAGACACTTTCTCAAAGACTCCATTCTGCATCTATTTTGAAAAATGACTCTTGCAATAATAGTTACTGAAAAACAAGCCCAATTGGTCTGAGATGTCACACCTCTAGCAGGCTTTGTGCATCTAATAACATGCATATCATATGGCTAAAATTAGAGACAAACTCAGACAAATGTCTTAGTCCCCATATTATAACAAAATAACTTTGTCATAATCTGGAGCTTCCATATACAGATCACTGCCATATTGGCTCAGGGCTCAAACTAGGCTGCAAAACATTGAATGAGCTAACAAAGACTGGGAGTTCCTGCATCTCCCCGAGTCTTTGGAGAGGGGTGGCATAAAAATCCAATAAATAAATAAATAATAAATAAATCTGCTAGGCATAGATATCTAGCTAGGCATAAATAACTCTTGGAATTTTGAAAAGATTGCTATGAGAAAGTTTGCTGTATTATCAACATAGCATCTAGCTAGGCATAGATAACTTGTCCCCAATCACACCAGCTTAGGGACAATAATAAATAAATCTGCTTGCTGAGAATCGGTTCTCAGATTGCTAAAGATGCAAAGAGCCATTATGTACACAATTAGCTGTAAAATTCTCATCAGTCAAAAGAACTATTCCCCCCTTATCCACAATAAGGATGCAGAAAAGAGGCCCAAGAAATCTCTTCCCTAATGTCACTGAAATTTCCCCTTTGCTCGCTGGAATTCATGTACTCCATTCCCTATTTCTTTCAGATCAATAAATCTTGCTAAAGAGAACGCTGTGAGGATTTTTCTTGGAGCAGTTTCAATTAGTTCAGGCAGCTGTTTACTTAGCTCCTTGCACCTTGTATCAATTAACAAACTCAGTGTCATGTTTTGTAAGGCTTGCAGCTCTTGGAATCTTTGAAAACATTGCTATGAGAAAGTTTGCTGTATTATCAACATAGCATCTAGCTAGGCATAGATAACTTGTCCCCAGTCACACCAGCTTAGGGACAATACTTGCACTATCCTTAATAATGCTAAAGTAAACCTCCCCATGGCCACCATTGAGAATCCCAAAAGAGCTATTGACTTTGGCACATTCCCAAACTGCTATTTCTACTAGGGCTAGAAGATGACTTCATTTTCAAAGCAGGAAGGTCCTGTAGTGTGTGCAAGGGCATGTAACTAGCTTCCTGTGCAATTTTCAGTTTTTCCTTGAGTCTGCATAAAGAACAACTTTATTGCAGGATTCAATCTGGGTCAGTCTTTGGGATCAGAGGTTTAGTCTTTTTTCAGACTCATGCTGGAGCCCATCTTCAGGGAACTTCTCTCTACCATAATGTGTGCTTGGGAATATTCTATGTACCTTATTTATGTGGTGCCTGATTGTTTGTGGAGGCTTATTATTATCATCTCCTTTATTCATTAAACATGAAGCTTAGTCAACTGAACATTTAAAATGTGTCACAAATATCGTTGACTGGTGCTAATGGTTGATACGGGTTGCTGACAGCCTCCTAGGTATCAACCAAGTATCTTTTTAAAATATATGATGCTCCGAGTAGTGCAGTTTTTGCAGTTACGCTACTGTTATTGCAGGAAGTTGCAATCTCTTGATGTGTTTTGTGAAATTTTTGGACATGGTACCAAGTGCCCCAATGACAATGGGCATCGCTGTTACATGTTTCATCCATAGCCTTGTACTTTCGATGGACAGGTCATGATATTTCCTGATTTTTTTCCAGTTCTTTTTCTTCAACTCTGGCATCTCCTGGTACAGCAATGTCAAGAAATTGTATGTTTTAGTTTTCAACAACTGTGATATATGGCGTGTTGTGTTCCAAATGATGATCCATCTGTATTCAAAAGTCCCACAAGATCTTCACCTTCTGATTTTTGACAACTTTTTCCACTTTATGTTCCCATGACTTTTCAGATACAGGTAATTCATATTTTTTAGAATAGAATACAATAGAATACAATAGAATACAATAGAATTCTATTGGCCAAATGTGATTGGTCACACAAGGAATTTGTCTTGGTGCATATGCTCTCAGAGTACATAAAATAAAATATACATTTGTCAAGAATCATGTGGTACAACACTTAATGATTGTCATAGGGGTCAAATAAGCAATAAAGAAGCAATATTAATAAAAATCTTAGGATATAAGCAACAAGTTACAGTCATACAGTCAACATGGGAGGAAATGGGTGATAGGAATGATGAGAAAAACTAGTAGAATAGAAGCGCAGATTTAGTAGAAAGTCTGACAGTGTTGAGGGAATTATTTGTTTAGTAGAGTGATGGCGTTCGGAAAAAAACTGTTCTTGTGTCTAGTTGTCTTGGTGTGCAGTGCTCTGTAGCGACGTTTTGAGGGTAGGAATTGAAACAGTTTATAATGACTAGTGGATGTAGTAGTAGTAGTAGTAGTAGTAGTAGTAGTAGTAGTAGTAGTATTTCAACTTAATAATAATAATATTAAGTTTGGTCCTGATGACTGATCTAGATTGAATCATGCAACATTATCCTGGGACATTTGGGGACAAGCATATTTGCCTTCATTCATGCCATGGTTTAGAAATGAGGATCCGGTGGTGGGGGGAGGGGAGTTGGTTGTGGGTTGTTGTTGTTTTGGTGTCCTCTGTTTTGATGATAATGTAAAAAGAGCAGAAGAACACATAACAGCAATAGCAATAAGACTTACATGGCACTTCATAATGCTTTGCATCACTCTCTAGGTGGCTTATGATATCAGCATATTGCCCCCAACCAACTAGATCCTAATTTTCCTGACCTCAGAAAGACGGAAGGCTGAGTCAATCTTGAACCGATGAGAATCAAACTCCTGGCCATGGGCAGAGTTAGCCTGCAATACTGCATTCTAACCACTGCGCCACTCCAGCTTTAATCAACAGCATTCCCCATTTCAGTCTCTGCCATCCATGTGTTTCCTTTCAGTCCTTTGTGGACTAGGTCTTTTGTCACCTGTTGGAGAGAAACAATCCAGACCTTTTCATCATGGAGGAGGCATGTCTTTGAAGTGTCAGAGTTGCAGCTTCTTATCTCCAGCCGGTGCCCGTGCTGCAAACAACTTGGCACCCAGTAGCTGGCCTTTCTACCTTCCAACTGCTTTGCATTAAATTGCTGTCGAGGCTCCATGGCATAAATTAAGAACAGAAAACCAGTTTTAGGCTCATTTGTTCTGAAGAAATAAAAAATGGCTGGGTTCTGGTTTATGGCAGCCTGCTGTTTGCAACTTGAAGGAGTGGGGAAGGGGAGAGGATAGGAAATCAGTCTTCTCCCTGCCTCCTCCTACCAGTATGTCTTCTAAGGCTACTAAGATATTTTGTAGTGATGTGCTGGATTTTTGTTATTACTATTATACACCCAATAAGATGAAAACAAAGCTGACAGTTCTTTAGCTGGCATTGGCCTTCATATGCATTGAGTTCTTCCCAAGAATCTTGGAAATCATAATCTATTGGCATAATACGTATATGGATCCCAGCAGTGTGGTCTTTTGCAATTGACAGAAGGAAATTTTGTCAATGTTCAAATTTTCTAAGTGCAGTCCAAGATTTTTTATTTTTTTGCAGGGGGGGGTATGGCATCCAGTGTGCCAATAACCCTTAGGAGCACCATGGTCAGTTTATGCCATGATCTTTCAACTTTGATTTCATCTGGCTCAGCTCCATAAAAAGGGCAGAGCTGCTGTCTCATAAGGCTTTTGAAAAATAGACGGCTGATGGCAATTTGAATGAAGCCAATATCAAGGTTTCATTTCAGCTGTGGAGAAGTCAACCTTGATTGTGCAATAACCAGGATTTAGAGGAGAACAGCAAAGATTTAAATCTCAGAATTGTCTGAAAGCAGCTGTCAGCTGGTGGGGCAGGTTTTTAATGGGAGAAAATATTTTCTTCTCTTATTCCAAACAGGCATTGGGACAACTCCAGAGAAGCTATAAATGACATGCTCCATTAGTCAAAGAACATCTTGCTAAAATTAGCAGCAGCTTCAAATCCTCCAAGGATTTGAAGTCTACTACACATGCTACACACACACACACACACATACACAACAGTGTGGTGTAGTGGTTAATTTGCCAGATGAAGAGTAGAGAGATTTGGGTTCCAGTCCTCCTTTAGGCAAAGAAACTGACTGGATAACTTTTAACCACTTGGTCTCTCTCTCTCTCATCCCTAAATGAGAAATCCAAACCCATATGTCCACTACAAACAGATGACAGAGGACAGCCCATAATCTTTAGTGTAGAGGCTGTCCTAGTGTGTGTGTGTGTGTGTGTGTGTGTGTGTGTGTGTGTGTGTGTGTGTACGGATGCACACGTGTGTATTTCTCTCTTCTTGGCATCTATCTTCCATTTTTTCTGGCTCTTTGATTCTTGACCATGACAAACCCGTGCAGGTGGCTTGTGTTGCTTTGCAGCTTGTATTCTTGACAGCTCCTAGAGACATTTGAACTAGATTCCAAAACCCAAACATTCATCCTGACACTGCCAGCATTAGTCAATAAACAGATTAGCATTTAAAAACAACTTGGCTTCCTGAAAGAACAGTCGGTTGCTTCATTTGTGCTGCATTTAAAAAATCCTGCTACTAGTCTAAACAGCTTGTGGATATCCTTCCCTGCCCCTAATTTTTAGTTGTATATGAGTGGTGTCAGAACCATCTCAGAAAAGATTTTCAAAATTAAGAATAAAGGAAAAGTAAAGAGCTCTGTTATTGCAATAGCTAATACATAATGAAAGTACTAACACAAATCTTGCCAAATTCTATGTTTGTTACTCTGTGAGCGTATGCTGCAATTTTAAAAAAAAATTCATTTGGATTTTGCTTTATTTGAGATGTGTCTTCTGCCAATGTTCCAAATAACATCCAAGAAATAAAACAGAGTCCAAACTTTGGCCTTCATCCAATTTATTAACAGACCCATGTTGGTTATGAACTGTAGTCATCCCGATACTAACTTTCCCTACAGTTCTCCACCCAGGTTAAGGTTCATCCCTCATCCCCACACCCACAAGTCTCTAACTCAAAATGATGGCTTCAGCCTGACCTCTTCATTTTATAAATTCACAAGTCTGTGTTGCTCCAGTTCCTTTCTGTCTTACATGAACATTTTATTTCATACAGGAAACTTCATTACAGTTTGGGGCCTAGAAAGCCTAGAACTACAATGTCGAAAACACGATCTGAGCATTGCCCACAAGATCATATGCTGCAATGTCTTACCAGTCAATGACTACTTCAGCTTCAACCGCAATAACACAAGAGCACGCAACAGATTCAAACTTAATACGAACCGCGCCAAACTTGACTGTAAAAAATATGATTTCAACAATCGAGTTATCGAAGCTTGGAACTCATTACCGGACTCAATTGTGTCAACCCCTAACCCCAAACACTTCTCCCTTAGAGTCTCCACGATTGACCTCTCCAGGTTCCTAAGAGGCCAGTAAGGGGCGTACATAAGTGCACTGGTGTGCCTTTCGTCCCCTGTCGAATTGTCTTTCCTTTTTTTTCACCTATCTTATATATTCTCTTCCTTTCATATATCCTCTCCTCTAAGTTCACCTTCACCCTCTTTTTATATTATTATCACATGTCTATTTTCTTCCTATGTATTTATGTATTGGACAAATGAATTAAAAAAAATGAGCAGAACTGAAACTTTAACTTTTACAACACATTTGGGTGAAACTTGCAGGGAGGATAAGGGAAGATTTTAAAAATCTGGCAAAATTCAGATTTCACATAGGTCAGTGGTATTTCCTTTGGTTTTGAAATTGATGTTGTCTTCCTAGCTTGTTCCTGAATTAAGGTTTCTTTGAAGCCCATGAAGAATGCAGAGGCCTCCTTTGGTAAGGAAAGAAAAATGTGCACAGCTAATATACTATTTCTGAAGTTGGAATAGTAGCCCTCCAAATTACATTTAAATTTTTAACTAAAATATGTATATCTGATTGATATAAAGTCTCAAGGCTTGCAAAACCAATCCAGGAAAATGCCTTGCTACCCTCTTAAAATAAAATAGCAATTGCAACGATCTCTGTAAAATTGGTTCTCAGATACAGTGACAGCTAATTTTCAAATACTATCTGAGGATGGATTGCAAAGACGATGAATGTTTGGTTGGCCTGGATAGCAAAGACAATCTGCTCTCCAAAATGAGAAGCTGAAATCAACACAAAGATACAAACGTCCCATCATCAAAGAGACTGAGTTTTATTTACTTGCAAAACTGGAAATATCAATCAGCTGAACTAAATTGACCTTTCATGATAATAGTGATTCTCATTTATTTTATTTTAAAGTGAAAAAGTATGGATCAAGAATGTCGTTTCACTGAACTCATATTATGTGAGATTGTTACATTTATTTTGGAAATGGTGAAAGTATAATTTTATCTCTGGAAAATATACAAAACTAGACAAATGTTGTGCCTGCTAATCTGCTAAAAAGTTGTAATAAATCTGTTTTTTGTAATAAAATTTAATAAAAATATTTTTTTAAAAAAAAAAGTAGGTCCTATAATCTATCCCTTAGAACTCTTTAATCATTTATGGGTAGTAGATGGAATAAATTACTGAATAATTTAAGGAATATGCAACAAGTCAGGTTGAAAAAGTGTCTGTTTACATGATTAATTTCAAATGCTCTCTTAGAGATAATTCTTATAGGTGGGAAGAGATAATGCATTCATTTCTCACAATGGGCCAAATTTGGGGGGTGTAGATTCTGAGAAAATATTCCGGATAGATTATCCAATGCATGTGGGAATTCTGTTGGAATTTGCTAACTCTCTTTAATGGCCAAGGTATCTCAGCTGATATTAGAACAGCTCATGGCACCCGTGTTAAGTTGTTTCCTGTTGATTTACAGAATAACTATATACAGCGGTAGGTCTACCTAATCTTTACCGTTCTCATCTTTCTCTTATGTACACACACATGCCTTATGAGTGCTTAGAGATAGACAGTGAAGGGCTGCAAAGTTTTTTACTACCAAACTGTGACTGTGGCTTATTTTGTGAGTGTGGCTTGCCAGCCATGTGACTAGGTGGCAGTGGCTTGATGATCATGTGACCGGGGTGGCTTAAAGATCATGTGACTGGCTTAAAGGTAGCCAACTTGACATCACTCACGTCAAGGGTTTGGGTTAGGGTGCCTGGCCTCTCCTCGCCTCAAAGAAATAAAATTTTCCTATTTACTGTTACTGAACATCCAAAGTATGCTATATTATTCTATGTATATATGCTATACATGTACATACATATTACACACAGGCACACAAAAATATACATTATCTACTATATAAACTGTATGCGTATGTACATACACACAGCTCTTGTAAAATTATACACATTCAACCACATTTACTGTGATAGGAAAAAAATACCCAGAGCCCAGAAGAGAAAAAAAGAAAAAAAATCATTTTTTTCCCCTACCGGTTCTGCATACCTGACCAAAATTTTTCCACTGGTTCCACATACCTGACCATACCCATAGGAACCCATCACTGGAGATAGGTGTTTCTGGATAAGAAGCATCATGCTTAAGTGGAAGTCTTCCATATAAATGTCTTGTAGGCTACTTCTTTTCTACCACATTTCTTCCAAAATAGTTGAGGGCCCCCAGAAGTGCCACCAAAAGCATCCTCTTGGGATGACCAAATTCTACTTCAATATACTATTCTACCCATTTGAATTGGAAAAAGGAAATGTCAGCTGTTACTCATGGGCATTCCTTTGTTGAAACCATTGCCATATTCAGTTGCTACAATCTTGGCTTTGAGAGATGAGAATTTATAGTTGCGTGTCTGGCAGGAACAAAGACATGTTCATATGCACAGTAGGGAGGATTACAGAGGAGGGGAAGGAAGGCATGGGAAGAGCTGTCCCCAGGATAAACACATTCCATTTTCAAGTCCAGCTCTAGTCAACTTGGTCATCCAATGAAGAACACACAGAGACAGAACACTATCTCTGTCCATCCTGCAGCTGTCTTATGTCTGAAGTCAAGTCTCGTGAATAACTTCTGTCTCTGCCGTGCTATCTCTGTGAGAAATAAATTTGTTTTAATGGAATTTTGACAATACTTGTAAAGTATGATATATTCTACAAAAAGCCTGATGGTTCTGTACAGACACTTCTTCATGTCTCTCTTGATCATCTTAATCAACTTAATTTAGGAGTTGGGAACACGTGGTCCCCCAGCAGACTGGAGGACTGTTACCAACACAACCGACATGAAAACTGTTTCCAACATTGCCAAGGTTCATCCCACATTTTAAGATTGATAGGCATTTTTCATTTAATAGTCGGAAGAGAGGCAGCTTAGATAACTTATTCTTACAAATTGTGAGATGACAAATGTATTGCTCTATCCCCTGTCAGATGATGATGATGGTAATAATAATAATAATAATAATAATAATAATAATAATAATAGTAATGATAGTAATAATGATAATAACAATAATAACAGCAATAATAACAGTAACAACAGAGTTGGAAGGGACCTTGGAGATCTTTTAGTCCAACTACCTGCTTAGGCAGGAAACCCTACACTACTTCACACAGTTGGTTATCCAACATCTTCTTAAAAACTTCCAGTGTTGAAGCATTCACAACTTCTGGAGGCAAGCTATTCCATTGATTAATTGTTCTAACTGTCAGGAAATTTCTCCTTAGTTCTAAGTTGCTTCTCTCCTTGTTTAGTTTCCACCCATTGCTTCTTGTTCTACCCCCAGGTGCTTTGGAGAATAGGTTGACTCTTTCTTCTTTGTGGCAACCCCTGAGATATTGGAACACTGCTATCATGTCTCCCCTGGTCCTACTTTTCATTAAACTAGACATTATTTTCCTCTTTTGTCATTAAACGCTTACGGTAGTTCTCATGAATATCTAACCTTCCTTTGCTGATGCCCAAACTAAACAACCTTAGGAGTGGAAGGAGAAAGAGAGGTCACAAGGCTATAAATTGTATCCAATAATCAAACCAATTTCTGATTTGAATTACAGACATCATCCCAGCTGATTGGGTCCACCCAGCAGATTAAGAGCAGGCCCCCTGGTTCTGTGAATATATTTGGAAACAATTTCTAAATAAACTTTCTATTTTGATACCATCCTAGAATCTCCCTTGGTTTTCTCCCTCCCTATAAATGCTTAATTAAGCATTAATGTACAAATCAGCAGCAGCAATTCAGCATGGGCAATGCTGAAAGGCTTTGTGAGCTACCACAAACACACACACACACAATTATTTGCCATTTTCTGTCTTTTTTATAGTGTGCTTACTGTAGACATTATTTGAACACAATTTTAAAAAGATGAATTGAGGTATAGAGGGGAATATAGCATAAATCCCAAAATCACTAGTAGACATGGTTTTTAATGAATACATCACAAGGGCTAAGTTTCCACAACATGTTCAACCAATGCTGAAGAAATCACATCATGATTTACTACATTGTAAAAGCTGGCCATTGGGATTGGTTGTTGAGGTATTACAGGTAAATTATCTGAGGCACCAGAATTGGGGTTTTATTTTATAGTTTTGTGTTTTTATGATTCTATAGTTTTGTTGTTGCTATAAGCTGCCCAGAATTGTGCTTAAGATAGGCTACCATACAGAACTTATAAATGAATAAATAAATCCGCATTAAAGGAAATAATGATTACTACAAATTTCTACAGGAAAATAATATTAGTTCAGACGGATCTTTATTTTAAACCCAAAGGGCTGTTCTTATGTTCCTCAAATTGCATCAGCTGTAGAAGGTTATATCTGGGAGATTTAAGGGAAGATACAATCTCTTGGCAGTTTTCTTATGCATGCAATATGAGGTTATGGTAGAAGTTTATGGTTTAACCCCCCCCCCCCCAACACAATATCTAAACTCCATTAAAATATCTCTATCAATGTCATCCATGTATGTAACTGTATATCATATATATCTACCTAGCAAAAGGTACATGGATTGATTCAATCATGTAAGTCAATATGGTTTGCCCAGGCACGTGCATATCTCTCTAACACTCCACGTTCTGCACTGGCTGCCAATTGGTTTCCGGACTCAATTCAAAGTGTTGGTTATGACCAGTAATGGGCAGCCAAATTTTTTACTGCCACACTGTGGGTGTGGCTTATTTTGTGGGTGTGGCTTAATAGTCATGTGATTAAGCAGGTGTGGTTTGCCGGCCAGGTGGCCAGGTGGGAGTGGCTTGAACAATCATCATAGTTTAAGTGAACTGTTAAGTCCTTGATTTACAACCTTACCAGTGTTGCTCGCTGGGGTGACAATTTGCTTCGCGTTTCCCATGCTCTCCTTCCTGGGTTGCCCCCCACCTCAGGCTGGGTAGCTAGGTGAACGGGTGCTGCCAGAAGCATAAATGCTGCCAGTGCCGCTTCCACCCACACCTTCTGCTTACACCTCAGGTGGGAGATGGCTGCGTGAGGCTGGAGGAGAGCCGGGCAGGAGAGAGGGAAGCTCATCCAAGGCCAGGAAGGAGGAAAGAGGATAAAAGCAAGGAGCTCAGACACAGCAGCAGCAGCAGGGGGAAAAAGGAGAGCCGAGCTGAGACCAGTAATCCAGGAAGTGACAGCCACTGATCAGCTGGAGTTGTGCACGTATCTTCATTTCCACCGGTGGAACTGCATTCCACCCCGTCCTGCCTGCTGCCTACCCCTGGTTATGACCTACATGGCATGGGACCGAAATACCTCCGAGACCACCTTCTGCCACATGAATCCCAGTGACCGGTCAGGTCCCACAGAGTCGGCCTCCTCCAGGTCCCATCAACTACACAATGTCGTTTGGTTGGACCTAGGAGGAGAGCCTTCTCTGTGGGGGCCCTGGCCCTCTGGAATCAGCTCAACCCGGAGATTCGTACTGCCCCCACCCTCCTTGCCTTCCATAAGAGTCTCAAGACTCATTTATGTCACCAGGCCTGGGACCATTAGATCTTTGCCCCCTGCCCAGTGAATGTGTTGAGAGAATGTGGACTGAATAGAATGATTGTTTTTTTCATGGTTTTTTGGGGGGAGGGTTAGATTTTTAATTAGTTAATTGGATTCAAGACATTGTATACTGCGTATTTTATATGTTGTGAGCCACCCCATCCCGGGGTCCTCAGAGAGGGGTGGCATAGAAATCCAATAAATAAATAAATGAATGAATGAATGAATGAGTGAGTGAATAAATAAATAAATAAATAAATAAATAAATAAATAAATAAATAAATAAATAAATAAATAAATAAATAAATAAATAAATAAATAAATAAATAAATAAAATATACAGACGGTCCTTGACTTACAACAGTAGTGGCACTGAAAAAAGTGACTTATGAGCATTTTTCACATTTACGACCATTGCAGTACTCCTGGGGTCACCTGATTTATATTCGGATGCTTGACAACTGATTCACATTCATGACGGTTGCCGTGTCCCGGAGTCATGTGATCCCCTTTTTCCACCCTCTGACGAGCAAAGTCAATAGGGAAACCAGATTCATTTAACATCCATATTACTAATTTAAGAACTGCGTTGATTCGCTTAACAAATGAGGTGAGAAAAGTCATAAAATGGGAGTGAAACTCACTTAACAAATGTCTCATTTTGAAACATAAATCTTGCACTCAATTGTGGGGATTGGTCGAGGACTGCCTGTATTGTAATGGAATTTCATAGTGAGTGAGTCTCAGAAGGAACATCTGGGAGAATGAATCTTGTGAAAAATGCCATTCAGAAGGGGATGAAAAATAGCATTCCCAACCTTCAGTACCTGTAGGTGAGTGAGACTAGGCCTCAACTGATGTGGCTTTCTTCATTAGTTCTCAGAAGATTGCTACTTAATTCAATGATCTAGGCTAAATTAATCTCATTTCAGCCAGATATCTCACAGAATATTTGGACTGCAATTTCAACTCTAAAATAATCCAGAACATTTTTTTTGGCTATGTTTTTGCTGGAAAGACCAACGTTTTCTCACATTATTCATGACCAGCTTGGAATTATAATTGGTTGCTCCTTTAAAGATATTAAAGTTTTCCTTCTGAAGAATTCCAGTTTCTGAATTATCTTTATTACCATGTGTGAATCCCCCCTTCAGCTCGCCATGGTTCTGTTATTACAGCTCCCCCGAGAACCATTGCTGGTCCAACATTTCTACCATTTCTGAAAGAATTCAACTCATCTCAGTGGACTTTGGATCAGAGACTTGGAGTGATCCCACTTCATGTAAACATGTCACATACTGTAATATTTTAGCTATGGAATTACTCCTGCTCAGAGTTTCCAGTTTACATACACCCACACAGCTCCCACTAGTTGTCACTAATGCTTGGAAAAGAAGAGCAAATGTTTAAAAACAGGACAAGGACCTATGATTTAAGAGGTACAAACATTGTTTGTTTAACTTGCCTGCCATCCCATTCAGATGAAATATTTCTCTGATTTGCATCAATAACTAGAAAACTACGATTTTTGCACTGACTTATGTTAATACCACGGCTTCTGTTTGTAAAGAAACAAAACTCCTTGAGGTCTAAATGCAGCCACAGGAGCAATTTTGAAATTGAAACCAAACCACTGTAACTGTCATTCGCCTGCCATATTCTCAAGAGGAGAAAAATAGTCCTAGAATGCAGTATAAAGTAAGAGTTCTCCTGGGTAGAGTATTCTGTATTCCAATCACATGAATGTGCTTTCACAAATTTGAGTGGTTAGGGGTTTTTTAATTGAATAATGATAGTATACATTGGAACACTTGATCTTTGAACATTTTTGTATCAAACAATTTGAGATTAATACATAAATTGAAACCTAGCTGAATGTCACCTTTTCAATATTACTTTGAAGAAAGCAACACACAGAGAGTTAATGGGCAAGCCACAGTTTACTTCTACTGTATAACATCTCTACTCTACTGTTCTGTCGGGCTCTCTGGTAGACTCCTCCCAAAAATTCACAGGTACAAATTTCAGACACACACACGTTTGAAAATTCAAAACAATGTTCTTTATAATGAAAATTCCCTTAACCTAAGCCCTCTTTTGGCATAGCAAAGAGCACTCGTCTCCAAACAAACTGGTAATTTGTACAAGTCCCTTATCAGTTCTGTGATACTTAGCTTGCAGCTGTGAGGCAATTCACAGTCCTTCTTCTTTCACAAAGTGAAACACACTTTGCTCTGGTTTGGTTTCAAAGCGGGGAAAAATCAGCACACAAAAGGTCAAAGTCAGTAAAGCAGTCACGAAACACAACGATCAGATAATCCTCCACAATGGCCAAACCCACAGGCTGCTATTTATAGCAGCCTCACTAATTACCACAGCCCCAGCCAACCACAGGTGGCCTCATTTTCTCATTTTGATAATAATCTTTCAGTTGTTGTTGTCTATGCATCGCTCTCCGCATGCGTGGCTGTATCATTAACTCTTGTTCTGAATCCAAGGAAGAGCTAGATAATTGATCTCCTTCTGAGCTGTCTGCCCCACTCTCCTCCTCCCTGTCACTCATGTCTTCTTGGTCAGAGGAGCCTTCATCAGTAGATTCCACCAGGGGCAAAACAGGCCTGCAGCATGTGGATGTCTCCTCCACATCCACAGTCCTTGGGGCAGGAGCTGGGCCAGAGCTAACCACAACATCTACTACACTGTTCACTAGTTAGCTTTGCTTTCAGTTCAAGAAAATGTCTATCACTGTGAAGTCTTTTGAGGCTTAGCTATTTGAAGGACCGCTTGTCTCCTCAAATGCCTGCCTGCCCATCCTGTTTGTTCCAAAAGAGCTGGCATGCTTTGGTCCAGTCAGTTAAACAGTATCATCCAATGGGATTAAGGAAGTGGGCCTTCTTTCACTTGACATTTAGAATAACATCTCCCATAGATTCATATTGGCCCTCTCCTGATCCTCTTTAAATGGGCAAGTGGTAGAACCATGGTCAGAATGCAGGATTGCAGGCTAATTCTACCAATTGCCAGCAGTTCAACCTTGACTGGCTCAAAGTTAACTCAGCCTCCTTCCATCCTTCCCAGGTCAGTTGGAGGACTGGGATAGTTGAGAGGCAATAGGCTGATTCTGTAAACTGCTTAAAGAGGGCTGTAAAGCACTAGGAAGCATTATATATACCTAGGTGCTATTGTTATTTCTATTAAAAGCTGTCTTTTTTACCAAGGGAAGGACAAGAGTGGGACTGGGCCCCTTGTGGAAATGTTGCCTAGCAAAGAAGATGCTTCTCTTACTTTCTTACCCACTAGAGATAATGAGCATTCATAAGCAAACTCTGCCTGACTGCCAGTGTCTTTAAAGTAACTAGATAATGAGCAACAGTGCTGATTCTTGGGAGGTAAAATCTGTCACTCTGGCTCAAGCATAACCTCTTGGCTGCTACCTTCATTACTAGCTGCTATTTGGGGAGTCTTAGTTATGGGGCACAAGATTTTGCCCCGGAGTAGGCTTCAAAAATTTTAGCAGACGAGCTCCTCTGCCCGGTTGCTGGGTGGGTGTGGCCATAGTGGGTGTGGCCTAGTTAGCCTCCTGCACCACAGCAGGAGGGGGGCGTTTCTGCCCTCCCCAGTCTCTGAGGGCTTTCCTTGAGCCTCCAGGAAGGCAAAAACGGCCTCCCCCACACTCCAGAGGGTCTCCAGAGGTGGGAAACAGGCCCATTTCCGCCTTCCTGAACTTCTGGTAGACCCATTTTTCACCTTCTCCACACTTACCTTCATCCAAAAGGGGCTGTGTGGGGACTCCTGGGGGGACGGGGGGGATGGGGCAGTCAGGAGAGGGATTTGGGCTTCTCTGAACTGTACAGAATCTTAGCTAGAGGTTCTCCCAAACCCCTGTGAACCCCCAGCAGCCCACTCCTGATTCTGCCCAGATGTACATTCTAGTTACACCACTGCAAAGAGCAAAGTATAGTACAGTAGATCACCCTAACCAATGTATGGGGTGTATTTGGCTTCAGACCTTTCAAGGTATAATAATTTCAACAGCAAAAGTATCTGAAAAGGGAGGATGAGGGACCTGCCTAAAAATCATTTCACAATTCATTTCAAGGAAAAAAATTGGGATTTTTTTAAAAAAAAATGTGATTGAGATGAATACTTTGCATGAAATTCTTGAGGAAAATAGACAACCCTGACCTCTGCAACTCAGTTTCATTCTGTGGGGTCCCTGGCATTTTTGTACCCTCCAAAGGGAGTCTTTCTTGGAAGACTGCTTGCCCAGAAAAAAATAATACTGCCTTTGAACTTTCTTTTTGATCTCTCAGAGACTCCTTTTCTCGTGAGTCCAGTGGAAAAGAAACACAAGTCCATTATGCCTAGTTACATATGCAAAGAATGTAGAAGGCTAAGGAAGTTTGGACCTCTTCTGAAGTAAAGAAACAGCATAGAGGAAACCGAATGCCAGCCAACCTCTCAAATTAAAAGCTACCCGTCTAAGATGCAGTAGGGCTCTTGAAACACTTTTCAGGCTTGTGGGGAATCTTTTCTATCAAATATGGAAGCATACTATCATCCATAAACTGCATTTCACTTCTACAACTGTTTAAATATGGGGGTAAAAAAAGCCCCTCGAATGTCCGTTGGGAAACCTGTGAAGTCTAACTTAATGAAATAATGTTGCGCTCTTGCAGTTGCCTTTTCAGTCTCTGAAATATTGAGTTCCACATCTGTTTCAGCATGAAGACTTCAGGGGGACAGGGACTCTATAAATAAATGACATCATTCCTGCACTGAAGTGCAGCTACTTTTTTTCAACAAAATTCTCCAGTGTGTAAATTGTAATACAGTAGGCCATGAGGTAGGCCTAATTTTCAAGGCCTACTTTGTTTGATGGAGCCCGTAGCTCAGTGATTCAACACATACCTTAAATAAAACCATTTACCCAGGTGGACTACCAATTTCTGTGAACTTGAAGATGACATTTCAAGAAAGTTCTTCCTCCTTGAATACTTCCCCATTTAAAAAAGTTGTTCGCAAGTTTGTTTGTTTATCTGTTTATCTGTTTATCTATTTACCTATTTACCTATTTATCTGTTTACCTATTCATCTATTTATCTATTTACCTATTTATCTCTATCTATCTATCTATCTATCTATCTATCTATCTATCTATCTATCTATCTATTAGATTTCTATGCCACCCTTTTCAACCGACTCAGGGCAGCCTGCAACAAAGCGTTACAAGTAGCATTATTCTCTCCTTGTTTTGACTTCCCATAATTCTGTTTTACTAGTTGAGTATTCATAATCTTTCTATGAATGAAAATATAGACCAACATTCATCACATGGAAAGATAATCTAATGATATTCTTATTCCAGAACTGATGGAGGCTTCCTCTGTTGGCATCTCCCTAATATAAGATATGATATGATAAAGAGAAAAAAAATATCTAAGATTCAGAAAATATTCTGGCAGGGCTGGCTTAAAAGGTCCTATATATTGAATCAACAATTAACAGGATCAGTATGACTTTTGAAGGTATCTTCCTTAGAACTGTCCAGAGATTTTAAAGCTAAAGCTGACTGTAGATTTGTAGGTTCAAATCTCATCACCGGCTCAAGGTTGACTCAGCCTTCCTTCATTTTGGTGGGTAATATGAGGACCCAGATTGTGGGGGCAATATGCTGGCTCTGTTAAAAGGTGCTATTGCTAACATGTTGTAAGCCGCCCTGAGTCTAAGGAAAAGGGCAGCATAAAAAAAAATTGAATAAATGAATAAATTCTTAATTTTTGTTGGAATGATACAGAGAAGTTTAGTGTGACCCCTGCACACAATTGACCCACAATCTTTTGAAGTGTTGGGATTAGAATTAGCTAAATGAAAAAAATAATATGAGAATATGGCATGATGCTACATAAAGCACACTGACTATCATTTAATTAGGGAAAAAATGTTTTGAATCTCTAAAAAGATCTCACAGGAATTCTTAGAAAATAAAATATATGGTGCTTTGTTTAGAAGTACGACAATTGGTGACAAGAAAATGCAATGTCCAGACAGCATACTAGATAGCATAATAATCAGGAGTCTGAGAGTAACTCATTAGTTTGCTTTCTGATTGAATATATGTTTTAATTGCCATTTTATGATGAAATGATTTTCCTTTGCAGCTAGTTTATGAGAGTGACCACAACATGAGCTCAATATTTTAAATGTTCATTGGCATCCACTGGGTGGAGGAAGAGAGATTTGAAGTGGACAAGACAGTTGGCACAGCAACACTTCCCAGCCCTACTCACTTTGTATATACTGTACCTTGAAACATATGTAGAAAATGGGTCATGAGGCCTTGTCCTCCATATTACTATTCTGAGCCCCCCTTCCCCTAAGACCTCAATGCAACTGTGCAAATTCAACAACCCAAATTGTTGCGCCAACTCAGAAAGCTCAAACTGCCCAAGAAGCTGCTGATACAGTTCTACACTGGAATTATTGAGTCTGTCATCTGCACCTCTATAACTGTCTGGTTGAATTCTGCAACCCAACAAGGCAGATATAGATTTTAGAGGATAGAACTGCAGAAAAAACAATTGCTACCAACCTGCCTTCCATTGAGGACCTGTATACTGCACAAGTCAAAAAGAAGACTGTGAAAATATTTACAGACCCTTCACATCCTCAACACAAACTGCTTCAACTTCTACCCTCAAAACAATGTAATAGAAAACTGCACACCAGAACAACTAGACACAAGAACAGTTTTTTCCCCAAATGCCATCATTCTGCTAAACAAATAATTCCCTCAGCACTGTCAAACTATTTAGTAAGTCTGCACTACTATTAATCTTCTCATCATTCCCATCACTCATCTCCTCCCACAAATGACTGTATGACTTTGTGGCTTGTATCCTTACGATTTATATTGACTGGTTCCTAATATGATTTGATTGCTTATTTGTACCTGGACTACCATTAAGTGTTGTATCTTATGATTCTTGACGAACTTATCTTTTCTTTTATGTAAACTAAGAGCATATGCACCAATAAAATTCTATTCTATTCTATTCCATTCCATTCCATTCTATTATATTCCATTCTATTCTATTCTATTCTATTATATTCTTATGCATTGCACCCTTTTGGTCAATTTGCTGTTTAACTGCAGTTTTCCCCACCCTTTTCTTTCAGCTTTATGAACCATATCTAGCAAACCACAAATCAGTGTTTTCACACCACAGCATACATGCCAGCCGTGTTTGTTGGCCTGAGAACTATTACTGGTTGAATTTCTTGTACAGCTTAAACATTTGCACTTGGCAGCTCATTTTAAAAAAAAAAACCCAAACGATACTCAATACTCCCTATTGACACTTGGTTTTTGCTTCTCAGGGACAGGGTTTCCCTATCAAGCACAAATATACAGATTGTGGCAAGTTCTCAAAACCATAATGAAATCTCAGCTACGTGATGTAACAAGAGAGGGTTATTTGTCAAGGACCAATTGTACCGAAAGAGTAGAGTCCCACAAGTGAAAATGTGAGTCTTTGGTACGGCTACAAACACAATAAAATTGAGATGTGGCTATGTCAATAGTCACACACGCACATCTCACGAACAACAAATCAATCTCAAATCACAACAGAAATAAAACTTTTACTTAATCATTAAGACTGGTGGTGAGCAAACCACTGTTGTCTTGAGAAAGGGGATGTATGATATATGTAGAAACAAATTTAAAGCAAAGGGTTGTTTTCAGTAGATTCCGCGAGCACGTCAGTGAAATGTTCAGATCATAGCGAGGGTCATGTTTCCACTCCTACTGATTTAATGCTGACTTGACTGTTGTGAGATGTTGAATCTTTCTTACAGCACTTTGAGAAAGTAAGGCTACGCAGGCCAGACATTATTTAGGAAAACCATATCCCATCAGGCTGGCTGAGCAGTGGGACCAAGAGGGGAATTACCAACCACTGACTACTTGATGTATTAGCGAATTCCCTACAGGGGCCTGAAGTTCTAGAAATACATATGGCCTCGATTTTTCCCATTTTTCTGTAGACTAATCAACTGTCAAGGATAAAAATTATTTTAAAATAGCCAGTAGACTAAAACAGTAGGACTCACCTTTTTTAAACCTTTTTCAAGATACAGGCTGAGATACAACGACTCCCAATAAACTCAGTTTAAATATCATAAAACATAGAATTGCAGAGTTGAAAAGGACCTTGGAGGCCTTCTTCCATCCCCCTGCTCGAGCAGGAGACCCTATCACTGTGATGGCGAACCTATGGCAAGTGTGCCACAGGTGGCACACGGAGCCATATTGCAGGGCATATGAGGCGTTGCATGTATGCGCTAGCCAGCTGATTTTCAGTCTTGGGGGCTTCAGGGAAGTTTCCTTGAAGCCCTGGAGTGCAAGAAAACACCCAACGGGCAAAACAAATTCAGAAAAACAAACTTCTGGTTTGCCCATTGCGCTGTTTTTCACACTCTGGAGCCTTCAGGGAAGCTTCCTTGAACCCTCCAGAGTGCAAAAAACAGCACAACGGGAAAACCCGAAGTCCAGTTTTTTTAATCTTCTGGTTTGCCCATTTTTTCACCATCCCAGGCTTCACTGAGGGGCATGCAGGGCTAGTGCAGAGGGTGCACATGCATGGGGGAAGGGAATGGGCATGGGCACACATGCTAGCACACATACACACACCTCTTTTTGGCATGCAAACCAAAAAGGTTTCACCATCACTATCTTCAGAGAGGGGCAGCATACAAATCTAAATAATGATGATGATGATGATGATGATGATAATAATAATAAGAAGAAGAAGAAGAAGAAGAAAAACAACAAAAACAACAACAAAACAACAATAATAACTATTATTATTATTATTATTATTATTATTATTATTATTATTTATTATTGGTACGTAGCGTAACATAGTGATGTGCACGCAGCATACATCATGAAGTTACTCGAAACATCCTGAGAGCAAACCTTCAAAACACCAATAAGTATGACATACGGTACTTAAATCTGAGGTCTTAATATACTGAGCCACCAGCCAAGTAGCTGGATTCCCCCTCCCTCTTCCTTTTCTTATCCTTTTTTCTCCCAATCCTTCTCCCCCTTTTTTCCCTCTATTCTTTATTTTCTTATTCTTTGTTATTTCCAATGTGATATATATAATTATGTTAAAATAAATACTATGTACTTTCTTATGTATGCTCTTTTTTCTGTCTTTTTAATGTATAAAGTTAATGACTATTTTAAAAATCATCATCATCATCATCATCATCAGTGCCCTATCATATCAGACAAATGGCTGTCCAGTTTCTTTTTAAAAACCTCCAGTGATGAAGCATTCACAACTTCTGAAGGCAAGCTGCTCCACTGGTTGGTTGCTCTCACTGTTAGGAAATTTCTCCTTAGTTCTGGGTTGCTTCTCTCCTTGATGAGTTTCAATTTAATTAAGGAACAGGTCTATAATGAATAGTCTAACAATGATAGCAAATGGTTAACATCCAGCACATAGTGTTGCTAGTAGGTTGGACCAACTCCAAACCTCTGCTGGACAAAGTCATTTCAGGAGGTAGTTTGGGAGTTTTTAGAATTAAATCTTTTGAACTGATGCTTCAGCCTTCCAGAGCAAGGTTTTCTTTTCCTAAAGTTCACAAAGGTGAACAATACATAAATCATCCAAAATCCAAAAACGTAGACCTGAAAGAATATAAACAGTAAGAAACGGTCTTGTAATCAGAACCATGATTATCACCCAACCTGAACACCTTCAAGAAGTACTCTGATCCTTCCGGTTTTATTTCAGTTCCCACCACAGGCAGATTCCTACCAGTACAGTCCACTCTGCCCTTCTGGTAGTGGCCCACCGATTGCATAATTTGTGCACAAAGGCTCCAGTGGTGTCTATTTTTCCAAATGTTTGCTTTTTTTTTTTTGTTTCCTGCACATGTGTGGAATAGAAATCTCACAAGGGGACGCTTACGTGTGAGATTTCAGCAATTTTTTGCTTCTTAATGCCAGGCCCCCCATGAGATTTTGCTTCTACATATGCGCAGGAAGCAAAATCATATGCATGTGTGACATTTGGCTTCTGCACATGTGCAGCAAGTGAAATCATGCATGAAGATGCTCTCACACACAAGATTTTGCCGATTTTCATGCGCAGAAGCAAAGAAATTGCCAGAAATCGGTGAAATCTTGCATGCAAGAGGGTCCTTGCATGAGATTTTGCTTGCTGTGCATATGTAGAAGCGAAATCTCATGCTGATGCGCATGTGCATACTCACTGGACGCACCCATGCCCGTGATGATCCCAGAGGGCATACCAGTAATGGCCGGTAAGTGGAACCCCCGCCTGTTGGAGACCTCTGCTGTAAGTAAAGAGATTTATGAAAGGACATTCACAGCATAGTCATAAAAAGGAAGAGGAATGATCATAAGAGAAAAGACTGAAATTTATTAAAGAGAGAAAATGAGAAAGGTCATTCAAAATGCATCTGTGGTTATCAGCTAAGCATTCTTTGGGAAATTTCTTAGCAAGACACCTTTGAGAAGGTCACTTTCCTAGTTATCGTATGTCTCACTTTAGATTCCAGGGGAAAAATGCATTTAGAATGGCAAAAATTACTTATGTCCTAAATCACCAAGAACTTTAAGAAAGCACTAGACTTTTGAACTCTACCCTGAAGCAGACCTGGAGCTACTGAAATGATTTGGTCAACATTTTCAAGTTCTAATTACTCAGTGGGCACATACAGAAATAATAAAATATTAGAATTGGAAGGGACCTCGGAGGACTCCTCTTGAGAAGGAGACCAATTCATTTCAGACAAGTGGTCATCCAGTCTGTTCTTAAGAACCTCCAGTGATGTAGCACTCACAACTTCTGAAGACAAGTCATTCCATTGGTTGATTCTTCTCACTGCTAAGAAGCTTCTCCTTAGTTCTAGGTTATTTTTCTCCTTGATTAGTTCCCATCCATTGCTTCTTGTCCTGCCTTGTTCTAGAGCAGTTATGGGAAACCTATGGCATACAAGCCACAGGTAGCACACAGGGCCATATTGGAGGGCATGTGAGGCGTTGCCTTATGTCGGTTCCAACGTGCATGCACGTACTGCTCAGCTGATTTTTGGCCTTATGGAAGGCCGTTTCGCTCTCCAGGGGCTTCAGGGAAGTTTCCCTAAAGTCCCGTAGTATGACAAACAGCCCTATGGGCAAATCGGAAGTTCAGAAAAACAAACTTTCAGTTTGCGTGTTGTGCTGTTTTTTGCACTCAGGATGAATTTTCAGAAATAGCATCCTCAGCATTGTAAATCAGATTGTTTCGAAAAGGACTCTTTCTAACAGTTGGGTTGGCAATATATAAACCAATAATGTGTGTTAATGTATATGGCTTTAATTGAGCTATGTCTGATTGGCTGATGGTGTTGCAGACTGCCGTAAGAGGGAGCTAGAGATCATAGTTTATTCTCTCTGTCTCTGTCACTCTCTCTGTGTTACTCTCTGTTAGTTTGCTCTGCATTCTCTTTGCATTCTATGTAGTTATGTGTTATAGCTAAACTGTGTTTAGGCTTGATATCTTTGTTTATTGCTTATGATAAAGACAACTGGTAAGAAGACTTTGATATTATTTGGATTGTTATTCTGATTATCATGTGTATGACTTTGAATGTTTATCGGAATGTGCTATTTCTTAAAGTAAACTTTAACTTACATTAGTGTATTTGTGTGTGACTGAATAGTTACTCATAACTATTCTCAGTAAACTTTTCTGTGAGCATAACTTTGGTAACCAAGGAATACTCTGTGCATACATTAACAAATTCCATTCCATTCAAAATAGGATTAATCTTAACTTTTACAACCAATGATGTACTTTCAATTACTTTAAAGGTGAGAGTGCAGTTTAATGAGACACAAGCATGATCAAAGACAATGGCTTTCATTTTAAAGGAAGCTTCTGGTCCTCCTATCTTCTACTCTATTTTTCCCCCTACGGAAATCGCACTGATAATATGTACCTCTGAAAAAGGTAAAATTTCTTTCCACAAATAATTGAATTATAACCCCCAGGAGTGTCATGATCTGTATAATATGACACATCAATCTGGAATTATTATTTCCTTTAATAATTCCCCTTCTTAGACTTCCATTGATCTCTTTCTTGTGCCTGCATTACTCTGAAACATCTGTGTTTTCCTTTAATTCACCATCATGCCTTATTTGAAGAGTCTGTAAATTTTGTGCTTCTCCAAAATATATAGATAATTGATTCCAGGAGCGAATGCCCATAACAAATCATATTGCTGTAACTCCCCTTGATTTAATGATGCACAATGCTTTCTTAGGCAAAGACCATTATATTATTAACATTTATATGCCAGATTTTTTGTGGGGGGGGGAGGGGGAGGTTAGAATGATTTGTATTTCGAGGGGAATGGAGGGAAATTTCTTTTGGAATGTAAAATGAAAAGGGATGAAATCTAAAAGTGGACAAATATGTTGAAGGGATTTACAATGATTCTTTCTAATGAAAAGTATATTATTCAGATGCCTTCCCTGCCTAGAAGATGGAGAATTTGTTTCAGAAATGGAGGTTGCGAATGTTTTTTCTGAATGCCAGTCATTCCCCTATGGAAGAACTTGAGGAAGAGCCCCAGAGCACATAATATAACTAAGAAGCCATTTGTTCAAGCCCTAGTACTAAGCTTTTAAAGATTCAACCTTGTCCAATGATTTCATTCTCAGTTATCAGAATTCAGAATCATGTCCAAAGTGTCCGGAAAGCAGATAATAATAATAATAATTATTATTATTATTATTATTATTATTATTATTATTATTATTATGTCAGTACAACACAGCAAACGAGATCACGACGAAATATGAAATCCAGCTTAGTGATCTCGTTTTCTGTGTTGTACTGACATAATAATAATAATAATAATAATAATAATAATAATAATAATAATTTATTAGATTTGTATGCCGCCTCTCTCTGAAGACTCGGAGCGGCTCACAACAAACAATATACAGTGTACAAATCCAATGTTTAAAAAACAGTTTTAAAAAACCCTTATAATAAAAAGCAATCATACAACCCAAACAAACCATACATAAACCATAATAGCTGAGGGGTATATCAATTTCCCCATGCCTGGTAACTTAGGTGGGTTTTCAGGAGCTTACGAAAGGCAAGGAGGGTGGAGGCAGTCCTAATCTCTGGGGGGAGTTGATTCCAGAGGGCCAGGGCCTCCACAAAGAAGACTCTTCTCCTGGGTCCTGCCAGACGGCATTGTTTAGTCGAAGATACCTGGAGAAGACCAACTCTGTGGGACCTAATCGGTCGCTGGGATTCATGCGACAGAAGGCAGTCCCGAAGATATTCTAGTCCATTGCCATGTAGGGCTTTATAGGTCATAACCAGCTAAGAAAGGAAAGGTCAACCACAGCGTAATGTAGATGAAATCTTTAATTCCAAGCTTCCAGCACTAACCAACTATCATTCAGTGTTTAACACAAATGAGTATATTGTCAGCAGCAAACATCCTGTGCTCCCACCACCTATTTAAAGATATCCTGCGCTCCACCCCTCCACTGACGTCATGTAACACAAGTCATGATTCATTAACTCCCAGTGTGCTGTACATATGCTCCAATGCTGCGCCCATGCCTCCGACATCCCAAAGGCCATAATGGCCGCTGCCTTACAGCTGGGCAGCAGCAAACTCATCTCCATGCTCTGGCGGCATCACAAAGCTTCCAGAATAGAGCAGCGCTTATGGAAGCCTGGTGAAGTTTCCAGGACACCACCAGTATGCACGTGTTTTGCCCCAGCACCAAGCTCCGAATAGTTACATAAACATCCAAACATAATATGTTTTAGTCAGTAAAGCAAAATCTCATAATAACTTCTTAAAAATGTACACAGCACAAGATAGACATAAGTTATTCTGTTAAAAAAAAACCCCAGTTGTTAATTCACTATCTTAACGGTTGGCCAAAGTCCAAGAGATGATTGGCAAGTCTTACTGTACTTGACATAAGTCTCAAAATTACAAAATGCAAGAGACAAGATCCATGCTAGAATGCAAAGTAAAAACTCAGAAGTCAAGATTCAGAAGCCACATTTGCAAGAAACAAAATCTGGGCTGGAATGCAAACTGGAGCTACGGAAGCCAAGATTCAGGAACGACGATACCAACTGGAAATACAGAAGTCAAGATTCAGGAATGACAATGCAAGATTCAGGAGTTACAATACAAGATTCAAGAGTCATGAAGCAAGATTGAGTATATGTTGAGTGTATGAACTTGAGTATATCTTGGAATTGGAAAATGTAGATAGCATTAGCAATAGCACTTAGACCTATACACCACTTCACAGTTCTTTACAGCTCTCTCTAAGTGGTTTAAAGAATCAGCATATTGCCCCCAACAATCTGGGTCCAACCTTACCAACCTTAGAAGGATAGAAAGGTGAATCAACCTTGAGCCAGTGAAAATCAAACTCCTGAGTCCTGACAGTCAGAAGAATTAACATAGAATATTGCATTCTAATCACTGCAGCACCATGGCTCATTATATTTGTGACTGGGTCTATTCAACACTTAGAATTGAAGTACAGTGTCTCTTCCTCAAGCTATCACATGTGTTACACATGCCTATTTATGAGTACTTCATACCAAATTCAGTAGGACTGGCTCAAATAAGCAAGTAAGCACACACCAGCTGTGTAACAAATTTTACATTTGTTCTAATTTATTTAATTAGATTTCTATGCCACCATTCTCAACTGACTCAGGGAAGTATAGATGGCATTGATTCTATCTATTGTAATGTAGGAACTGACAGGTTCCTACTCATGCTTGTAATTCAGTCAAGGTATACACCTTTTTTTAAAAAAGATGACTGAATCTCTAAAATTCTCCTTCAGTCTTCAGTCTACAGAGACATACAAATTTTCAACTATATCAGTAAATATCTACATAGGTTTCCTCCCTTTAAAGTGCTTTCAATTATACATGGGAACATATAGTATTATCCACAAAATATCTTTGGCAGAAAAGGTATTCTTGGAGTTTTGC
The DNA here is from genome assembly GCF_031021105.1 of Erythrolamprus reginae. Classification (NCBI taxonomy): domain Eukaryota; kingdom Metazoa; phylum Chordata; class Lepidosauria; order Squamata; family Dipsadidae; genus Erythrolamprus; species Erythrolamprus reginae. The sequence goes on from NC_091950.1 coordinate 252,824,232, forward strand.
CTAGGAAAAAAAATATTCTAACTCTTATAGGCATTCTTGGCTTCAATATAAAGACTCTTGGAGAGCAATATATCCAACTTCGATTTTGCTTATGCATCCTGCCACATCAGTCTTTTATTTGAACTCGGTGTCTTCAAAAATCATGTAACAATTTAATGTTCCTCCCCATATTTTTAGTCTCTAGATGTAGGAATTCACCCTCAGAATCTTTATTTTAAAAGGAAATACCTATCATACAAATGCTTGTCACATAAAATAGTTATTTCTGCCCTCTATGGAAGGAATGTATATAATGTGAAATATGGGTATCTTCCTTACAGAAATTCAGCTCTGGTGATAGATCTGATTTTTTTGCTTATTTGGGGAAAAAGTTGATAATTATCAGGGCTTTCTATTGGAAGGTCCTCTAGATTAAGTATCTAGAACATGGACGTTGAACCTCAAAAAAATAAAGGGAACACTCAAATAACACATCCTAGATCTGAATGAATGAAATATTCTCATTGAATACTTTGTTCTGTACAAAGTGGAATGTGCACAACAGCATGTGAAATTGATTGTCAATCAGTGTTGCTTCCTAAGTGGACAGTTTAATTTCACATAACTTTGATTTACTTGGAGTTTTATTGTGTTGTTTAAGCATTCCCTTAATTTTTTTTTGAACAGTGTACAGTGATACCTTGTCTTATGAACTTAATTGGTTCTGGGAGGAGGTGCATAAGGTGAAAAGTTCGTAAGACGAAACAATGTTTCCCATAGGAATCAATGGAAAACCGATTAAAGCGTGCAAGCCCAAAATTTAACCCTTTTTCAAGCCAAAGCGCCCGTTTTTGCACTGATGGGATTCCCCTGAAGCTCCCCTCCATGGGAAACCCCACCTCCTGACTTCCGCGTTTTTGCGATGCTGTAGGGAAATCCCAGGAGGGGAATCCCAGTATCACAAAAACGGGCGCTCCGCTGGCAATGGAAGTCCAGAGGTGGGGTTTCCCAGCGAGGGAAGCCTCAGCAAAATTGCACCATCACAAAAACATGGAAGTCCTCGAAACCCTACCTCTGGACTTCTGTGTTTTTGCGATGGTGCGATTTTGTGCCATCGCCGATAGCGCGGCATGTATTCAACTTTGTTAAGACGCTCGAGGGGGGGAGGAAAAAACCCCAAACAAACGCAGATAACAGCGACAAGTGTATTATTTGACTTTCTAAGTCCCAACACATGGTCCATAAACGCAGGAAACCTCCCAATTTACTCCCTGCTTTTGGACCCACGGTGAAGGGGACAGGGGGATGGAGGGAACGAGAAGAGGCAGAGATGCAAAAAGAGTCAAGTTTGGTATCTTGGAACTGCAAGAACTGTTCAGCAGTTCAAATCTCACCACTGGCTCAAGGTTGACTCAGCCTTCCATCCTTCCAAGGTGGGTAAAATGAGGAGCCAGATTTTTGGGGGCAATATGCTGATTCTGCAAACCACTTAGAGAGGGCTGTAAAAAGCACTTGAAGTGGTATATAAGTCTAAATGCTATTGCAATTTTGCCATGTAAGATTTGATGAAGTCTCACTCAACCAGGACCCTAGTATGAAGCCGAAAGCACCAGCCTGAAGATGACGAGTGGGACCTCATCAAAACATCGCCAAGATTCAATATGCTGATTCTGCAAACCACTTAGAGAGGGCTGTAAAAAGCACTTGAAGTGGTATATAAGTCTAAATGCTATTGCTATTTTGTCATGTAAGATTGATAGAATCTTAGTGATGTTTTGATGAGGTCTCACTCAATGAGGACCATAGCATGAAGCCGAAAGCACCATCCTGAAGATGACGAGTGGGACCTCATCAAAACATCGCCAAGATTCTATCACAGGAAAATACCCAAATACGCCAAGATCTACATACCTATACCCCTGAAAATCTACATATGTATGTATGCATGTATGCATGTATGCATGTATGCATGTATGCATGTATGCATGTATGTATAGTATATGTATATGTGTTTATATGTATGTATGTATGTATGTATGTATGTATGTAGCTAGATAGATAGATAGATAGATAGATAGATAGATAGATAGACAGACAGACAGACAGACAGACAGACAGACAGACAGACAGACAGATTATGATAGATAGATAGATAGATAGATAGATAGATAGATAGATAGATAGATAGATAGATAGATAGATAGATAGATAGACAGACAGACGATAGATAGATAGATAGATAGACAGACAGACAGACAGACAGACAGACAGACAGACGATGATAGATAGATAGATAGATAGATAGATAGATAGATAGATAGATAGATAGATAGATAGATAGATAGATAGATAGACAGACAGACAGACAGACAGACAGACAGACAGGTAGATAGATAGTAGATACATACATACATACATACATACATACATACATACATACATACAAACACACATACATACACACAAACACATACACACACATGAAAGCTGATTCTTTTTCTGAGTCTGATGCTTTTTCTGTTGCTAAGCGTAGTATTAAGAATCATCAATTCATGTTGCATACTGACATTTAACATGAGTTTGGTAACATTCATCAATGTGAAAGAGTTAACCTCTTAACCCTAGTTTATATTTTCCCTCCTACATTCAGAAATTTGCCTGCCAACTCCATTGTTTGCTTTTGTTCTGCTTGGTTGCCTCAAAAGTGCTCCAGATGGTTTATCTCTACCACATTTGGGATACCTCCCAAACCCTTTGACTAAATTGGGTTTCACAGAATATTGGGGAGGAGGGGGAGGGAAAGAAGATTCTTCCCAGTCGAAGACTTCTCATCTTAACTTTGACAAACTTTGGACATCAGCCAAAGAAAAACCAAGTAACTTGGCTAAATCCACGTGGGAAGTCTGTGGTTAAAGGCAGAAATTGAACCCAGGTTTCTGGCAAATTAACTAGCAAACTTGTGGCTTTCTCCTTTACTTGGGTTGCTGCAGTTAGCCAGAGGCATGCAAAATACATGTCTTGTGCCATTGCTCTGCCAGGCTAACTGTTAAACTATATAAGCCATAGAGTGAAATCTTGAACAACTTCAGACATGTCAGAAGACTATTTTGGCCAGAAACCTCCTTGATTCTTCATGCTCAGCTCCATTTCACTTGCTCCTTCTGTGCAGAATTTAATTGTTAGCCAGCGCAGTAGAGAATCTGTGCTGTCCGTTCTTCCTTTGACCTTTCTTCATTCTTTTGAAAAAGAACACAGACCTTTGCAATGGATCTCTGTGCCTCCCATAATCCCCATGATGTTCTTGCTAACTCTACATTTTATAAATTTGGAGGTGTTGCTCTTCTCAATCTTTTATTCTCCATAAATCAAAGCCTAAGTCCGTTCCTCACTCTGTTTCTGAAATTTGTGTCCCTTTGAAGATGACACATTAGGAATTTCAAACACATACAGAATATCCATCTACCCACCCATACTGCAGACCAGGGGTCCCCAAACGTTTTACACAGGGGGCCAGTTCACTGTCCCTCAGACTGTTGGAGGGCCTGACTATAAAAAAAACCTGCAGTTTTCTTAATGCCGCCGCCTTGAGGGAGGAGGAGGAGGTGAAGTGGAGCAAGTCCCCAACTCCTTGCCGAGTTTTCTCTTTCTTTCTCTCTTTCTTCCTTCCTCTCCTTTTTCTTTCTCTCTTTCTCTCTTTCTCACTCTCTCATTTTCTTTCTCTCTCTCTCACTCACTCTATCTCTCCCTCTTCCTCTCACCCTCTCTATCTCTCCCTTTCTTTCTTTCTTTCTTTCTTTCTTTCTTTCTCTCTCTCTCTCTCTCTGTCCCTCTCTCTCTTGCTTTCTTTCTCTCTCACTCACTGTTTCTCTTGTTTTTTTTCTCTCTCTCTCTCCCTATCTCTTTCTCTCTCTCTCTTTTCGCTCTTTCTTTCACCCACCGCCGTAGCCTCCAGCCAAGCTGGCAGCAGTCGCCACAAGTTCCTCGGGTGGGTTCTGCCACTTTCTAATAGTCTCTGCACTTTCTATGGCTGCCTGTCTGGGCTGCCTAGAGGGAGTGGCAGCTCCCACCCAAGGAACCTGAAGCGATGGCTGCTGGCGGGAGAAGGAAAGGGAGCTGCGGCTGCCCCCGCCCACCGCGGATGGGCAGGTGCTGAGCCTCTCGGTTGTGGCCTCTCCACCCCATCCCCCTGCCATCCCACAAGGGGATGGGGAGTGCGTGCATACACGCAGCATTCAGAATAAGAAAAACCTTTGCCATTCAAAAAAAGAAAAACTTTAGCCAGCCTCACACATTCATCGCTTCCTGCCCCCAACTCCAACGCCTGGCTCCATGTAAAATCTCGTGTGCTGCCACGGGCCGGATAAATTGCCTCAGCGGACCGCATCCGGCCCCCGGGCCATAGTTTGGGGACCGCTGCTCCAGACAAATGCACAGACATGCAGTATGTGTCCTCCCCTTTACTTTACATGAAAGAAATCCCTCACGGGTTCATTTTATTGTAAGCACAGATATGGATTGATTCTCAACCAGGATCACAATGAATGATTTTTTTCTCACCTTCCATGGTGGGGTTGAGTTTGAATAAGAGACGCACCTAATATTTGTATCGAATGTGGAAAACTCTTCAGCTAGAGCAACTGAGAGTTTTCTCGACATTAATTGCAGGTATGGGCAACAATTCCCACAATTCCCATGCCATAGTCCCATTCATTTTCCAGAGTACGACAACACATAACATAAAACTGAGTTTAGATGGAGATTCCTCAGACAACACTACTCACAGTCACTCATGCCCTCATCACCTCGAGGTTCGACTACTGTAATGCTCTCTACATGGGGCTACCTTTGAAAAGTGTTCGGAAACTTCAGATCGTGCGGAATGCAGCTGCGAGAGCAATCATGGGCTTCCCTAGGTATGCCCATGTTACACCAACACTCCGCAGTCTGCATTGGTTGCCGATCAATTTCTGGTCACAATTAAAAGTGTTGGTTATGACCTATAAAGCCCTTCATGGCATCGGGCAGAATATCTCCGGGGCCGTCTTCTGCCGCACGAATCCCAGCGACAGGTTAGGTCCCACAGAGTCGGCCTTCCCCAGGTCCCATTGACTAAACAATGTTGTCTGGCGGGACCCAGGAGAAGAGCCTTCTCTGTGGCGGCCCCGACCCTCTGGAACCAGCTCCCCCCAGAGATTAGAATTGCTCCCACCATCCTTGCCTTCCGCAAGCTCCTTAAAACCCACCTCTGTCATCAGGCATGGGGGAATTGAGATATTCCTTTCCCCCCAGGCCTATACAAGTTATGCATGGTATGTTTGTGTGTATGTTTTGTTTTTTAATAAGGGTTTTTTAATGATTTTTAACTATTAGATTTGTAATATATTGTTTCTGTGAGCCGCCACGAGTCTGCGGAGAGGGGCGGCATACAAATCTAATAAATAATAATAATAAATAATAACAGAAATTCCCCAGCCACTGTGAAATAGCTGCTAAGTCCTTAGAAAAAAAGGCATAATATGAATATAAACTGAATTATCACTTCCCTGCCTTACAAACTCTCTCCCCATCCCCTCATCAACCCTTTTTTTCTGTCTCTGCTCAAGAACATTACAAACGCAGGGGGGGAGGGATGAAGACAAAGAAAGGTAAACTTGGCTAGAAGAATTAATTCTGAATCTACATATTCAATTTTGAAACACTAAACTGTATAAAAAGACTACTGTATTTTCTGGAGTATAAGACGCACCTTTTTCCTCCCTAAAAGAGGCTGATAATTTGGGTGCATCTATACGCTGAATGTAGCTTGTTTTTTCAACCCTAGCTAGCTGCTAACGATCTTTCCAGTTCTTACCTTACAGGCTCTTTCATTGTTTCTCTCTGCAAAGAATGTTTTCCAAGCCCTAAGTCTTTGCAGGTTTTTTTCCATTGCTCTAACTTGCTCCGAATAAGTTTCTTTCCAGCCCTAACCAGTTGCTAACAATGTTTCCAACTCTTACCAACTTGCAAGCTCTTTCGTTGTTATTCTCTGCAAACAATATTTTCTAAGCCCTAAGTCTTTGCAGGATTTTTTCCATTGCTCTACTGGCTCCAAATGTTTCTTTCCAGGTTCTAATGATGTTCCCAACTCTTACTAGCTTGCAAGTTCTTTCATTGTTACTCTCTCTTAATAAGGTTTTTTTAAGCCCTAACTAGGGGATAAAGTAATGTGCTGAAGCTGACCAGACTAAGGACACTAGCCAGATGAATACCTGGTAAGGAGATTCTTTTCCCCGTTTTCCTCCCCAAAAACTAAGGTGCATCTTGTATTCCGGTGTGTTTATACTCAGAACAAAATGATACCATTATAAAGTAATTTATCCTCCTACTTGCATGCAGGTGGTCAGAATACTATTTTAATGTCCCTTTTAAAGACATGAAAATTATACCTCTTCTGTCCATTCCAAGCAATGGCAGTTGCTGTTCTGTTGGGCTCTCTGGTAGAATCCTCCCAAAAATTCACAGGTACAAATTTCAGACACACACACGTTTGAAAATTCAAAACAATGTTCTTTATAATGAAAATTCACTTAAACCAAGCCCTCTTTTGGTATAGCAAAGAGCACTCGTCTCCAAACAAACTGGTAATTTGTACAAGTCCCTTATCAAGTTCTGTGATACTTAGCTTGCAGCTGTGAGGCAATTCACAGTCCTTCTTCTTTCACAAAGTGACACACACTTTGCTCTGGTTTAGTTTCAAAGCGGGGGGAAATCAGCACACAAAAAGTCAAAGTCAGTAAAGCAGTCACGAAACACAACGATCAGATAATCCTCCACAATGGCCAAACCCACAGGCTGCTATTTATAGCAGCCTCACTAATTACCACAGCCCCACCCAACCACAGGTGGCCTCATTTTCTTTGATAATAATCTCTCAGTTGTTGTTGCCTATGCATCGCTCTCCTCATGCATGGCTGTATCATTAACTCTTGTTCTGAATCCAAGGAGGAGCTAGATAATTGATCTCCTTCTGAGCTGTCTGCCACACTCTCCTCCTCCCTGTCACTCATGTCTTCTTGGTCAGAGGAGCCTTCATCATCAGATTCCACCAGGGGCAAAACAGGCCTGCAGCATGTGGATGTCTCCCCCACATCCACAGTCCTTGGGGCAGGAGCAGGGCCAGAGCTAACCGCAACAGTTGCAGAAGCTCAAAATTTACTTGAAATGTATGCAACAAGTTCCTTCTGAGATTTTAGAAGGAACTTGTATGAAACATTTGCATCATTCCAGAATCAATTCCAGAGGAGTTGGCATTTCTGTGGCTCCAGGATCTGCTGTAAACCTGGAATGGATTTTTATTTTATTTTATTTTATTTGCACTTTCCTTTGGTTAGTTGAAGTAACTACTGACTGAATTAGTATTACATAGCTGGCTTCAAAATGGTCTGATTTTGAAGGGGTGTCAAACTGGTGGCCTGCAGGCTGGATGTGTCACACATGGGCCACGCCCACCCCAGCTCCCCAAAGGCAAAAAACCCCATCACGATACGTCACAATTCATCCCATGACAAGATCGAGTTTGACACCCATAGAGCAGTGTTTCCCAACCTTGGCAACTTGAAGCTATCTGGACTTCAACTCCCAGAATTCCCCAGCCAATGTTCGCTGGCTGGGGAATTCTGGGAGTTGAAGTCCAAATAGCTTCAAGTTGCCAAGGTTGGGAAACACTGCCATAGAGCATGGAAATGCTACAAAGAAAATAGGAATAATTGATAATAACTGATAACATAAATCAATTGTTTCTCAATCTTGCCAACTTTAAGCTGTGTGGGCTTCACCCTTCAGAATTCTTCAGCCAGCACTGGGAAGCATTTCTATAAACCATCTATTTGGAAAAGCTCTTTGCACTCATCATGTACATATATATTGCTTAAAATTCCTCATGCAAAGAGGAAAAAACAGCAACATGGAATGAAGTAAAATAAATAAGGATTTTTCTGACTCTTACCCTTTCACTTCTTAATCATTCACTGACTTTGGACATGGAACAGAAAGATCTAGCTCATGATTCAGAATCCATGGTGATAGGGAGTGAAATTCAATTCAGGTTTCTGGCAAACTAGCAGCCAAATGTGAGTTTTCCCTCCTGATTTTTCCAGTTAACCAGAGGTTTGTGTTATCATTGATATGTGAAACTGTCCTGAGAAATACTGATAGTAATTTTACTTTAAAAAACCATCTTCCCCTCTCTCCTCCTCCTCCTCCTCCTCCTCCTCCTCCTCCCTCCTGTTCTGAGGTTTTCCTGTGAAATACAGTCTTCAACCTTCTATTAAATTTCCCATCCATTCTTAGTGGCTATTTTACTGCCAAATAAATTCACTTCATTTTTTTTCTGCTTTTGGGAGTAACCATAGGAAATAGCTCCTTCCTGAGAAGTGACACAATTTGGTCCTGCATCCTGCAAAGACAAATTTGTGGTAGATTCAGCTGCATTAAATATTGTTGTTTCGCAAATCTGGATGTAGAGGAGGATGCAGATAATCTTCATGGTATTCTCCATTAACACAATATCTTCTTGCTGATAAAAAAATGACGTCTCAGAGATCAGGAGAAGGGACTGATCTCAGGCTGTCCAGAACTTTACTTGGGATTTCCAATTTGCCTTGGTGGTGCATCAGTTAGAATGCAGTATTGCAAACAAACTTTGCCCACAGCCTGGAGTTCGATCCTGATGGAGCTCAAGGTTGACTCAGTCTTGCATCCTCCTGAAGTCAATAACATGGGGACCCAGATTACTGACATTGAAAATTGCCCAGAGGGAGCTATAAAGCACAGTGCTATTGCTATTTTTCAAATGATCTTTCCACACAAGACTGAAAATTTATCTGGTTTTTCTTCTGCAAGGAAACACGTACATTTCTGACTGTCACGGGATAAACCTGTTTGGAAATGACCTGGAAGAGGCAAGCGATATTTTGGCCCATGAGTCCGTGGTAAAGTCCCTGGTTCCCCTGGTCACCTTGCTGAAGGACTTTGGACCAAACTACTTCTTCCCTACTTCTTCCTTAAAGCCCTACATGGCTTAAGACCAGATTATTTACGGGACTGTCTTCGGCCTCACATGCCCCAGTGACCAGTCAGATCCCACAGAGTTGGCCTTCTCCAAGTCCTGTCGACCAAACAGTGTTGGCTGGCGAGATCGTGGGGAAGAGCCTTCTCTGTGGGGGCTCCAGGTCTCTGGAATCAACTTCCCCTGGAGATCCGCACAGCCCTAACCCTCTGGCCTTCTGAAAGGTCCTAAAAATGTGGCCTTGCCGCCAGAGCCGTTGAGCAACAACACAATGCTCCAACCCAAATCAACAAAAGGTTGATATATGAATGTTTTATGACTGAATGTTTATAGGAAGGCTTTTATGATAATTCATTGACAGCTGAATGTTTTTAATTTATGGGGTTTTATTGATTGTATAATGTTTTTTATCTTGTATGCCTCCCTGAGTCCATTGGAGAAGGGCGGCATATAAATCTAATCTAATCTAATCTAATCAATTCAATTCAATTCTTCCAGCCCAGGCTTCACATAAAGACAGCAGAGAGAAGGCAGGCAGGTAGGCAAAACTGTAGGGAACACAATCCCAAGAAAAGGCACTGGGGGCAAAGCAGGTATCCCCAAGTTGGAAGGGAGCGCAGAGCAGCGTGAAAGGGTCAGGGCAAGGGGCGAGGGGCAGGTTCTGCTGGGAGTTTTTCCTGCTTTAAGAAGAAAGCTATTTCTCCTTGTACATGTTTTATTGTACCTGCATTTTTAGATGTTTGTTATCCTTCAGAGGAAAAACTCTCCTGGGGTTGGATGGCATCACAGGGAACTTAGACCAATTCACAGAAGATAATGTAATAAATGGTTCCTGACAGACAGATTAACAGAGTTGGAAGGGATCTTGCAGGTCATCTAGTCCAACCCCCTGCCCCATCTGGAGACCCTACATCTGCCTCTACCTATGATAGAACTCACAACCTCCTGATTGTGAGGCAAGAGCTCCACCTCTAGGCCACAGCAGCTGGGTATTAACTCCATTATAAAAGAAAAAAGCAAGTTTCTCATTGTCCATTGCTCTTGAATCCTTCCTATTGGCTTTCCAGAGGGATTTGGTTAGCTGGCCTTGAAAGCATTGCGCTGAATTTAATAGAATTTAATAGAATTTAATCAAGATCCACCTATATTGCCAGGCATGGGGGAACTAAGATATCTCCCCCAGGCTTTCTTATATTTTATGTTTGGTATGCATGTGTTGTATGGTTTTTAACAGTTGGGTTTTTTTATATAATTTTTATTATTAGATTTGTTCCATTGTTATACTGTTTTTACTACTGTTGTGAGCCTCCCCGAGTCTTCGGAGAGGGGCGGCATACAAATCTAACATATTATTATTATTATTATTATTATTATTATTATTATTATTATTATTATCAGTGCCAAATTTAAATTCCAATATTTAAGTACCAAAGGCACTTAAAATATCAGCTTAAAGCAGAATACAAGCAAAATTGAAAGAAATAAGAAAGAAGTGTGTGACAATTTTAAAGTAAATGGGCAATTTACAAATAAAACAATCCACTTTAAATTTTCATTCTTTTTTTTAAAAAAAATTGATTGGGCACCGATATTAGCCTTAAAAATTGTGAAATGTCAAAGCAAGGTTTAGAATGACAATCATTTATAAATGACAAATTGTTATAATATTGCTGTAAATTTAGATTGTGAACATTTTGAAAAAAATAATTTCTAATCTAATTTGGTACTTTTCTTTCCAATGGAAGGAGCACTGTCTGTATTAATATCATTGAAGTACAACAGCTCGTAAATGAAAGAGCCAGAAAAAAAAGCAGTCAAATACATCATTTTCACCTTGTAATACAGTGGTATCTCATGATACGAACCCCTCGTCTTATGAACAACCTGAGATATGAACCCGGGGTTCAGAAATTTTTTGCCTCTTCTTACGAACTTTTTTCTTCTTACGAACACGAGCCCAGGTCCGTGGCCTCTCTAACTGCGCGTGCGCAAACTTACTGATGCAGGGATTCTCCTGCCTTGAGACTACCCCAGGGGATTTCCAATTCGTTTCCCACAGCCCCGCCCCTCAATTCTCTGCCGAAAATACAAAGCCGGGCTGCCAATGCTGCTGCCGAAGGAGGCTGGAGCCTCCCGTTCTCTCCCCCACCTCGCCGCCCCTCGTATCCTGGGTTTAGCGCTGGGGAGGGTGACAGACTGCCGTTCTGCTCCCCCCAGCACAAAAGAAAAAACTTCCCAGAAAAAACTTCGTAGCGCTGCTACTGAATGAGGCTGCAGACTCCCGTTCTTCCCTCCCCCCCACTCGCCGCTGCTCGTATCCTGGGTGAAGTTCTGGGGAGGGTGACAGGCTGCCTGTTCTGCTCCCCCCAAAGCCTTTTTGGTTCCATTCTCCAACAAGTCTCTAGATGGATGATTGATACTGTATCCATCTATGGATGGATAAATGATTGAGACAGTGTACTCTATCTATCTATCTATCTATCTATCTATCTATCTATCTATCTATCTACTGTATCTATCTCTATCTATCTATCTATATCATCTATCTATCTATCTATCTCTCTATCTGTCATCTATCTATCTATCTCTCCCTCTCTCTATCTGTCTGTCTATCTATCTATCTGTCCATCAATCTATCTATCTATCTATCTATCTCTCCCTCTCTCTATCTGTCTGTCTATCTATCTATCTGTCCATCTATCTATCTATCTATCTATCTCTCCCTCTCTCTATCTGTCTGTCTATCTATCTATCTATCTGTCCATCTATCTATCTATCTATCTATCTATCTATCTATCTCTCCCTCTCTTTATCTGTCTGTCTATCTATCTATCTATCTATCTCTACATCTGCATCTATCTATCTATCATCTATCTATCTATCTATCTATCTCTATCTATCTATCATCTATTTATCTATCTATCTATCTATCTATCTCTACATCTGCATCTATCTATCTATCATCTATCTATCTATCTCTATCTATCTATCTATCTATCTATCATCTA